>NC_044387.1:52180115-52539614 GCF_006542625.1 Nomascus leucogenys | reverse complement strand
TTTATGAAATTACGCCAAGCCACAAGAAGAGCAATGCACAAATGAGGTGTTTTGTGTGTATGTGTTGAATGAGTGAACCCCAACCGTTGGAGAACCCCAGTGAGCCTCTCCAGATGTCTGAGTGGGCCTGTGGCTCCTTTTTCAGCACCAAGGGACCTGTATTCTGTCTGTGTCAAGGAGAAAGACCAGCCAGAAGGAATCTCAGACATCCTTTACCAATGCCATTGTAGACTTGCTTTCTATGTGTTTTTCCAAACAGCGAGGGATATGGGCCATTGAGGCAGAATGCTGAGAGCTGCTTCGGTGAGGGGGAAAAGTAATAAACATGAATCACGGCACCCCCAGCAGATTTTCCAGAGTTTTAGGCTCTAGGGACCCCTTTGTTTGCCATGTCTTAGATCATTCAGTCCCTACAAGGACCCTGTGGGGTTCATCTTCTCACTACTCCCTGTTCCAGAGGAGCCAACCGAGGCCCTGAGAGCTGCATCTTCAAGACAGCCAGTAGGGGACAGAAACACCTTCGTGCCTTGGAGGGGATGGACACTCACCTTCTAACCAGTAGTTCCAAAAAGTGGCACAGTGATAAAGTCACAGGAGGGACCCAGGCAGGTGGCATAGGAGGAGATGGGTTTAGTTAAAAAGGCTGGAACCAGGGACTGCAACTGCTGGGCTGGAAAGTTCTCATCTTGCAGATCTCATTTTCATACTAGGGGAACAAGAAGTGTCATGGGAGTCAGTGGTAACACCATGAACTGCCAGAGGACCAGGATCTGGAACTCACCAAGAAGCACCAACCCTTCAGGGACTTGTGCATGTGGAGAACCTGGGTGCCCGTGGTGAAAAGGGTTCTAGGCTTTCAAAGTAAAATTGCATATGAGGATGGAGAATGATAAAATGATTCATGCCTTCAAGGCATCGTCACGGTGTTTGTCAGCTGTGGGGCAATGACACCGTCTATTGACAGTGTCATATGACACTATATGACACCATGAAGAGCATCATCCCTGCAAGTCCTCAAGACCTGGAGAGGCCTGGTCCCCTCCTCATTTTAGCGACAGGGTGCAGGACAAGACACTCTAGAAGAACCCTTTGACTTTAAAGGGATATGATTGTTTTTGTTTTTGTTCCTTTAACATGAACGTGAGTCTAGAGAAACAGCTACGGCCATCCCAGCCCCGGCCAAGGGGAAAATGCTGGAAGACTCCAGGGTGGGAGGAAGCGCATCCCAAGGCCCAGGATCTGTGAGGCGACTCGGGGAAGAGAAAACGCAGCCAGGTTTTGAACCCGTGAAAGGTTATGCAAATGTATGTTTGAAAGTGGAAATGAAACAAGGTGATTTTCTCTGCCACACAGACAGCAGATTGGCAAAAAGTTAAAAGCATGTTAGTATTCAGGGGAGGCTGCGTTCAGAGAAGCAGCTACCTTCAGAGGCTGCTGGTGACCGTGTGACCAGCTGGAGCCCTTTTGGAAAGTCAACTGGCTAGAGCTGTTGAAACTTGATATCTGCGTATCCTTTCACTCAGATATCCCTTTCCTGGGTGTCTGTCTGCTGCAGGGGATTTGCGTATTTTATGGGTTGAATTGTGTCCCCTCTCCCAAATGTAAATGTTTCTCTTCTCAAACCCAGAGACACAGGACGTGACTGTGTCTGGACAGAGTGCTCCAAGAGGTGATTCAGGTGAAGTGAGTTCATTAGAGTGGCCCTAATTTAATTTGCCTGGGGTTCTTACAAGGAGAGGGTGTCAGCGCACAGAGAAGTTCAAGAGAAGACCCTGTGCTGACCGAGATAGAAGTCAGCCATCTCCAAGGCAAGGAGAGAGGCCCAGAGAAACCACCCCAGGCTGACAGCTTGACGTTGGACTTCCAGTCTCCAGAATTGTGAGGAACCAGATTTCTGTGGTTAAGCCCTTCAGTCAGGGTGCCATGTTATGGCGGCCCTGGCAAACCGCTCCAGCCTGTTAGGACACACATAGGATTATGCTCCTTGTAGAAAGGCTGCCTCGAAAGGGAATTTTATCACAACGGGCTCCACCAGCACTGAGAGGCTGACCCGCTGTGGAAAATGGCCTCCCTTAAGGAATGTTACAGTGACATGTGAGGTTCCAGCTCCTGCCTGATGGGGCTGCAGGGATGAGTTCTGTGAGATGACACTTTAAAGACAAATGCGTAGAGTAGCTTCACCTTCTTTTGTTGTAATCAATGCCCCCCACCCACCTTGTTAGTGTAAAAGTGTTGGATTTTAAGTCCTGGAGGAGGTCTGGCAGGGCATCAGAGCTGCCTGTTGCTGGAGATACACTTAGGGTGGGGAGTTAAAATGATAACAATATTGTACTCAATTCTTGTGGCAACATGCTGAGATACTCCTGGCATAGCATAAAGTGAAAACAGAAGGATTTTCTCTGATCTTCCTCTGATGGGTGAAAGGGACTTTGCCTGTAACCAGGTTGCCACTGGGGACTAATGGCAGCCAGATATCTTTGGGAGGGGACAGTGGGTCACTCAAGTGGGAAAGCCCTAGGACAGAGCCTAGGGAGTGTCCATATTCGTGTTTGAGTCCTGAGCCCACCCTGGTTTTCTCGAGTCCCTGTCTGTGGAGGCCCTTCTGTGCCCAATCTCACCCCAGACCAGCGCTGGCCATGGTTGGTCACGTGGTGCACCTGCCCTTCTTTGAAGACGGAGAAATTGAATCCATCCAACAGCTCCTGCTTGATCTGCTGTGTGGAGCTCTGCAAAGAGAGTGCCCAAGAGCCAGGCCAAGAGGTGTCAGTGGGCTGCCTGGCTGACCTCACAGTGGGACACCCCCATTAGAGCTCCTCCCTGGCGCCCCCCACCCACCCACACACACACACACACACACACACAAGATTTGGCACATAGGAGCATCTGCATAGACCTCCAGCCAGAGAAGGTTGGGGTCTCTGGCAGATGACAGCTTGAGGTCTTGGGATTCAGATCTGAGCAGACAAACTGTGTCCTCGACACTCACCATCCCATCCTGCCAGGCATGGCGTGGGCTGTGAACCTGACATACGTACTAGGCTCCAAACACCTGACAACCTACCTGCTCCTGTCCAGGGAAGGCCCCTCATCTCCTGTTTCCCCCAAACACATGAAGAGGGGCTTGGGGCTGCTGTAATGGGCACAGCTGAGGCCTGGCCTGGATGGGCCTGCCCTGGGCCCTGTGTTACCTGTGGGTGCCTTCTGGCAAAGGGCCAGAGGCGTCGAGGGTGAGGGTTGAACCAACGTCTATATTCTCGGGAATGACTCTCATTTTGGTCTCTTTTGCGACGAGGAGGTCGGCAGCATGTCGGGATACAGCAGGAGAACATGTTCTCTCGAGCGTCGCCTACAAAGTGAGCTGGAAATGGGGCTGTCTCTAGACTATGGGTGCCTAGTTACCAGAATTCTAAGTTCGGTTGGGGGTCCGTCAGCAAGGAAGTGAGGTCACATCTTGTAGGTTCCATCCTGTAAGCTCTTCCTTTCCATAAGACCTACTCGGAGGCCCCACTGGGCTTCTGACCAGTTACCCTCCCCCTGTCAACTTGTTACCTGTTCACCATTACGAAAAAGTGTGCCCCTTCAGCACCTTGGGAAGACCTGGATATAACCAGGGTCCCAGGTTTGAGGAGACAGTGCTGGGTCAAACAGCCTTTATCTTAGCAGTTGTGAGACCCTACAGAACTCCTCTGGTGTTTTGGGGCCTCCCCAGCTTGCACAATGGGGGCTATGCTAGCATCTCCTTCCTAGGGAACTCTTGAGGTCTGTTTGAGATAAATCTTTAAAAAACTCATGGTGTGGTGTTCCCTGTAGATACTTCACACACTTAGAGATGGAATAAATACAAGAATGAGTGAGAGGTAGCATGGAATATAACTCCAGTGGGTCTGGGGTCCACAGTGTGATCTCAGGAAAAGACACTTTTGCTCTGGGTCTCGTCTTTCATTGCTGCACCAGTAGAGGTTGAAATTAAATGAAATTCAGACATCCTCCTCCTCCTACATTGCACCTTCCAGTGCCTTCCCATTTTATTTAGACCCAGACCCTGTGCATCATCTCAGCCTAGGGTGGGCAGCGTCCATAAAGACAGCACTGAGGGGTTAGTGACTCCCCTCTGAATGATGGAACATGACGCAAATGATGGAATAGCCCTTTTGGGCTAGTTCAGACTATTATAGCAAAGAGCCGTAGCCTGGGGAGCTCATCAAAAACAGAATTGTATTTCTCCCTGTTCTGGAGGCTGGAAGTTGGATATCAGGGTACCAGCATGGTCGGGCCCTAGTGAGGACCCTCCCACCCCATTCACTGAGCTTTTACAGGTGCCGTCCTTTCCTTGGAGGACGGCTGAACTTTAGGAGCATGGGTAGACCTCCGTTCAAAGTCCAGCTCCCACTTGTAGCTTGGGGATCGTGAGGAAGTCGTAGAACATCCGTGTGCCTATTTTCTCCTCTGAAAAATGGCATTAGTGAGAATTGCTTTCTTTTTAAATCATAGAATACAAAGCATGCAAAGATGTTAACTCGGTGCCATTGGGCAGAGTTAGAGCCCCGCAAACCAGAGAGATCAGCTTGCCCACATCAGTGGCAAGGAGTGAGGAGAGTGGGTGAGGCTGGGGCAGGAAGCAGGCCAGCCTGCCAGAGCCCAGGAACAGGTGAAGGGCAAGAGTGAGCTCCTCACCCTGAATTCTCAGGGGACACAGGCATGCAGGGGCTGTGGGGAGCACAATCATCAGGGCTGCTCTCGTTCCCCTGGTTCCCTCCATATCTGCCATGATCCCAGGGCCCTCTCTCCCTGTGTTTCCTCTCAGCCCTACTTTCCTCCTGGCTGCCCTCCCAGGACTCATTTTTGGCCCTGGTCAGGTGGAGTCTTGAGGTGACTATAGGCCTATTAATAACTCCTCTGATGTTCAACCTGTCATTTGTTGAGACCTCTGAACTTAGAAACCTACTCCTGGGACCCGAGAGAGGGCTGGAGGGAGCTGACAGTGCAATGGAAGTTTTCCCTGGGGCAGCCGCTCCAGTGCCCACTGACAGGTATCTGCTGAACTTGAGCTTGCTTTTTGGTCTCTGGGGTTCTGAGGTGTGATTTTTCCTGTGAAGATAGGCTGAGCCCCAGGTGGGTGCCTTAGCCTCGGCAATGGGTCCCCCTGAGCTGGGAGCTGTGCTCTACCCTCTGTGTCCTAGAACACCTCACCCCTGGCCCTGCCCATTCTGGCTTCCAAAGCCCACGGAGAAGGTCTGTAGAAATTGCTAGATAGGAAAGGGCTACAAATAAGTCATAGGAAGTGTATTTAAATAATGAATGGTTTTCAGCCATTACTATATATTTACTTCAGCAGAGGAGATATTTAAAAATGTTAATACCCTGTGTCACCCTGCAGAGATTTGGATTTATTTGATGGTGCAGGAGACAGGCATGGTTTTGTTTTGTTTCTTTTTTGAAATGGGATCTTGTGGTGTTGCCCAGGCTGTAGTGCAGTGGCACAGTCATAAGCACTGCAGCCTTGACCTCCCAAGCTAAAGGAATCCTCCCTTCTCAGCCTCTCAAGTAGCTGGGACTATGGGCATACACCACCATGCCATACCATGTTTTTTGTAGAGGTGGGGTCTCACTGTTCCACCCTGGCTGGTCTAGTCTCAGGCTCTCCTCCTGCCTCAGCTCCCACAATGCTGAGTTGACAGATGTGAGCCACTGTGTCTGGCCCTGTTTCTTTGAAGAGCTCCCTCAGTGTTTCTAATGGGCATCCAAGCAAAGAAGATTTTGCTTGCAGAAGGCTCATGGAACCCTGCTGAGGCTGCATCTTCTTCACAGCCAGCAGATCATTCCCTGAAGTGTCTGCTTAGCAATACACAGGCTATTTATATCCAGGGTTTTGGGGAGCTGTTGGGTTTGGAGGCTGGCTGGGGCATGAGTGTTGGCCGTGGGATCTGTCACAGAGGTCAGAAGGTGCAAAGAACTGGTCTTACTTTGTAATGATTTACCCATTTTGTGATTCCGTTTATATCTTTCCATCTCCCTGGACTGTAAGTCTTGCAAGGACAGGGACCATGTCTGCTTGCTCCCTGGTGCCTGACTTGCAGGAGCACTCAAGAAATACTGAGTGCATGAGTGACAGTTTTGGTTCCTGTGATATGTGCAGGGAAGGAGGTGTTAATGGGATATGGAAGAGGCACACTTATCCCAGCTTAGGGGATGGGGAGTCCTGGACGGCTTCCAGGAGGGGGTGACACCTTGGCTGAAGCTTGAAGCCTGCATTGGCAGCTAGCCAGCTGGAGCATTTGGGGAGGAGCATCTGGCAGAAGGCACCACATGAGCAATGGTACGGAAGCGAGCATGTAGTGCCACCTTTGGGGACCAGTGCTGAGGGTCAGTGGCCCAGGCAGGGCTGAAGATGGTGGTTCATGCATCTTGTCCTGAGAGACCCAGGTGCCTGTGAGATTGGCAGAGTGGCACAGCCAGCCCTCTGCTCCCATTGCTCCAGTGGTTGTTGAGGGGCCTTTGAGTCACCCGCTCTTCTCCCCACTTTTCTCACATACTGAGAGTTTTATTTATTAATTAATTTTTTGTGAAACAGAGTCTCGCTTTGTCACCCCGGCTGGAGTGCAGTGGCATGATCTCGGCTCACCGCAACCTCTGCCTTCTGGGTTCAAGCGATTCTCTTCCCTCAGCCTCCTGAGTAGCTGGGATTACAGGCACATGCCACTACGCCTGGCTAATTTTTGTATTTTTAGTAGAGACAGGGTGTGTTTCACTCTATTGGTCAGGTTGATCTTGAACTTCTGACCTCAGGTGATCCACCTGCCTCATCTTCCCAAAGTGCTGGGATTACAGGCGTGAGGCACTGTGGTGGGCCTGAGAGTTATTTTTAAAGCCACCCTGCAGGGCCCTCCAGGCATCCCAATTTAACAATCCTCTCCACTGCCAGTTTCTTCTGGAGGGAAGCGTCAGGGAGCCCATGTCATAACTGGGTGCTAGCTCGGTGGTCCTCACCCCACCTGCATGGTACTCACCCCACCTCAACCATCAGAGACCCCAGGTGGGGAGTAGAGGTGGGATGCTCTGATTCAGCAGGCCTCAGAGGAGCAGGGGACAGCTGGCCTGGGTGATTTTTATTTAGACCTACTTTGTGCCACAAGCACTGTGCTGGGTGCTTTAAATGAGGGGTGTCTGTGGGCCAAATCTGACCTGTTTGTACCCACATTTTTAAAGGGTTGTAAAAACAAAAGATACTATGAGATGGATTGTATGTGCCTGAAAATAGGTTTTCCAGTTTTAGCAAATAGAAATTTAACAAATAAAAATAATTTGCCAAATTTGGCAAATAAAAATTCAGAATGCCTTGTTTAAATTTTAATTTCAGAGAATCAATCAATAATCCATATAATATTTAGAGCATACCTATAGTCAAATTATTCCTTGTTTATCAGAAATTGAGATTTAACTGGGCATCCTGTAATTTATCAGGCAGTCCTGCCTCAAACTCTAAAATATTTGCTACCCAACCCTTTACAGAAAGTTTACTGATCCCAGCTTTAAACACCTATCAATGGAATCTAGAGTCAAGGGGATTTAGGACACTGCCTGGAACCAAGCTCAGTAAGCATTAGCTGCTGGTGTTAGTGTTACTAATGTAGTCCGATTGATCGTCAGCATTTACTGAGCACCTGCTGTGTGGCCGGGCACTGTCCTAGGGGCTCAAGCTCTTCATGGGAGAGATGGAGGCTAAATAGATGAGCCCAGAGATGTATAAAGAGAGGTCAAGTGCATGAGTCCTAAGGAAGAGTACGCAGCAGAGGAAAAGGGTAGCGATGGCAGGTGTGAGGCCCTGTTTTAGACAAGGTGATCAGGGAGGCTCTCCGAGGGGGAGATATTGGAGCCGACCACAGAATGGAGTGAGGACGTGGCTTCCTGGGGGCTACCCCTTCTCCAGCCCTCATGGTGTGCCTGACCCTTTTCAAGTACTGTGTATGTTTTGCTCATGTCATCCTCGCACAGCAGCCCTATGAGGTGATGCAGGTACTATGTCCGTTTCACAGATGAGGAAACTGAGGCCCGAGGTCGCCCAGCAAATGGCAGAGCTGGAGATTGACCTGTTTATGTTTTTACTCCCCTAGAGTGCCTGCCTTGATCTGGCACCGGCTATGTGCTGGGTCCTGTTTGAGGCTCTCTGCCTCTGTTTTCTGCAATCTTTGTGACAGCTCTGCACCCTGGGGCATGTGAGTCTCATCTGGGGTTCAGAGGAGTAAACCCAGCCCAGTGTGGGGAGGCAGGGAAGAGAAGCAAGTTAATGTGGAACCTGGCAGGACTCAAGGTGGGCAGCGGAGGGTACCTGGGTGTGGGCAGGTGGCAGGTGAGAGGACTGGAGAAGACAGGGCAGGCCCAGGAGACCCAGAATCCCCCTTCCTGCCTCATGGATTGCCCTGGGTTTCCCTGCCTGGAATTAGCGTTCACTTGCCCTGAGTCCCTCCTGAGAGTAATCCTCTTTTTATGCTGTTTAAATATTTGCAGGTGGGGAGAGGGAGGGAGGGCAGGGCTGGTTTCTGACTGGTTGCAGGGTGTGGCTGGAGGTGGTTGGGCGGGTGCTCAGAGGCATGATGTGGAGGGACGGGGCTGGGCCGCAGCCTCAGAGACCAGCTAGGTCCCGACTAGCCAGCAGGTAGGAAGCCCAGAGAAGGCAGCACTGAGCTGAAGGACGCCTCAGCAGCCGGCCGTTCACCTGACACCCATGAGCACCTCCTGGGTAGTCCGTATCATCTCAAGCACGTCTGTCATTTGAAGAATCCCTGCTGTGTGTCAGGCACCATCTCCAGGATCTCATTCAGGCCTCCTCACCTTACCCCTAAGAGGGAGGGGTGCTGGTTACCACCCACCTCACTTTACAGATATCCACATGAGGTTGGACACTTGCCCAACATCACACATACAGTGAGTAGCCAAGAATTCGACCCCAAGTCAGTGACTCCACATTCTGGGCTCTCATTCTCTCTCAGCTGCCTCCTGACACCCTGTCCTTTATGCTAATTGGCTGGTTCCAAAAGGAATGAGCGCCCCATCATTGGAGGAATGTAAGCAGATGTTGGAAGACCCCTTAGAATGGATGCTAGGGAGGGATAAAAGCCTCCTGACCACCTGGGCCTTTGTGGACCCCCGTCTCCTGAAAGGCCCCCTTTGGGTGTGATTGGTGCAGTCTTGGCAGGCAACCCAGGTCTCCTAACTCCCAGTGCGGTGTTTCTTTTGGTCCTCAAGTTGGGAGAAGCCGAGGAATCCCTTCTCATGGGTTTCCTAGCACCTTGATTTTCAGATGACCCAGTATTCGGCGGGGCTGGAGGCAGGGCGTTAAGGCAGGCCATCCAGAGAGGCCTAGGTTCGAGTTCCAGCAGTGCCCTTTCCTCGCTGTGTGACCCTGGGGAAAAATTGCATAAACTCCCTGAGCCTCAGTTTATACACCTTTAAAATGGGGATAATAATTCTCTTTTGAAGATTAAATAAGTATTTTATAAAAGCACCTGGCACATAAAGTATGTTCAAGTAAGGAACTTAAATTTACAAGGGAAAAAAACCTCATTAAAAAGGGGGCAAATGACATGAACAGATACTTCTCAGAAGACATACATGCGGCCAACAAGCATGTGGAAAAAAGTTCAACATCACTGATGATTAGAGAAATGCAAATAAAACCAGTGAGATACCATCTCATACCAGTCAGAATGGCTAATTATTAAAAAGTCAAAAAATAACTGACACTGGCAAGGTTGCAGAGAAAAGGGAATGCTTACACACTTGGTGGGAGTGTAAATTAGTTGAGTCATCGTGGAAGACAGCAACAATTCCTCAAAGACCTAAAGGCAAATACCATTCAATGCAACAATCCCATTACTGGGTTTATACCCAAAGGACTATAAATTTCATTCTGTCATAAAGACACATGCGGCTGGGCGCAGTGGCTCATGCCTGTAATCCCAGCACTTTGGGAGGATGAGGCGGGCAGATCACGAGGTCAGGAGTTTGAGACCAGCCTGACTAACATGGTGAAACCCCTTCTCTACTAAAAATACAAAAATTAGCTGGGCATGTTGGCACACACCTGTAATTTCAGCTACTCAGGAGGCTGAGGCAGGAGAATCACTGCCTGGCAGGCAGAGGTTCCAGTGAGCCAAGATCGTGCCATTGCACTCCAGCCTGGGCGACAGAGAGACTCTGTCTGAAAAAAAAAACACATATGCACGCCAATATTCACTGCAGCACTATTCACAATAGCAAAGGCATGGCATCAACTTAAATGCCCATTGATGGTAGACTGGATAAAGAAAATGTGGTGTATATATACCATGGAATACTGTGCAGCCACAAAAAAGAATGAGATCATATCCTTTGCAAGAACATAGATGGAGATGGAGGCCATTATCCTTAGCAAACTAATGCAAAACAAAAATACCACCTGTTTTCACTTATAAATGGGAGCTAAATGATGAGAACACATGGACACAAAGAGGGGGTAACAGACACTGGGGCCTATCGGAGGATGGAAGGTGGGAGGAGCAGAAAAAATAACTTGGCTAATAGGCTTAGTACCTGGGTGGTGAAATAATTTGTACAACAAACCCACGTGACATGAGTTTCCCTGTATAACAGATCTGTACATGTACTCTTGAACTTAAAATGTTTTTTTTATTTTTCTTTAAAAGGAACATTTTCAAGTAAATATTCTCTTACTTTATCATTTGGTCCAAAATAGCCTCCAGCTTCTGCTATGAGACAAGGTATTCATTAGAACAAGGGCCCTGGATCTGACTCCTGCCACCTTTGAGTAACCTAGGGCAGATTATGTGGGAAAAAAAATCTGTGCCTCAGTTTCCCCACCTATAAAATGGAGTAATTTGGGGACTTACATCATCTGGGTTGTTGTGGTTATACACAGTTCCTGGAACATAGTGAGTGCCCAAAAAAAGTGAATAGTGAGCTTCACCACCATAAAGTTTCTACATACAGGCCACAGTGATCCCAGACTACCACTGCCCCTGGACCACCCCAGACTCCCTGGCATCTGTCAGCCTTCAAAGTGGATCAAGCCCAAGCCCACGTTTGAGAGCCTGGAATGGGGAGAGTGAGCTGAATTCCAGCTCTTCCTTCCAGGGCTGCCTGGCCCTCTTCCCCTGTCCACAGTCTGGTCTGTGCCCCGGGATGGGTTTGGAGGAGTGTGCGGCCTCCTCTTTCTTCCTGCATGGAGACAATGCCCTCTTCTGCAGTGTTCAAGGGTAATAACCTGTCCGCTCCTTGCTAATTACCAGCCTTTTCAATTTCATCTCCTGGCCTCGGGCTGTCAGCCTGGGAAGATATTCTAGCCTGTAGCTGGGATATCAAACTATCCTGGGAGATATTATAGCCAGTAGCTGGGTAGCAAAGGTGGGAGAGGTCCTCACTTGTCGGAGCCTGTCCCCCAGGCTGAGAACTACCTGCACCCTTACCACCCGCTCCAGATCCATTCCCAAGATAAAAGGTTTGCAGCCAGCTTCCCGGCTGTGTGACCTCAGGAGAGGAGCTTAACCTCTCTGAGTTTTGAGATCCACAGCTGTAAGTGGGCAACCTTCTCCACTCTGCGCATTTGGACTTGAGACAGTGTGTGAATACTGTCATGGTGGCAACAGGAAACAGATGGCTCCCCAAAACTGAGTACATTGAGGCAAATTTAATAAAGGGGCTATTGACCAGGGTGGTGGGAGGGAGGGCCTGGGACAGCTCTCAGATGCATGGATGTGCTGGCCTGGTGGGAAAAGGTGGCAGGAAGGGGATCTGAGGAGGAGAAGGAGGTGGCACTCTGGTGCATCAACAGTGCACTGTGGGGTGAGGCCAAGGCCATCTGGGAGTGCAGAGCCTCATGGACTTCCCATGCTTTGTCCTCGCCCACAGCAGGGTGGCTCATCTTCCTCCTGCAGCTCTAACACCCAGCATGGATGCACAACAGGAGAGACACAGGTCCCAGGACTGCCTGGGCCCAGTGGCCCTGATAGCATCTGCTGCAGGGGCCCCCTCTATGCCTCCTGTGTCTGGGAGGAAGCACAACTCACCAGGCCCCCCGTTCTCCTCCTCAGATCTCCTTCCTGCCACCTCTTGCCACTCCCAGGCCTCGACACCATTCACCTTGCTGGCTCCTGCCCCCTCCCCAGCCCCAAGCATGGTCTGCATCAGGAGAAGCCCAAGCCCTGCCCCTCCTGCTCCTGCAGCTGCTTCAGCAGCCCTTCCCCTCTCCACAGTGAATCCCACGTGGGTGTCCCCTCTGAACGAGGAAGACAGAGGCCCTTCACATTCCTGGGCCTCAGCCACAGCTACAGCAAGAGCTGGCTTTGCCTTCCCTGTCTCTCTCAGCACCAGCAGGTTGGAATCCCTGTCCCCAAAGTGCATGGATTTTCCTGTCTTCTCCACACAGAGCCCCACATTGTCCCGACTCTAGTGCTCCTCTCTGCCGTAGTCTGTGGATCGCTGTATCTGGAGCCAGTTCCAGCCTTGCAGCCAGCACATCTGCTAAACTGGCTCCCCAGCCAACAGCTGACTTGGAGGTCACCCCCATGGATACCAGTCCCCCTTCTCAGCTTCTCCTCCTGGGGCCTCCTGCTGGCTCCAGTGAAAGCTTCTTTCCATCTACCCAGGCCCTTTTGATGCCCCACAGTGACAGCACAGCCCCAGCCCAGGACACCACAGCCCCAGCCCAGGAGACCATCAACCTGGCTGAACTGAGGTTCTCTGGTTTCACTCCAACATTGAGACTTCCTGTTACACCTGCACCCTGGGCCATTCTCCAGCTCATCCTACAGGATAACTCCCCCATGTCAGGCTTTTGAGCTGTAAATTTTAGCTATAAATTATTTGTGTAGACCGAGGTCCAGAAGAGTTTTCTCCGTGTTTCCTTGTAGTATTTTTGGAGTTTTGGGTCTTATGTGCAAATCTTTGATCTATCCTGAGGTAACTTGTATTTGGTGGAACACAGGGGCGCAGTGTAACTCTTCTGCATGTGGTTATCCAACCTTCCCCGTACTATTGAACAGGGTGACCTTTTCCCCCGCGTGTTTCTGTGGGCTCTGTTGAAGATCAGTTGGCTGTGCATATGTGGCTGTCCTTCTGGGTTCTGCCCCTCTTACTTTGCAGGGTTCAGCTTCCTGGGCTGTTCTCACAGGTTGTTGAGTGACTGCAGGTTTTCCAGGTGCAAGCAGGGTGCAGACTATCAGTGGCTTTACGATTCAGGGGTCTGGAAAACCGTGGCTCCCTTCCCACAGCACCACTAGGCAGTGCCCCAGTGGGGACTCCTGTGTGGGGATTCCAAGCCCACATTTCCCCTCCACTCTGCCCTGCCCTAGTAGAGGTTCTCTGTGAAGGCTCTGTCCCTAAGCAGGCTTCTACCTGGACATTCAGGCTTTCCCATGCATTCCCTGAAATCTAGGTGGAGGCTCTAGCTATACCCGGGACCCTTTGAGCTGAGGCTGGAGCCAGAGCAGCCAGCATGAGGGGAGCAGTGTCCCAAGGCTACACACGGCAGTGAGGCCCTTGGCCTGGTCCAGGAGACATTTCATTTCATTCCTTCTAGGGCTGCTACTGAAATACACGCAGAGTATTCTAGTCTCCTTACTCATAAATGAGAGCTAAGCTATGAGGATGCAAAGGCATAAGAATGACACCATGGACTTTGGGGACTCAGAGGGAAAGGATGGAAACAGGGTGAGGGATAAAAGACTACAAATTGGGTTCAGTATACTGCTAAGGAGATGGATGCACCAAAATCTCACAAAAACTTACGTAACCAAATACCATCTGCTTCCCCAAAACCCTTGAAAATAAAAAATGTTTTTAAAAAAGTAAAAGATAAAACTGCCCTCAAGGAAAACTGTTTTTGCAGAACATTGTGAGCCTGGAGAAAAGGAAATTGCCAAATCTCTATCCTTTCAATCTCACCAAAGAGGGGAAACCTGAAAGGCACACCTGGAGGTTACAGCACAGGGCCTTGGACTCCTAGAAGACTTATCACAGGACTTGCAAATGCTTTCCTCCCTCCACACCACACCACTCCGTCTTCAGAACCCCTGTATATTACAGGGAGTGCAACAGAAGGAACTGCCAGTCTCAGATCTTGTGACGAAGAAGTCTCTAGTGAACTCCCAAAACAATAAAGAAAACAAAAACATGGCCGGTTCGGTGGCTCATGCTTGTAATCCCAGCATTTTTGGAGGCCGAGGTGAGTGGATCACCTGAGGTCAGGAGTTCAAGAGCTGGCCAACATGGTAAAACCCTATCTCTACTAAAAATACAAAAAATTTCTGGGGGTGGTGGGGCGTACCTGTGGTCCTAACTACTAGGCAGGAGAATCTCCTGAACCCGGGAGGCAGAGGTTGCAGTGAGCCGAGATCGTGCCACTGCACTCCAGCCTGGGCAACAGGGAGAGACTCCATCTAAAAAAAACTAGTGGTTCCACCACCATGTGACCTTGGCCATCCCTTTTCTTCTTTCTGCCTCAGTTTCCTACATAAAATGGATAAGATGAGGATAATAGCACTACAGGATTTGGCATGGTGCTGGGCATTAAGCAGAGACTTGGGGTGGGTTTTATTTCTGTTTTTTTGTTTTTTTAGACAGAGCCTCACTCTTAGCCCAGGCTGGAGTGCAGTGGCACGATCTCTGCTCACTGCAACCTCTGCCTGCTGGGTTCAAGTGATTCTCTTGTCTCAGCCACCCAAGTAGCTGAGATTACAGGTGCCTGCCACCACACCTGGATAATTTTGGTATTTTAGTAGAGATAGGGTTTCACCATGTTGTTCAGGCTGGTCTCTAACTCCTGACCTCAAGTGATCCACCCACCTTGACCTACCAAAATGCTGGGATTACAGGTATGAGCTACCGTGCCTGGCCAGTACTTTGAGTTCTTATTTGTAACTCTCCCTAGGGGTTTTAGCTCACAGGATTTGAGTATTTCTGGGTTTGTGGTGATGATATTAAAAGTATGCTAAAATATATCAACAATTTTATATGTTCTGGGCTTCAGGTGTGGGCCACTATTTTCTGCATGGCCCCTGGCAACTCCTGGAATCTGCAACCTGACCAGGAACATCAGGGTGCATTTGTGATTTTCACACTCATGACTATGGCAAAAGTTGTGTAAAAATGAACATACAGCTGGGCGCAATGGCTCACACCTGTAATCCCAGCACTTTGGGAGGCCAAGGTGGGTGGATCACGAGGTCAGGACAGTGAGACCATCCTGGCTAACACAGTGAAACCCCGTCTCTACTAAAAATATAAAAACTTAGCCAGGCGTGGTGGCGAGCCCCTGTAGTCCCAGCTACTGGGGAGCCTGAGGCAGGAGAAGAGTGAACTCGGGAGGTGGAGCTTGCAGTGAGCCGAGATCGCGCCCCTGCACTCCAGCCTGGGTTACAGAGCGAGACTCTATCTCAAAAAAAAAAAGAAAAAAAGAAAACTCATTGTTTTCTGTGTTCTGTTATTTCACCAGAAGAAGCACATCCCCACTTGTCTCTTACAACTTTATTTCAAGGATGTCTCCTCTGAGTAGTTCTCAAAATGTCTGAGTGTTGAGAGAGCCCTGCTTTTTTTATTTTATTTTATTTTATTTATTTATTTATTTATTTTGAGATGAAGTTTCTCTCTCCTTGCCCAGGCTGAAGTATGATGGTGCAAACTCAGCTCACTGCAACCTCCAGCTCCCGGGTTTAACCGATTCTTCTGTCTCAGCGTCCCTAGTAGCTGGGATTATAGGCATCTGCCACAATGCCAGGCTAATTTTTTTTTTTTTAATTTAGTAGAGATGGGTTTCCCCATGTATGTCAGGCTGGTCTCGAACTCCTGACCTCAGGTGATACACCCGCCTTGTCCTCCCAAAGTGCTGGGATTACAGGCATGAGCCACTGCGCCAGGCCAGAGAGCCCCACTGTTTTGTATGTTTTGTTGAGCCCCTAATAGTCGCAGGATTGTCTGTGGATTGAGAAGTTCTCCCTCTGTATTGCAAGCCTCTGAAATCACAGCTCATCAATATTTGTGAAATGAGACCTAAGCATACTGCTTACACAGAGGCCTGGGGGACTGTGTGTTGAATGATGGTGGGACATCCTGGGGCATTAAGTACCAGGACCCTGAGGACACTGAAGATGGGCCTGTGACGAGTAAAGAGTGCTGTGCCCTGTCCCAGGCCCTGTCTGGGGATTGCTCACAACTGGGTGAGCCCCACTGGCCTCCAGCTGGCAGAGTCACCGCTGTCCCCTGTGCTCAGAATGTGACCCAATGGCCTGGTGCTCTCAAGGCCTGGCAGGGTCCTGTGTGTGTTCCCAACAGCTGCTCCCTGCACAACGCTGCTGGGCCTGCACTCAGAGCAGCCCCTCCCTCAGCCTCCTCTGTCCTCAAGTCCCCTCTCAGGCTCCTGAATCAGTGATCAGGCAGGGTCTGAGGGATTCAGGAGGGGAGAGAGTAAATTTGCATGAACAGCCCCTTCTTTTCCCTGGGGGCAGGAGGGAAATTAGATAAGCCTGGGACAGCCCAGCCCCATTGTGAGGGTCAGGGGCTGTGTTCACCACGGCCTGGATTCCTCTCCTCCTCATGTCCCTCTCTGACTGCACAGGTAGGGACAGGACTCAGAGACCCAGGGCAGCCCCCAGTCTGTTTTCATCTCTTCTGGGTCTCGCCCTGAGAATCTTTACCCTGGTCCTTCACCCAGCACCAGTGACTGTCTGTGTCTGCAGGTTCCCTCTCCAGCCTGTGCTGACTCAACTGCCCTCCCTCTCTGCAACCCCGGGAGCATCTGCCAGACTCCCCTGCACCCTGAGCAGTGGCTTCAGTGTTGGTGACTGTGGGATACACTGGAGATGGCAGAAGGCAGGGAGCCCTCCCCAGCATCTCCTGAGCTACCACTCGCATTCAGATAAGCACCAAGGCTCCAGCGTCCCCAGCCTCTTCTTTGGAACCAAAGATGCCCATGAAAAGGCAGGAATTCTTTACATCTTTGGCCCCAGCTAGAGGACAAGGCTATTACTGTATGCCTGGACCAGTGATGCTTCTCACAGTGACACAGGCAGGTGGGGAAGTGGGACAAAACCTGCTGGCCCCCCAGATGCTGGCCCGTCTCTTACTTTGTTGACGTTAAAATATATCTACACTAGGCCAGGTGCGGTGGCTCACGCCTGTAATCCCAGCACTTTGGGAGGTTGAGACAGGTGGATCACAAGGTCAGGAGATGGAGATCATCTGGCTAACACGGTGAAACCCTGTCTCTACTAAAAATACAAAAAATTAGCTGGCCTGGTGGCGGGCGCCTGTAGTCCCAGCTACTCAGAAGGCTGAGGCAGGAGAATGGCGTGAACCCGGGAGGCGGAGCTTACAGTGAGCTGAGATCGCGCCACTGCACTCCAGCCTGGGCGACAGAGCCAGACTCCGTCTCAAAAAAAAAAAAAATGTATCTACACTATTGATACTACTTTACAAATTCAGAATTTTTTCCAGTTTATTTTTGTTTGTTTAGTAAGTATGAAGACTCAAATGACAAAAACACTTTTCAAACCCACAAAACTATACACAGACATAATCTTAGAGGAGTTTCTGCTGCTGCATTACCTGTGCATCTGGAATTCACATCCAGAGGGCAGCCTATAAGGAATTGTGTCCAGTCTGGAAGTCAGCAGACCTGTCATCCTCCCCCTGGGAGCCTCCCTCATGCCCCAGAGACTCCACGGCGGCCCCAAGGAGACTCCCTGCTCTCCCTCCAGGGACTGCAGCAGGGACGGCACCAGGCCTTCTCCAGAACATTCTGGGAAGTGCAACACTCAAGATTAGAATTCAGTTGTGGGGAAACTGTCGCTGTGGGGGTTAAAATGACAGTTTCTTATCATGTTTTAGCTCACATAGTCAAAAAGACTCCAGGGGTGCGAGAAGGTCACTCCTCAATTCTGATGCCTGCCACAGTGGAGTTGTACACAAGACAATACGATTCCCACTCCTAGAAATCCTGAAGAACAGAAAGAACAGACTAGAACAGACTTCCATGTCTTATCAAAGCAGGATGATGCTTTTTTTTTTTTTTTTTTTTTGGCGGAGTCTCCCCGTCGCCCAGGTTGGAGTGCAGCAGTGTGATCTTGGCTCACTACAACTTCTGCCCCCTGTGTTCAAGTGACTCTCCTGCCCCAGCCTCCCTGAGTAGCTGGGACCACAGGTGTGCGCCACCACACCTGGCTAATTTTTTTTGTATTTTTAGTAGAGACGAGGTTTCACCATGTTGGCCAGGCTGGTCTCGAACTCTTGACCTCAGGTGATCCATCTGCCTTGGCCTCCGAAAGTGCTGGGATTACAGGCATGAGCCACTGCGCCTGGCTGCATTTTTTAAAAATTCAATTTATTATTAAAATATAACATACAAAGGAGAAAAACACACTTTTTACATTCATGGTAAAATTAACTATACATTAAAATGAATCACTGTGGAAAACATCGGTAATTCAATAACCTTGCTGCTGACCTCTTATTCAGTTAAATGAAAGCTAGTCTTAAAACAACTGGTGGTGGTCACATTAAAATCAGGAGGAAGGTGCTGTTGTATGCAGATTATTCTTCTCAAATGTCATAGATTTCTTCTGTACTTGCTTAATTAGTAGTTGAAATGATAGTAATTGTACTTTTTGTTATTTCCATTTCAAATCATAAATAGAATGTTTTGGGTTTTTTGTTTTTTTTTTTTGAGATGGAGTCTCACTCTGTCACCCAGGCTGGAGTGCAGTGGCGCGATCTCGGCTCACTGCAAGCTCCACCTCCCGGGTTCATGCCATTCTCTTGCCTCAGCCTCCCAAGTAGCTGGGACTATGGCGCCCGCCACCATGCCTGGCTAATTTTTTGTATTTTTAGTCATTGTGGAAGTTCAAGTGAACAAGATATATGACAAGTGACTACTCGTGTCAGAGTGGCAGGGCCACTGAGGATATGACAGTCATTCATCCACTCTGAAACAACTATTCAGGACCCCTAACATAGAAAGGAATGTCTGGCCTTTACATGCTTTGATAAACAGGATCTATTCCTGTTAAAGCAGAGGCTTCGCTCATCTCCAAAGCTCCTAGAGGAACCTCAGACCTGGGCCACTGTGGTTTCAGGGCCTGGAGGTGACACCTCCCAATCACACAGACATTGCAGGCTCAGAAGGAGGAGCCCCTTTGAAAGAGGTGAGCAGAGTCAGGCATTTGTGCAAATGATGAGGTCCCCAGACAACTCGCAGGCTCCCAGGGAACCTAACTGGGGAAGAAAAATGAGGATAAGCAGAGCCCACCATGGGTGAGAAGAGAGGAAAGCCAGTGTCTCCACCACCCAGGTCCTCAGTGTCCTTCCTGTGTGTTCCCGGCCCTGTCCTGTGTGTGGAGGGTGAGGAGAGGGAGAGAAGGAAGGGCTGGCAGTTTTATAAGAACTGGGGCTCCTCCTACGAGCAGATGAAATAGTTGAATGAGATTGGTTTTGGATTTTCCAGCTTCCCTAGAGGCTGGAATCAGATTCCCAATATAAGCTCTTGGTTGCTGTGGTGAAAATTTGTGTGTGTTCATCCCCTGAGAAGGTTCCCTAACCCTTACTGGGTCTTCTGTGTGAAGAGTGCAGCTCTAAGCACCCAGGTTACTGTTTCCCAGTGAACCTTAATGAAATGTTTGGAGAATTTTTATTTCCTCCATTTAGCCTAACCAGAAACGTCAGCTCTAGAGGTAGAACAGGTTACTCAGAGTCACCCAAGCAATCACTGCTGCATGAGCTGCTGACTCGAGGTCTAAGTGATGGAAAAGTTCACCTTCCTACCTAGTTGCCTCTGAAAATATATCCTAAAATTAAATAAACACATTGTTTATAGCTAATCTTTCTAGGTGTCTTCATAAATCAATGAACAGACACACATTTTCCATGTGCAGATGGTGTGGAAAGTTCTAGGGTGTTCCGGTTAAATGTGGGGGTCAGACCAACTCAGAAGGCTGCCCTTGAGGAGATAGGAAAGGTCCCCTGTCCCTTAATGAAGTGGCCTTGGCCAGACTTCCAACCATGGTGAGGGAGGAAGGAGGCATCCATAGTTCCTTCTCCTCCACTCTCAGGAAACCCTAACCCAGGAAATAATTCTAAAGAGATCTAGGGAGGAGGAACTGAGAGGACAAGTTGACTCAGACAGGAAGACCCTAGGACTCTCCATGGGGGACGTTCATAACTGAGAAGCATCATTGCTGGCCAGGGGACTGGAAAACACATCATCTGACATCCCTGCATTCCCGCTCCAAATGTCTGAAATCCCAGGAACCCGCAGCCTGTCCTCTCACTGGAGCTCTCAGGGCACTCCTGTTCTGTAGGAGATAGAAACTGTCCCTTCATTATCCCATTACATCATTTTTGCTGCACATAGAGTCTTCCACAGTGGGTTCTAGTCATTTCTCCCTGTTTCCCTTCATCTCCTTTCTCCCTTTTCTGAGAGTCTGATTCCATCTAGCACCTCTTCTCTTTCCTGTGAGGCCAGTTCTCACCAGGTCCAACCTCAAGGCTGCAGTTCAAAGGCTGTCCCCTTCCCCTTCCCCTTTTGACAGAGTCTTGCATCCGGGCTGGAGTGTGGTGACACCATCACAGCTCACTGTAGCCTTGATCTACTGGACTCAAGAACCCTCCCACCTCAGCTTCGCAAGTAGTTGTGACCACAGGTGCATGGCACCCACCTGTTTATTTTTATTTTTATTTGTGCAAATGGGGTCTCATTTTGTCACCCAGGCTGGTTTAAACTCCTGGCCTCATGCCATCTTCCCACCGTGGCCTCCCCGCTCTACATTTTCTTCTGAGCACTGGTCTCACAGCCTCCTACAAGTTTGGTGTGATTTGTTTCCATTTTCATTTATCTCAAAGAATTTTTGAACATCACTTGTAATTTCTGCTTTGACTCATTGATGGTTTAGGAGTGTGTTTAATTTTTTATATATTCCTGAATTCAGATTTCCTTTGTTATTGATTTCTACCTCTGTTCTTTTGCAGAAAAGATACTTTGATTTTAGTGCTTTTAAATTAATGAGATTTGTTTCATGGTCTAATACAAGGTATATTCCAGAGAACATTCCCTGTGTGCTGGAGAAGAATCTGTATTCTGTGTCTATTGTAGATGTTGTCAGGTCTAGCTGATTTATAGTTTTTCAAGTCCTCTACTTCTTTACTGATCTTCTGTCTCATTGTTCTAGCCAGTATTGACCGTATAGTATTGTAACTATTATTGTGAAGCTGTCTGTTTCTCTCTTCAGTTCCATCAGTCATTACTTCCTATACTTGGGGGCTCTGTGGTTAGATGCATATGTACTAATTGTTAAATCTTCTAGATGAAGTAACTTATTTATCAATATATAATGTCCTTCTTTGTCTCTTGTAATAACTTTCATTGACCGACCCGTCTCTCTTTTCCTTCATTCCTGCCTCCTTCCCTCTTTCCTTCCTCCCTCCCTCCATCCCTCCCTCATTTAAACTGTTGGCAGGACACAGTGGCTTACATCTATAATTCCAGAATTTGGGAGGCCAAGGCGGGTGAAGTGCGTGAACCTAGAAGTTTGACACCAGCCTGGGCAACATGGTGAAACCCAGTCTCTACAATACAACAAAACAAAACAAAACCTAAAATTAGCCGGGCACCTATAGGCCCAGCTATGCAGCTATTCAGGAAGCTAAGGTCAGTGCATCTATTGAGCCCTGGAGGTCAAGGCTGCAGTGAGCCATGATCACACCAGCCTGGGTGACAGAAGGAGACCCTGTCTCAATAAAAAAAAAAAAAAGAAATACATAAATAAACAGATAAACTGTTGGTTGGGAGCCGTGTATGCACCAGGCACTAAGCTGGGGATGAGATGGGATGAAGAGTCTGGAGACTTCGGAAAAGGCTGCATCTCTGGGAGGCCACAGCTTTTCCTTAGTCAAAGAGGGTCCTGGAAGAAGTAGGTAAGATCACTTGAAGCCAGGTCCTCCAGAGCTGCAGGACCCAAGATGGAGCTCAGGGTGTGGGAAGGCAGTCAGGGGGCAGCATCAGGCCTGGTGGGGGGCTGGGGCTAGGAGCGGTTGGGATGTAGGGAGAGGACTGTTCCACCCTCACCTGTGAGCTGCATGAACACCCAGTGCAGCCCTGAAATACGCTATCCCTCTCCCTGGCCACATCTGTCTTGTTTTTCTCCTGTCACACATCCCAGATGGCAGCCTTGGCTTCTTCTTGCCTTAGTTTTTTCCCTTGTCACCCTGAGTTCTGGTTTAGGTCAATGTTAGGATTAACCTTAGCATGGGGATTCCCAGGGTCAGCCAGCTGCAGGCAGGGCCACCAGAGCTGGGAAGGTGAATCCCCCATCCCCATCCCTTGGCCTGGCCCCCACCCTACTCTCACCTCAGGTCTCGCTGCCCCTCCAGGCCTCCCTGGCCAACCCCTTCACCCAGGAATCTACTGGTTTCCTGAATGACTGGCCTTCAGGGTCCCTGATCCAGCTTCTCCTTGACCAGAGCGAAGGCTGGGCCCAGGGAGGGAAAGGCACTTGCCCAGGATCACACAGTGTGTCACCCACAGGTCTGGGCAAGAACCTAGGAGATAACATCAATGGGTGGGGGTAGGTGAGGGTCCCCATGGGCCTGGCACTCCCCAGGCATTCTCATTTAATCCCCAAAACCAACCTGTGGGGAGAGACTGTTATCACATCCCTGTACAGATGAAGAAACTGAGGCCCATTAAAGGGAGTCAAACTGCCCCAAGGTCAAGGGCTTCTGAGGGCTGAGCTTGGGCGGGACCCCTTTTCTGTCTGACCCTGTGGTTGGGGCTCCCACAGCAGAGGCTCCACTTGGAAGAACATGCTGTGGGCTCCTGCAGAACTTTCCCAGCTGCCCTCCTTCCTTCTAGCCGTTCAGGGGAGGGGTGGCCAACGGGCTCTGTAGCCCTGACTCGGCCTTACTCTGCTCTGAGGCCTCTTTTCTGCATCCCTGAAATAGGGTCAGAACTGGGGAATGGTAAAGGGAGGTCATCCCGCCTGAGCACATCTGGTGCCTGGGAGAGGGCAGTGCTCCATACAGGCGCCC
This sequence comes from Nomascus leucogenys, assembly GCF_006542625.1. Classification (NCBI taxonomy): domain Eukaryota; kingdom Metazoa; phylum Chordata; class Mammalia; order Primates; family Hylobatidae; genus Nomascus; species Nomascus leucogenys. The sequence continues at coordinate 52,516,547 of NC_044387.1, read as the reverse complement.
TCCATACAAATGTGTTCCGTACAGGTGTGCTCCGTACAGGTGTGCTCCGATGTGAGCTTGGGCAGGCCCCTTCCTCTCCTGATCTCAATTTCTTTTTTTTTAATTTAATTTAATTTTATTCTATTATTATACTTTAGGTTTTAGGGTACATGTGCACAATGTGCAGGTTTGTTACATATGTATCCATGTGCCATGTTGGTTTGCTGCACCCATTAACTCGTCATTTAGCATTAGGTATATCTCCTAATGCTGTCCCTCCCCCCTCCCCCCACCCCACAACAGTCCCCGGAGTGTGATGTTCCCCTTCCTGTGTCCATGAGTTCTCATTGTTCAATTCCCACCTATGAGTGAGAACATGCGGTGTTTGGTTTTTTGTCCTTGCGATAGTTTACTGAGAATGATGTCCAACAACGATAGACTAGATTAAGAAAATGTGGCACATATACACCATGGAATACTATGCAGCTTGATCTCGATTTCTCCATTTGTCAGATGGGAGGCCCTGGGCTGAAAGTCAGGGCACCCCTGAGCTGCCTCTGCCTGACTCTTTGGGATTTAACTGCTCTGGGCCTGTTATCCTACCTGTGAAATGGGACCATGATCCTGGCTGTGGGCCCCACAGAATCCCTGAGTGGCTCAGCCGGATAACACGTGTCCCTTATTTTATAAATGGTACAGGGACAGGCCGGGCGCGGTGGCTCACGCTTGTAATCCCAGCACTTTGGGAGGCTGAGGCAGGCAGATCACGAGGTCAGGAGATCAAGACCACGGTGAAACTCCATCTCTACTAAAAATACAAAAAATTAGCCAGGCGTGGTGGCAGGCGCCTGTAGTCCCAGCTACTCGGAGAGGCTGAGGCAGGAGAATGGCGTGAACCCAGGAGGCAGAGCTTGCAGTGAGCCGAGATTGCGCCACTGCACTCCAGCCTGGGCGACAGAGCGAGACTCCATCTCAAAAAAAAAAAAAAAAAAAAAGTACAGGGACAATAAGGCCACTCAATAGCGTCTCAACACAGGACGCAGCTGCCTTTAGGAGTTGCAGATCTGGCCAGATCTGAGGCATTCATGGCCCTTATTCTCGGCCTTGCTCCCTCTGGGCCCTGTTCCTGCCTCTCTGCAGGGCTCTGGGGCTTAGGACATGTCAGCCTGCTGCCCCAGCCCAGCGTGTGTGTTCACAGCCCTGGTCTACCATCCACCCCAGAGAACTCCTGTGCACCCTGCAGCGCCCTGCCCTGGACCTGCCTCCCTGCATCCTCGGCTCATTTAGTCTTGTTTACCAGGTGGCTACTGCCTGTGTCCCATTCAGGGACCAGACCCCCTCCCTCCCTTTTCCCCTGCCCCCATGAAGGCCTGGCCGAGTGCAGGGACCAGCCATGCGGCAGAATGGAAGGAATTTTTGGGTGGTGAGCAGGGTGGCAGGGCAGCTGACATGGCAGACAGGTTCTAGGCTCTCAGATGATCCTTCAGGTTGCTTTTGTGGGGGCCCGTGTGCACCTGCCATATCCCTGTTGAGAGAAGGGGCGCTAAGGTCACTCCTGTGCCTTTGCTCACACCCATCTTCCAGCATGCCCTTCCTCCCTCTGCCCTCGAGCCCTGGTTGCAGCTCCCAGGCCTGTCTGAGGTTGCCACTGCCCCCAGGCCACCTTTGCTGACATGGAATCCCCAGTATCCCCTGCCCCTTGTTTTCTTCACAGAGGGTCTCATCTGCAGCCTGAGCTCTGGACGGGGCAGGGACAAGTACTCCCAGGGGACCCAGTGCCACAGCCCCCTTCTCCCATGGTGCATGAGCAGGCACACTTCAGGTCTCACCTGGGGCTGGGCTAGGCTGATCCTGCCTTGCCCAGGACATCAGGAGCTGAGGGTCTATATAGGTCAGGCCCCAGGAGGCCTCAGGGGGCTTGTGGAAGGATGGGTGTGTGTGTGCATGGACAGATATGTGGATGGACAGACTGATGGAAAAATGGATAAGTAACTGTCCAGTCTGAAGTCCTGTCCATGGAGGAGGGACTCTGGAAGGCCTCTTGGGGGCAGCTGTGCTTCCAGGTTCCTTGCCACTACCCAAGACCTTAGGGCCCCAGGGCAGCAATTGGAAGGGTCCTCATTTCCCTTTTCCTCCCTGTAACTGGCCCAGCCCCCATGAAATGTCCAAGGTCTAGAGGCAGCAGGTGGGGTGTGACCTGCAGGGACCCACTTCCAGCTTCAGCCAATCCTGCCCACCCTGTGTCCCTCTGAGCTCTGAGTGTCTGGCTGTGCCCCACAGTTGGCCATAGCTCTGCACCCAGCATTTGAACAGTTCCTACGGAGCTCTGAGGAGGGGGCAGGGCCTGTATGAACAGAAGCTTCTGGAGCAGAAGATGCCACTTCTGACCCTTGACTGACTGCGATCTTGAGACCCTGTCTAGCTCAGGTCTGGGCACAGGGCTTGGGCACCTCAGTGCTGGGATACAGGCCCATTTTCCACCTGGGCTGGCGGAGGCTTCATTAACCGAATCCTCCCCTACCCCGATGTCCCCACCCCTACCAGCCTCCCCTCTAAAAACCATTTGGAATTTTTTTTTTTTTTTTGAGACAGTCTCGCTCTGTCGCCCAGGCTGGAGTGCAGTGGCGCGATCAGTGAGCCACCACGCCTGGCTGGCAATTTCTAATAAACATATGCTTACGCATATCAAGCAAACCCTACTCCTAGGTTTTTATCCAAATGGAATGAAAACATGTTTAGGGGGGTGGAGCCAAGATGGCCAAATAGGAACAGCTCCGGTCTCCAGCTCCCAGCCCCAGCGACACAGAAGACGGGTGATTTCTGCATTTCTGCTTGAGGTACCGGTTTCATCTCACTAGGGAGTGCCTAACAGTGGGTGCAGGACAGTCGGTGAAGCGCACTGTGCGTGAGCCGAAGCAGGGCGAGGCATTGCCTCACTCGGGAAGCGCAAGGGGTCAGGGAGTTCCCTTTCCTAGTCAAAGAAAGGGGAAGCAGACGGCACCTGGAATATCGGGTCAGTCCCATCCTAATATTGCGCTTTTCCAACGGGCCTGGAAAACGGCACACTAGGAGATTGTGTCCCGCACCTGGCTCGGAGGGTCCTATGCCCACGGAGTCTCGCTAATTGCTAGCACAGCAGTCTGAGATCAAGCTGCGAGGCGGCAGCGAGGCTGGGGGAGGGGCGCCCGCCATTGCCCAGGCTTGCTTAGGTAAACAAAGCAGCCAGGAAGCTCAAACTGGGTGGAGCCCACCACAGCTCAAGGAGGCCTGCCTGCCTCTGTAGGCTCCACCTCTGGGGGCAGGGCACAGACAAACAAAAACTCTGCAAGAACTTCCACAGACTTAAATGTCCCTGTCTGACTGACAGCTTTGAAGAGAGTAGTGGTTTTCCCAGCATGCAGCTGGAGATCTGAGAACGGTCAGACTGCCTCCTAAAGTGGGTCCCTCACCCCTGAGCAGCCTAACTGGGAGGCACCCCCCCAGTAGGGACAGACTGACACCTCATTCAACCCGGTACTTCTCTGAGACAAAACTTTCAGAGGAACTATCAGACAGCTGAATTTGTGGTCTCACGAAAATCCGCTGTTCTGCAGCCACCGCTGCTGACACCCAGCCAAACAGCGTCTGGAGTGCACCTCTAGTAAACTCCAACAGACCTGCAGCTGTGGGTCCTGTCTGGTAGAAGGAAAACTAACAAACAGAAAGGACATCCACACCAAAAACCCATCTGTACATCACCATCATCAAAGACTAAAAGTAGATAAAACCACAAAGATGGGGAAAAAACAGACCAAAAAAACTGGAAACTCTAAAAAACAGAGCACCTCTCCTCCTCCAAAGGAACGCAGTTCCTCACCAGCAATGGAACACAGCTGGATGGAGGATGACTTTGATGAGCTGAGAGAAGAAGGCTTCAGACGATCAAACTACTCTGAGCTACGAGAGGAAATTCAAAACAACAGGAAAGAAGTTAAAAACTTTGAAAAAAAATTAGAAGAATGGATAACTAGAATAACCAATGGAGAGAAGGGCTTCAAGGAGCTGATGGAGCTGAAAGCCAAGTTTCGAGAACTACGCGAAGATTGCAGAAGCCTCAGTAGCAGATGCGATCAACTGGAAGAAAGGGTATCGCTGATGGAAGATGAAATGAATGAAATGAAGAGAGAAGGGAAGTTTAGAGAAAAAAGGATAAAAAGAAATGAACAAAGCCTCCAAGAAATTTGGGACTATGTGAAAAGACCAAACCTACGTCTGATTGGTGTACCTGAAAATGATGGGGAGAATGGAACCAAGTTGGAAAACACTCTGCAAGATATTATCCAGGAGAACTTCCCCAATCTAGCAAGGCAGGCCAGCATTCAGATTCAGGAAATACAGAGAACGCCACAAAGATACTCCTCGAGAAGGGCAACTCCAAGACACATTATTGTCAGATTCACCAAAGTTGAAATGAAAGAAAAAATGTTAAGGGCAGCCAGAGAGAAAGGTCGGGTTACCCACAAAGGGAAGCCCATCAGACTAACAGCTGATCTCTCGGCAGAAACTCTACAAGCCAGAAGAGAGTGGGGGCCGATATTCAACATTCTTAAAGAAAAGAATTTTCAACCCAGAATCTCCTATCCCGCCAAACTAAGCTTCATAAGTGAAGGAGAAATAAAACACTTTACAGACAAGCAAACGCTGAGTGATTTTGTCACCACCAGGCCTGCCCTAAAAGAGCTCCTGAAGGAAGCACTAAACATGGAAAGGAACAACCGGTACCAGCCACTGCAAAAACATGCCAAATTGTAAAGACCATCGAGACTAGGAAGAAACTATAGCAACTAACGAGCAAAATAACCAACTAACATCATAATGACAGGATCAGATTCACACATAACAATATTAACGTTAAATGTAAATGGGCTAAATGCTCCAATCAAAAGACACAGACTGGCAAACTGGATAAGGAGTCAGGACCCATCAGTGTGCTGTATTCAGGAAACCCATCTCACGTGCAGAGACACACATAGACTCAAAATAAAGGGATGGAGGAAGATCTATCAAGCAACTGGAAAACAAAAAAAGGCAGGGGTTGCAATCCTAGTCTCTGATAAAATAGACTTTAAACCAACAAAGATCAAAAGAGACAAAGAAGGCCATTACATAATGGTAAAGGGATCAATTCAACAAGAAGAGCTAACTATCCTAAATATATATGCACCCAACACAGGAGCACCCAGATTCATAAAGCAAGTCCTGAGTGACCTACAAAGGGACTTAAACTCCCACACAATAATAATGGGAGATTTTAACACCCCACTGTCAGCATTAGACAGATCAACGAGACAGAAAGTTAACAAGGATATCCAGGAATTGAACTCAGCTCTACATAAAGTGGACCTAATAGACATCTACAGAACTCTCCACCCCAAGTCAACAGAATATACATTTTTTTCAGCACCACACCACACCTATTCCAAAATTGACCACATAGTTGGAAGTAAAGCTCTCCTCAGCAAATGTAAAAGAACAGAAATTATAACAAACTGTCTCTCAGACCACAGTGCAATCAAATTAGAACTCAGGATTAAGAAACTCACTCAAAACCGCTCTACTACATGGAAACTGAACAACCTGCTCCTGAATGACTATTGGGTACATAATGAAATGAAGGCAGAAATAAAGATGTTCTTTGAAACCAACGAGAACAAAGACACAACATACCAGAATCTCTGGGACACATTCAAAGCAGTGTGTAGAGGGAAATTTATAGCACTAAATGCCCATAAGAGAAAGCAGGAAAGATCCAAAACTGACTCCCTAACATCACAATTAAAAGAACTAGAAAAGCAAGAGCAAACACATTCAAAAGCTAGCAGAAGGCTAGAAATAACTAAAATCAGAGCAGAACTGAAGGAAATAGAGACACAAAAAACCCTTCAAAAAATTAATGAATCCAGGAGCTGGTTTTTTGAAAAGATCAACAAAATTGATGGACCGCTAGCAAGACTAATAAAGAAGAAAAGAGAGAAGAATCAAATAGATGCAATAAAAAACGAAAAAGGGGATATCACCACCGATCCCACAGAAATACAATCTACCATCAGAGAATACTACAAACACCTCTATGCAAATAAACTAGAAAATCTAGAAGAAATGGATAAATTCCTCAACAAATACACCCTCCCAAGACTAAACCAGGAAGAAGTTGAATCTCTGAATAGACCAATAACAGGTTCTGAAATTGTGGCAATAATCAATAGCTTACCAACCAAAAAGAGTCCAGGACCTGATGGATTCACAGCTGAATTCTCCAGAGGTACAAGGAGGAACTGGTACCATTCCTTCTGAAACTATTCCAATCGATAGAAAAAGAGGGAATCCTCCCTAACACATTTTATGAAGCCAGCATCGTCCTGATACCAAAACCTGGCAGAGACATAACCAAAAAAGAATTTCAGACCAATATCCTTGATGAACATTGATGCAAAAATCCTCAATAAAATACTGGCAAACCGAATCCAGCAGCACATCAAAAAGCTTATCCACCATGATCAAGTGGGCTTCATCCCTGGGATGCAAGGCTGGTTCAACATACGCAAATCAATAAATGTAATCCAGCATATAAACAGAACCAAAGACAAAAACCACATGATTATCTCAATAGATGCAGAAAAGGCCTTTGACAAAATTCAACAACCCTTCATGCTAAAAACTCTCAATAAATTAGGTATTGATGGGATGTATCTCAAAATAATAAGAGCTATCTACGACAAACCCACAGCCAATATCATACTGAATGGGCAAAAACTGGAAGCATTCCCTCTGAAAACTGGCACAAGACAGGGATGCCCTCTCTCACCGCTCCTATTCAACATAGTGCTGGAAGTTCTGGCCAGAGCAATCAGGCAGGAGAAGGAAATAAAAGGTATTCAATTAGGAAAAGAGGAAGTCAAATTGTCCCTGTTTGCAGATGACATGATTGTATATCTAGAAAACCCCATTGTCTCAGCCCAAAATCTCCTTAAGCTGATTAGCAACTTCAGCGAAGTCTCAGGATACAAAATTAATGTACAAAAATCACAAGCATTCTTGTACACCAATAACAGACAAACAGAGAGCCAAATCATGAGTGAACTCCCATTCACAATTGCTTCAAAGAGAATAAAATACCTAGGAATCCAACTTACAAGGGATGTGAAGGACCTCTTCAAGGAGAACTACAAACCACTGCTCAATGAAATAAAAGAGGATACAAACAAATGGAAGAACATTCCATGCTCATGGGTTGGAAGAATCAATATCGTGAAAATGGCCATACTGCCCAAGGTAATTTATAGATTCAATGCCATCCCCATCAAGCTACCAATGACTTTCTTCACAGAATTGGAAAAAACTACTTTAAAGTTCATATGGAACCAAAAAAGCCCGCATCACCAAGTCAATCCTAAGCCAAAAGAACAAAGCTGGAGGCATCACGCTACCTGACTTTAAACTATACTACAAGGCTACAGTAACCAAAACAGCATGGTACTGGTACCACAACAGAGACATAGATCAATGGAACAGAACAGAGCCCTCAGAAATGATGCCGCATATCTACAACTATCTGATCTTTGACAAACCTGACAAAAACAAGAAATGGGGAAAGGATTCCCTATTTAATAAATGGTGCTGGGAAAACTGGCTAGCCATATGTAGAAAGCTGCAACTGGATCCCTTCCTTACACCTTATACAAAAATTAATTCAAGATGGATTAAAGACTTATATGTTAGACCTAAAACCATTAAAATCCTACAAGAAAACCTAGGCAATACCATTCAGGACATAGGCGTGGGCAAGGACTTCATGTCTAAAACACCAAAAGCAATGGCAACAAAAGCCAAAATCGACAAATGGGATCTCATTAAACTAAAGAGCTTCTGCACAGCAAAAGAAACTATCATCAGAATGAACAGGCAACCTACAGAATGGGAGAAAATTTTTGCAACCTACTCATCTGACAAAGGGCTAATATCCAGAATCTACAATGAACTCAAACAAATTTACAAGAAAAAAACAAACAACCCTATCAAAAAGTGGGCAGAGGACATGAACAAACACTTCTCAAAAGAAGACATTTATGCAGCCAAAAAACACATGAAGAAATGCTCATCATCACTGGCCATCAGAGAAATGCAAATCAAAACCACAGTGAGATACCATCTCACACCAGTTAGAATGGCCATCATTAAAAAATCAGGAAACAACAGGTGCTGGAGAGGATGTGGAGAAATAGGAACACTTTTACACTGTTGGTGGGACTGTAAACTAGTTCAACCATTGTGGAAGTCAGTGTGGCGATTCCTCAGGGATCTCGAACTAGAAATACCATTTGACCCAGCCATCCCACTACTGGGTATATACCCAAAGGACTATAAATCATGCTGCTATAAAGACACATGCACACGTATGTTTATTGCGGCACTATTCACAATAGCAAAGAGTTGGAACCAACCCAAATGTCCAACAACGATAGACTGGATTAAGAAAATGTGGCACATATACACCATGGAATACTATGCAGCCATAAAAAATGATGAGTTCGTGTCCTTTGTAGGGACATGGATGAAACTGGAAAACATCATTCTCAGTAAACTATCGCAAGGACAAAAAACCAAACACCGCATGTTCTCTCTCACAGGTGGGAATTGAACAATGAGAACTCATGGACACAGGAAGGGGAACATCACACTCCGGGGACTGTTGTGGGGTGGGGGGAGGGGGAGGGACAGCATTAGGAGATACACCTAATGCTAAATGACGAGTTAATGGGTGCATGAAATCAACATGGCACATGGATACATATGTAACAAACCTGCACATTGTGCACATGTACCCTAAAACCCTAAAGTATAATAAAAAAAAAAAAAGAAAAAAAAAAAAAAAAAAAGAAAGCAACCAATCAGATTAATCACAGGCCACTACTTCATTTACATAAGGTGTACCTCAAGTAACCAATGGGAAGCCTCTAGAGGGTATTTAAATCCCAGAAAATTCTGTAACCAGTTTCCTGAACCCCTATGCTTGGCCTGCTCCCACACTATGGAGTGTACTTTCGTTTTCAGTAAATCTCTGCTTTTCTTGCTTCAAAAAAAAAAAAAAAAAAAAAAAAAAAAAAAAATTATACTAGGTTTTATTAGCTACACCAAAAACAGTAAACTTTACTGTAAATTAAAATAGAAATATTTCAAATGTTTAAATGTTTTAAAATGTTTGTTATGTCATTACAGTTGTCAAAAACATACCTTAAATGTTTAATGTTCCCTACCATGGACGTAACATAGTTAATTTTACCTCTCCCTACTGGAAGCACAAGCCATCAGCTTGCTCCTGAAGCTGCTACACTCACGCATGGGCAGGGTGTGCCTGAAGGCCACCAAGGCCCTTACCATGCTGCCAGAGGCCCCTGAGGGCTGCAAGGTCGTGCAGGCCCATGTGTACACCTTCCGTGTCCTTGAGGAGGACTCTGACAGCAAGGCTTAGGAAAACGAGGCCTTATAGCAGGTGACCCAGATCTCCATCAATGTCATTGAGTGGAAACCCTGAGCCCCTCATTGGGTCAGACCTGATCAGCCACCTCTCATCCTCCAAGGATGAGAGTTCGGGACAGGGAGAGGTTCTGGTTTCCTCCTTAAGATCTTCCCAGCAAACAGCTGCATTCTCCAAAGTCACCCAAGCACGCCCCCAGGCTGGCCTGAAGCCCAGCCGCCTCGAAGGCACATTCCTGGTGCTGTCCAGGAGGGGAGCCTAGGAATCACAGGAAAGTCGCCATCATTTCTCTAGGCCAAGCCAGGGAAAACCGCTGATTGCGGAGCTTGATCCTCCCTCAGATGTCTCTGTAGCACGCGCTGGCCTGTCCTTTGGGTCAGCACCCTGGTCAGCTCCACAGAAGGGCTTCACCCTGGATGAAGAAGAGACAATCCCTTTTCAGTGACAGCAGGCTCCCAGCTTTGTGCCCTATGATATCATCCCACTAAGCAGCCTTTGCGCCAGCATCTCTGCGCTCCCGCCTCTGCAGTCCAGGCTGAGGGGAAATTAGAGATGTGGGAACTCATCAGCCAGGGACAGAGGTGCCTCTGTTACAAGGGGAGGGCCAGGAACACAGCCTATGTTGGGACCTAGAAGTCCTGAGTACCACACCCTTGCCTCCATTCTCCAAGGCCCATTTACCAGTATCAGCTTCTGGGATTTAAGCTGCTGCCGGGAGAGGTATGGGAGCCAGCCTGGAAGAGGCAACGGGTAATTCAACTGTAGCCCAAAGGCACAAACCCCCAGACAGCTGAGGTTGGACGAGGGCAGAGGGACAGCCAGTGGCTATAAGCCCACACTATGGAGGGAGGCTGTTTGTTGAGACCCCAGCTCCACACTGTTTGTGGAGCCTGGGGCAAGTTGATTAACTGCTCAGTGCCTCAGTTTTCCTAGCTCTAAAGTGGGGATAGTAATTGTGCCTATCATAAATGGGTATGATTTTGGCAGTGCCGGGTGCATTATGCTGAAAACAAGTGCCTTGTACATTGTGGGTACCCAGGAAGCCAGTTTACAGCCCCTCAGAGGAGACCCATCAGCAGGCATCTGAGGGAGCCTGGAGCCCTATATCCTGCAGGTGTCTGGGGTCCTATGCCCAGGAGAAGCTGCTCCCTCACTCCACAGCAGTCTACAGAGCACCCCCCTGACCAGGGGTACAGCTGTTTGTGCAGGTGCAAGGAGGGAGCCCTGGGCCTCTCTGGGCTCTGACCTTCCCTGGCAGGACCGTAGAGGGCCCAGAACCCTGCCTTCTCCCAGCCAGGCCCTTCCCTCCCTTCCCCAAACTCACAGCCTCCTCACCGCTCTCTGCCTCAGACTCGGGACTAATGTCATTATGTCCTTCATCCCTGTTTGCATCAGGGGCTGCAAGAAGCTCAGCTCACTTCCCCCTCAAGGCCCTGAATACTCCTTTTCTGACCCCATCTGCTGAAACCTTTTTTCCAAGCCCTCTGGAGGCCCCAGGGCCTCAGCCTCTCCCTGGAACATTCTTTCCTTTCTTGCTTGGACTGAAACCTAGCTCTCCCGAGACCTGCTTCCCCTCCCTGGGCATACCCCTATGTGGGGCTGCTTTCCTCCCTCTCTGCCCCTCATGCCCTCACTGGAGTGGGACAGGTCCTTACAAACCATCTCCTGTGCCTGTTCTGAGGAGCCCTCTGGTTCTGAATCCCTGCACAGGCTCTGTGGCCGTGGCCCTCTCCCCTCCGCAGCACCACACCACCAGATTGCTCTTGTAGGGCACGACGTGGTCTCCATGTGGCTGAGTCCAACGGCCAGTCCTCAGGCCCCATCTTTCTTTGGTCATGAGCATTTCTCCAGTGGAGCCTCACCACCTCCCCCTCCCTGAATCATTTCCAGGAAATGAGGCCACTTCTCTGCAATTTTGGTTTTTCACTAACGTGCTATTGTGCTCTTTTAGAAACTGATACACGTCACGGTATGTTTAAGCCTTTAGGGAAGTGGGGGGATACTGGGGGCTGCTGTGTGAGCACCTCTATGCCATACCAAGTCAGACCAGTGAGGGAAACTGGACCGCGAAGCTGCAGGGCTACCTGCCCCTCCAGGATGCTTTTCACATCTTCCAAGATCCCGTCACTGGAGACCTTCCATGGTCCGGACTCATCTTAGGCCTCCCCGTTCTCTCCATGTGCTACTGGGGTGCCTCCCGATCAGAAAATTAGCGATGCTGTCACTGAACTGACTACCCGTGGGGCAGTCTTTGGTGCATTCCAGGCTCCACCACAGTCTCTGCATCCACAGGCAACTGTGGTCCTGGCTGCTCTCTGCCGTTAGGTTTCCCTTCCATTTTTACTTATTGTCTAAAGAACTTCATACAAAATTCTATTTAAAAGCAGTTTATTCCACATTCCCACATAAAACACATCAACTTTTTAAATTTTTTTCTTTGTTCCTGTCACTATCAAAAAGCATATTTTTTTTTTACACAGTAAGACCCAGTGTGGTTGACTGTATCTAATTTTTAACCTATTAGATGGACAATTTTTTTTTTTGAGACGGAGTCTCTCTCTGGGTGATTTTCTTTGATTCTCTCTGTTCTCATTCCACGAGAACAACCACATGCTCTATGGATGCATAATCCTTCAATTGCACTCACATAACCTGTCAGTAACTTTTCACTCTCTGAGCCAAGAGCTTCTACAGCCAAGTTTCAGCAAGACCAATTTCTGACCCATGGAGCAATGGGTAACACCAGCCTCACTGAGCTCACATGCCCAGCTGTGGAAGCAAATTTCATTTTATGGTAAGTCTACTCTGCCACTACAGGTGGTGTAGCATATTAGTTTATAGATTAGCCTTTGGTGTTAAAGAGATCCAGCTCTTGGTGTGTCTCGTGAGGCATTTACTTAACTGAGACTCACATTCCTCATCTGCATAATGACTATAGCAAAACTAATTCTTTCTCAAAGTGATTGTAACACTTCAAGGAGGCAACATAGAGAAGTGCCCTATAGTATCTGATACTCAATTTATCTCTGTTCATTCTTATTTTCATTTTTCATTCTTATAACTTAAGCACCTGCTTATTAACTACAGTCATATGTGGCAGAATGACATTTTGGTCAATGACAGAACACATATATAACAGTGGTCCCGTAAGATTATAACAAAGCTGAAAATTTCCTTTTGCCTTGTAAAGTCGTAACTGTTGGAATGTCGGTGCACTGCATTACTTACGTGTCTGTGATGAGGCGAGTGTAAACAAACCTACTGTGCTGCATCATTAGAGTAAAACATTTCTTTTTTGGTAAAAATTTTAAGTAATATGTTATACAAATGAAAGACTAACCACAGTGATGGGATTTTTAGAAAGAGATAAAACTAAGAGTCCACAAGGATTTGGGGAAATGGCTACTCACATATGCTGTTAGAGGAGCATGAATTGGTGTCATCATTTTGGAAAAAGTTTCACATTATTTATGACAATGAAAGATATGCCCCCTTCTTACAGTCTACTCCACAGAAGTGAGTGCTGGTATTATTCCAAAACCACTGACAAAAATACTCAAAAGCACCATTACTTGAGATAGCCACAATTATATTAAAAATAACCCTGGCCAGGCATGGTGGTTCATGCCTATAATCCGAGCACTTGGGGAGGCTGAGGCGGGCAGATCGCCTGAGCTAAGAAGTTCGTGACTAGCCTGGCCAACATGGTGAAACCCTGTCTCTACCAAAAATACAAAAAATTAGCCAGGCATGGTGGTGGACGCCTGTAGTCCCCACTACTCGGGAGGCTGAGGCAGGAGAATGGCGAGAATCCGGGAGGCGGAGCTTGCAGTGAACCGAGATCGTGCCACTGTATTCCAGCCTGGGCGACAAAGTGAGACTCCATCTCAAAAAAAAAAAAGGTCTAGAACTTAAGTGATGAATATCAACTCAGAGAACAAAACCAAAGCCAAATTTTGAAGACAGGAAATAGTGTGATACTAACTTTTGTGGGAAGGAACTCCTGGCTTTCCCAAAAATTAGAGAACTGGGAGAAAGAAGCCTCATCTCAGAATCTGTGACTCGGTTGGGAAGTAGAGGCTGGAAATGTGCTCAAGGTCAAACTCTCCTCCTCCCTTCAAAGGAGACTGGAGTTTTACCAGTGAGCCCAGAGTGCATATGCACTCCGCCATCCACCCTGGGAGATCCCTTTAATCCAGGAGCGCACAGTGAGGACAGAAACATGAATGTGCACTAACAAGTCCTGAAAGTTCAGAGGGTGATTCTCGATTTCCCCTTGGCACACAGCAGAAGAACTGTTTCTCTAGGTTCCAGGAAATGCCTGGGAGAGAGTTGTATCCCCCAGACTCCCTTCATCACAGATGACACCCAGTGCTTAAGCCCAAGGGGTGTTGACTAATCCAAACCAAAGGCTCTGATGTTCCACAGGCAGAAAAGAGCAGGTGCACCGCAAAGACAATCTCTCACGAATGAAGCACCCTCATAGCCCATAGAGACAGTTCTTACCATGATGCCAAGAAACTCTGAAAACAACAAGCCAGACCTCACACATATTTCCACTTTCTTTCTGATTTCATACCCCCTCCTTCAGCCCCTCCTCACAAGCAGCAGGGATAACCTGGAGGCTCCTGAGAACCTTTTCCCATTGGGTTTTTCCTGGCACGTAGTTCCCTACCTGGATGAATCTCCTCGTCACTTAGACTCTCCAGCGTCAGGTCTTTAGAAACAAAAACACCAGGATAAGTCATTAGACAGAGTGACTCCCCCACTCCTCCTACTTTAGCTGAAGCTGAGTGATGGGCTAGTCTCCCACGCCACGCTGCTTCACACATGATCCCCGCATCTTTCTTCTGGGTCGACAAACCTTCCTACAGCTTCTCGGGTCAGAGTTCTATACTGGCAGAATTACTTTCACGAGAACCCCAAGCCTCTTTCCCAGCAGGAACCCAGAATCAGGTTTCTATACACTGAAGCTAGCAAGTTTTTCCCTCGGGAAGTGAGTTATTTCATGGTACATACCACTTTCTTTCTGAGCTGTTATCTGCAATTATGTAAAAGAAAACATTATGAGAATCATATTCTGCTGTGCGTTTCACACAGATCTGTTATTCTCTGGACAACGATAAAAAACCAGAAGGCAGTATAGTGATTGAGCCATAGGTCAAAGTCCCCCAAAGACTAGCACAGAGGATAGCTATAGAAAAACAAGACCTCTATTTGCAGAATTTACCTTTAAATGCAAATGCACAATGCTTAATCCAAGGAGGAAAACTGGTGTTGTGGAAAATGCCTCAGTATTCCAGTTGATAATGGATGCTGTCATTTAAAAGCACCCTAGTGGACCACATATAAGTTGGGAAGACACTCCTACGGAATTCCAGCCCCACAAAGAGAATAGTGTACATAATGTGCATTGTCAGATTTTCATATCAAAATTAATTGAGAAGTAAAGGAATCAGGAAAGCAACATTGCCATAGAAGACAAAAAAAGGGGCGTCTTACGTGGGCATCAACATCATCATCATCATCTTCATCTTTGTATCGTGGTAAGCATCTTAAAAACAGGCGGTCCTCTGGCCAATCTGGAAGGACACAGAGGAAAGATCAGTGCCCTGGTTGTTTGAGACTGTGAGCCACTCAGGGAGCTTTGCTGGATGTGCTGTATGGAGGCGATTGATTAACAAGCCTAAACCGAGTGGATGCTGGGCTATTCCCCTGAGTGGAAGAGGGTTGGCAGAAAAGGGGAGCAGGGAAGACATGAGACATGGAGGCCTTGGCCTTGTACTAGAGGCATCATGCAGCAACACAAAACATTCAACCTGGGCCGGGCGCGGTGGCTCACGCTTGTAATCCCAGCACTTTGGGAGGCCGAGGCCGGCGGATCACGAGGTCAGGAGATCGAGACCACGGTGAAACCCCGTCTCTACTAAAAATACAAAAAATTAGCCGGACGTGGTGGCGGGCGCTTGTAGTCCCAGCTACTCAGAGAGGCTGAGGCAGGAGAGTGGCGTGAACCCGGGAGGCGGAGCTTGCAGTGAGGTGAGATTGCGCCACTGCACTCCAGCCTGGGCGACAGAGCAAGACTCCGTCCCCCCAAAAAAAAAAAAACGTTCAACCCAAAATGGAACTAAAACACACAGTAAGGGTTAATGGAAGAGTGCCTTCCTCCCTCTCAAATGTTTTAAAACTCTTCTAAACAAACAGCATTTTCTTAACGTATTCAACACCGTGTCAGTACACTGGGATCCAATTATGATAGTGCTTCATTTAGCATCTGTTTAAAAAAATTTTATTTGATTAAAAGCCTATTTTATTAATGAAATGGACTCAATTTTACCCAAATTATTCTATTAAGCACACATTTTTTTATAGAAATAATTTTAAAAATTAAATATTAAAATGCTACAATTAAAAATATCATGATTTCCTCTTTGTAAGTCTTCTTCTGGAAGCAGGGTGTGTGCACAAAACCTACTGGGCCTCTGTGATCAGGGGCTTCAGCAGCTCCTGTGTCACTCTCCCTGAGGAGATTCCCTAAAGATCAGGCTGCATTCAAACAGGCCAAGCTCACAAAGCCTGCTCTACCTACACCAGTGAAGCTGAGAGACATGACTCTGAACAGTTTCTGCCATGAGGATAAGTTTCCAGGTTCAAATATACATGATCTACTGAAATGAGGAAATGTATAACAATAAAAATGAACAAATTCAGGAAAAAATTTCCATGAGTACACAGGTGATTTTTTGCTTAACTAGCTTACAAAAAATTTTTATTTGATCCCTATTCAGTCAGATAAACAAAATATTGCTATAAAAAAATCACAAATTTGCCTGGGCATGGTGGCTCATGCCTGTTATTCCAGCACTTTGGGAGGCTGAGGGGGTCAGATCACGAGGTCAAGACATCGAGATCATTCTGGCCAACACGGTAAAACCATGTCTCCACTAAAAATAAAAAAAAATTAGCTGGGGGTGATGGCACATGCCTGTAGTCCCAGCTACTCGAGAGGCTAAGACAGGAGAATCAGTTGAACAAACAACGTGGAGGTTGCAATGAGCAGAGATCACATTACTGCAACCCTGTCTAATGACAGAGTAAGACTCCGTCCAAAAAAAAAAATCACTAATTTTTCTTACTCATGTTAAATCTACCTTATGAGCTGTCAACATAAAGATTCTAGAAAGTAAAGAAGGTGCAAATAAGTTGAAAGGCATACCGTATTCATGGATAGGAAGACTAAACATGACTAACACACAATACTACACACATGATCTACAGACTCACAACAACTGTTATCAAACTTCTAACAGCCATCTGTGCAGAAATGGAAAAGTTAATCCTAAGACTTTAATGAACTTTTATGCGCCTCAAATAACCATAGTAACATTGAAAAAGAATAGTGTTGGAGGACACACATTCATGAGATTGAAATCTACAAAAAACAGAGAAATTCAGACAGCATGCTTCTAGCGTGGGGACACCCATAAGTATCACAGATACAGAATAGAGAGCCCAGAATTAAATGCACATTTACAGAGTCAGCTGATCTTCAACAAAGGTGGCAAGAATACACAATGGGGAAAGGAAAGCCTCTTTGACAAATGATGGTAAAACTGCATATTCTCATTCACGTTAAGAAATGGAATGCTGACAGTGTGCTCAAGGTTGTGCTGCTCCCTCCATTTCCAAGACATGAGCTTTTGCAGTGAGTCCCGAGTGAATTTTCATTCTGTCCTCTACACCCAGGAAGAGCTCTTGATACCAGAGGTAAACAGCAAGGACACAGAAATGACTCTGCTGCCATAAAACCTAATAGTTCATAAGGTGAGGATCCATTTCTCCTAAGCATCTGCGCACACCACAGAAGAATTCTGTCTCCAGGATTAAGTAACTGACTGTGACAGAACTGCATCCCAAACCAAAGGCTCTAACATTTTGCAGTGGCACAGGCAGAAAAGAGCCGGCGTTCTCAGAAAAGTCATCTTTAAATAATAAAGAAGAGGTGATCGAAAACACAGGATACTTAAAAACATAGTACTTCTCACCATGATGACATTAAACTCTGAAAAGAACAAACTTGGCTTATATTTACTTTTCCTTTTTCTCTTTCTACACCCTCCGTCAGCCTCCCAAGCAGCAGTTATAAGGTGAACGTTGCTGGAAATGCTGTTTTATTAGATCCCACCTGAAGTCTCGTTGCCTACCTGGAAAGGCATCCTCTTCCCTGCTGAGATTCTCCAGAATCCACTCTTTAGAACCACCAATATCAGGATAAGTCAGTGAGAGGTGCACTCACTTCTCCTACTCCAGGTGAAGACACACTGGCTCACACAAAATCTCCTGGTTGGTCCTCTGGGTTCACACACATTTCTACAGCCACTCTGCTCATAGTTGTACACTTGGGAAATCATTTGCTCTCACCAGACCCCCCAATGTTTTTTAACAAGAACCCAGATTAAGGTTTCTATGTATTAAAGCCAGCAAGTTTATTTCTCAGAAAATGAGTTAGTTCAAGGTACATACCCTGGATAGGTGATGGTAAAATCTGCAATGAGACAAGAGAAGATACTATAAGAATCAGATCAATTCTGCTGCACCCCCTTACACAGACACATTAGTCTCTTGATCACTTCACAAAACTAGTTGCGAAACAGTGGCTGAGTCAAGGGTCAAAGACCAAACATTCTAGCATAGAGGACACCTGTGAAAAGACAAGAGCTTTTCCCACAGAATTTATCTTTGAGGTTGATTTAGGTTGGTAAACGCACAATGCCTAATCCAAGGAGAAAAACTGGTGTGGAGGAAAATGCCCCTGCATTATAGCTGATGATGGATGCTGTCATTTAAAAACATCCTAGTGTGTCATGTATTAGATGAAAAGAAACTCCCACTGAACTCCATCCTCACAAAGAGAATTGTGTGTGTTGTACATAATGTACCTTGTCATATTTTTATATCAAAGTTAATTGAGAAGGAAAGAAATCAGGTGAAGGAGATAATGTATACTGTGGTCCATTTTTAACACAAAGTGCCTTGAACCGATCTAGGTCAGCAAAACACAGAAGAAATAGGATATGCTGGGCTCCTGCTTGGATGGGCAATGCCTGCTTGTTGGGCCCCCTCTCCTCCCCGCTTAGTTGCCCTCACTTGAACCAAAGAAGTTTAGTCTAAGATGAAAGTTTACTGCCCTGCAAAATAGCTCACTTTGTCTGTTCTTATCAGCTTGCCCAGCTACTTAGCTCATACGTCAAATACTTGAAGAGCCCCTGGGCTGACTAGAATGGCAATGCATTGTGGGCTGCAACAAAATGCAGTAAGATAACCCTAGAAAAATACCTAAAGCCCTTCCCCAACAATCAATAGGCAACACCCAGGAAGATTGTGACCCCACAGTACTCAGCGTATGAGGAACCAGGGGAGGGACCTGCACACTAGGGAATAAATTGCTTGTTGAAACTGCTGGGTGTGTCTGCCCATGAGACACTGGTTCTTGCAACACTGTCATTAAAAGTCTCTCTTTCAGCTGGGAGAGGTGGCTCACGCCTGTAATCCCAGCACTTTGGGAGGCCAAGGCGGGTGGATCACGAGTTCAGGAGATCGAGACCATCCTGGCTAACATGGTGAAACCCCATCTGTACTAAAAATACAAAAAAAAAAATTAACCGGGTGTGGTGGCAGGCACCTGTAGTCCCAGCTACTCGGGAGACTGAGGCAGGAGAATGGCGTGAACGCGGGAGGCAGAGCTTGCCATGAGCCGAGATTGCGCCACTGCACTCCAGCCTGGGCGACACAGAGAGACTCCGTCTCAAAAAAAAAAAAAAAAAAAAAAGGTCTCACTTTCAGCCAGGCATAGTGTCTCAGGCCTGTAATCCCATCACTTTAGGAGGCCAAGGTGGGCAGATTACCTAAGATCAGGAGTTGGAGACCAGCCTGGCCAACATGGTGAAACCCCGTCTCTACTAAGAAAACAAAAATTAGCTAGGCATGAGGACATACGCCTATAATCCCAGCTACTCGGGAGGCTGAGGCAGGAGAATTTATTGAGCCCAGGAGATGGAGGTTGCACTGAGCCAAGATTGCATCACTGCACTCCAGCCTGGCTAACTACTGAGCGAGAATCTGTCTCAAAAAAAAAAAAAAAAAAGAAATATAGAAAAAAAATAAGGAAAGAAAATCTCACTTTTGCTGTTTCAGCTCCCTGAGTCCATTCTTTCAGGTTGGACTGGCGAGTTTGTTTCTCACATCAGAAAACCAACATTTCCTTAGAAGACAAAGAAAGGAGGTCTTACCTGGACATCATCATCATCACAGTCACCATCTTCACTTGGCGATGGGCATACTAAACTCAGGTTGTCCTCAACAGAAGCTAGAAGCACACAGAGGAAAGATCAGTGCCCTGGTTGGTTGTGACTGTGAGTCACTCAGGGAGCTTTGCTGGATGTGGTGTATGGAGGTGGTTGATTAACAAGCATGGACTGAGTTGTTGCTGGGCTATTCCCCTGAGTGGAAGAGGGATGGCAGAGGAGGGGAGCAACAAAGACACCAGACCACCAGACATGGAGGCCTTGGCCTTGTACTAGACGCATGATGCAGCAACACAAAGAGTCAACCCAAAATGGAACTAAAATGCACATTAAGGGTTAATGGAAGAGTGCCTTCCTCCCTCTCAAATATTTTCAACTCTTCTAAACAAACAGCATTTTCTTAACACATGCAAGACCATCTCAGTACACTAGGATCCAATAACGGTCATATTACATTTAGCATCTCTTTTAAAGGATTTATTACTTAATTAAAAGCCTATTTTATTGGTAAAATGGATTCCATTTTACCCAAATTATTCTATTAATCACACATTTTCATAAAGATCATTTTAAAAATTAAATATTAAAAAGCTACAATTAAAAATAGTCATGATTTCCTCTTTGTAAGTCTTCTTCTGGATCCAGGGTGTATGTGCAAAACCTATGAGGACCCTGTGATGAGGGCCTTCAGCAGCTCCTGTGTCACTCTCCCTGAGGAGATTCCCTAAAGATCAGGCTGCATTCAAACAGGCCAAGCTCACAGAGCCTGCTCTACCTACACCAGTGAAGCTGAGAGACGTGACTCTGAACACTTTCTGCCTTGAGGATAAGTTTCCAGGTTCAAATATACATGATCTACTGAAATGAGGAAACATATACCAAAAGAAATGAACAAATTCATGAAAAAATGTCCATGAGTACAGCGGTGATTTTTTGGTTAACTAGCTTACAAAAAAATTTCATTTGATGCCTATTCATTCAGACATATAAAATACTGGTAAAAAAAATCACAAATATGGCCGGGCACAGTGGTTCATGCCTGTAATCCCAGCACTTTGGGAGGCTGAGGCAGGCAGATCACGAAGTCAAGAGATCGAGATGATTCTGGCCAACAAGGTAAAACGATGTCTGTACCACAAAAAAATTAGCTAGGGGTAATGGCATGCACCTGTAGTCCCAGTTACCTGGGAGGCTAAGGCAGGAGAATCACTTGAACCCAGAAGGCAGAGGTTGCAGTGAGAAGAGAGCATGGTACTGCACCACTGTCTTAATGACAGAGTAAGACTCCATCCCCCCCAAAAAAAATTCACAAATTTTTATTAGTCATGTTAAATCTACCTTATGAGCTGTCAACATAAAGATTCTAGGGAGTAAAGAAGGTACAAATAAGTTAAAAGGCATCCCATACTCATGGATAGGAAAACTAAACATGACCAACACACACTACTACCCAAATGATCTACAGACTAACAACAACTGCTATCAAAATGGTAACAGCCATCTGTGCAGAAATGGAAAAGATAATCCTAAGACTTTAATGAATTTTTATGTGCCTCAAATGACCATGATAACGTTGAAAAAGAATACTGTTGGAGGACACACATTCATGGGATTGAAATCTACAAAAAAACAGAGAAATTCAGACAGCATGCTTCTAGCGTGGGGGCACCCATAAGTATCACAGGTATAGAATAGAGAGCCCAGAATTAAATGCACACTTACAGAGTCAGCTGATCTTCAACAAAGGTGCCAAGGATACACAATGGGGAAAGGAAAGCCTCTTCCAAAAATGATGGTACAACTGTATACTCTCATTCACATGAGGAAATGGACTGCTGACAGTGTGATCAATGCTGTGCTTCTCCCTCCAATTCCAAGACACTGGAGCTTCTGCAGTGAGCCCAGAGTGAATTTTCATTCCATCCTGCATGCCCAGGGAGATGTCTTGATACCAGAGGTAAACAGCAAAGACAGACAAATGTGCTGCCATGAAACCTAACAGTTCATAAGGTGAGGATCCATTTCTCCTATGCATTTGGGCACACTGTAGAAGAATTCTGTCTCCAGGATTAAGTGACTGCCTGTGACAGAACTGCATCCCAAACCAAAGGCTCTGATATTTTGCAGTGGCAGAGGCAGAAAAGAGCAGGTGTTCTCAGAAAGATAATCTTTAAATAATAAAGAAGAGGTGATCGAAAACACAGGATACTCAATAGTCCATAAACACAGTACTTCTCACAATGATGACATTAAACTCTGAAAAGAACAAACTCAGCTTATATTTACTTTTTCGCTTTCGACACCCTCCCTCAGCCTCCCAAGCAGCAGGTATAGCCTGAAGGTTGCTGGAAATGCTGTTTTATTAGACGCCACCTGAAGTCTCGTTGCCTACCTGGAAAGGCATCCTCTTCCCTTCTGAGATTCTCCAGAATCCTCTCTTTAGAACCTTCAACATCAGGATAAGTCAGTGAGAGGTGCACTCACCGCTCCTACTCCAGGTGAAGACACACTGGCTCACATAAAATCTCCTGGTTGGTCCTCTGGGTTCACAGACATTTCTACAGCCCCTCTGGTCATAGTTGTATACTTGCAAAATCATTTACTCTCATCATACCCCCAATATTTTTTAACAGGGACCCAAATTAAGGTTTCTAAATATTAAAGCCAGCAAGTTTGTTTCTCAGAAAGTTAGTTCAAGGTACATACCCTGGACAGGTGATGGTAAAATCTGCAATGAGACAAAAGAAGGTGCTATGAGGATCAGATCAATTCTGCTGCACCCCTTACACAGATCTGTTAGTCTCTTATTGACTTCAGAAAACTAGTTGTAAAACAGTGGCTGAATCAAGGGTCAAAGACCAAACATTCTAGCATAGAGGACACATGTGGAAAAGACAAGAGCTTTTCCCACAGAATTTATCTTTGAGGTTGATTTAGGTTGGTAAATGCACAATGCCTAATCCAAGGAGAAAAACTGGTGTGGAGGAAAATGCCTCTGCATTACAGCTGATGATGGATGCTGTCATTTAAAAAATCCTAGTGTGTCATGTATTAGATGAAAAGAAACTCCCACTGAACTCCATCCTCACAGAGAATTGTGTATGTTGTACATAATGTGCCTTGTCATATTTTTATATCAAAGTTGAGAAGAAAAGAAATCAGGTGAAGGAAATAATGTATACAGTGATTTATTTTTAAGACAAAGTGCCTTGTACCGGTTTAGGTCAGCAAAACACAGAAGAAATAGGATATACTAGGCTCCTGCTTGGATAGGCAATGCCTGCTTGTTGGACACTCCCTCCTCCCCACTTAGTTGCCCTCACTTGAACCAAAGAAGTTTAGTCTAAGATGAAAGTTTACTAGCCTGCAAAATAGCTCACTTTGTCTGTTCTTATGCCTGCCCAGCTACTTAGGTCATAAGTCAACTACTTGAAGAGCCCTGAGCTGACTAGGATGGCAATGCATTGGGGGCTGCAACAAAATGCAGTAAGACAACCCTAGAAAAATACCTAATGCCCCTCCCCAACAATCAATAGGCAACACCCAGGAAGATTGTGACCCCACAGTACTCAGCCTATGATGAACCAGGAGAGGGACCTGCACACTAGGGGATAAATTGCATTGAAACTGTGCTGGCGGTGTCTGCCGATCACACACCAGATCTTGCAACACTGTCATTAAACATTTCACTTTCAGCCAGGCTTGGTGGCTCACACCCGTAATCCCAGCATTTCCGGAGGCCAAGGTGGGCGGATTACCTGAGGTCAGGAGTTTGAGACCATCCTGGCCAACATGGTGAAACTTCGTCTCTACTAAGAATACAAAAATTAGCTGGGCATTGGGACACATGCCTGTAATCCCAGCTACTCAGGAGGCTGAGGCAGGAGAATTGATTGAGGCCAGGAGATGGATATTGCAGTGAGCCAAGGTTGCACCACTGCACTCCACTCACTCACTGAGCGAGAAGAAAACAAGCAAGCAAGAAAAAGAGAGAGAGAGAGAGAAAAAGAAAGGAAAGGAAAAAGAAAGTCTCACTTTTGCTGTTTTTCAGCTCCCTGTGTCCATTCTTTGGGTTTCGACTGTTGAGTTTGTTTCTCACATCAGAAAACCAACATTTCCTTAGAAGACAAAGAAAGGTCATCTTACCTGGGCATCATCATCATCATCATCATCATCATCATCATCACCATCATAATCTTCATTTCCTGGTAGGCATACTAAACTCAGGTTGTCCTCAGGAGAAGCTGGAAGGACACAGAGGAAAGATCAGCGCCCTGGTTGTTTGTGACTGTGAGTCACTCAGGGAGCTTTGCTGGATGTGGTGTATGGAGGTGGTTGATTAACAAGCATGCACTGAGTTGATTCTGGACTATTCCCCTGAGTGGAAGAGGGATGGCAGAGGAGGGGAGCAGCAAAGACATGAAACATGGAGGCCTTGGCCTTGTACTAGAGGCATCATGCAGCAACACAAAAGAGTCAAGCCCAAATGGAACTAAAAAGCACACTAAGAGTTAATAAAAGAGTACTTCCTCCCTCTTAAATATTTTGAAACTCTTCTAAACAAACAGCATTTTCTTAATGTGTTCAAGACCGTGTCAGTATACTAGGATCCAATTACGGTGGTATTACATTTAGCATCTGTTTTAAAGGATTTATTACTTAATTAAAAGCCTATTTTATTAGCAAAATGGACTCAATTTCACCCAAATTACTCTATCATATTAACCACAAATTATTTTTCATAGAGAACATTTTAAAAATTAAATATTAAAATGTTACAATTAAAAATAGTCATGATTTCCTCTTTGTAAGTCTTCTTCTGGAACCATGGTGTGTACACACACCCTTAAGGGCCCCTGTGATAAGGGGCTTCAGCAGCTCCTGTGTCACTCTCCCTGAAGAGATTCCCTAAGGATCAGGCTTCATTCAAACAGGCCAAGCTCACAGAGCCTCCTCTACCTACACCAGTGGAGCTGAGAGACGTGACTCTGAACACTTTCTACAATAAGGATAAGTTTCCAGGTTTAAATATACATGATGTACTGAAATGAGGAAACATATACCAATAGAAATGAACAAATTCAGGAAAAAATGTCCATGAGTATGGGGGTGATTTTTTGGTTAACTAGCTTACATAAATTTTTTTTTATTTGATGCCTATTCATTCAGACATACAAAATATTGGTATAAAAAATCACTGTTGGGCGCGGTGGCTCACGCCTGTAATCCCAGCACTTTGGGAGGCCGAGGTGGGCGGATCACGAGGTCCGGAGATCGAGACCATCCTGGTTAACACGGTGAAACCCCATCTCTACTAATAATACAAAAAATTAGCCGGGCACAGTGGCGGGCGCCTGTAGTCCCAGCTACTCAGGAGGCTGAGGCAGGAGAATGGCGTGAACCCAGGAGGCAGAGCTTGCAGTGAGCCGAGATTGCGCCACTGCACTCTGGGCTGGGCGAAAGAGCGAGACCCCGTCTCAAAAAAAAAAAAAAAAAAATCACAAATTTGGCCAGGTGTGGTGGCTCATGCCTATAATGCCAGCACTTTGGGAGGCTGAGGCAGGCAGATCACGAATTCAAGAGATTGAGACCATCCTGGCCAACATTATAAAACCATGCCTCTAATAAAAACTTAAAAATTAGCTGGGCATGGTGCCTTGTGCCTGTAGTCCCAGCTACTCGGAAGGCTAAGGCAAGAGAATCACTTGAACCCAGGGTCGGACGTTGCAGTGAGCAGAGATCACATCACTGTACCCTGGTATGGTGACAGAGTGAGACTCTGTCTCAAAAAAATAATAATAATGAAAAATAAATCACAAATTTATATCAGTCATGTTGAATCTAACTTATTAGCTGTTAACATAAAGATTTTTGAAACTAAAGGTACAAATAAGTTGAAAGGCTTCTCATGTTCATGGATAGGAAGACTAAACATGACTAACACACAATACTACACACAGGATCTACAGACTCACAACAACTGCTATCAAACTGGTAACAGCCATCTGTGCAGAAATGGAAAAGTTAATCCTAAGACTTTAATGAACTTTTACGTGCCTCAAATGAACATTTTAACGTTGAAAAAGAATAGTGTTGGAGGGGCCGGGCGTGGTGGCTCACGCTTGTAATCCCAGCACTTTGGGAGGCCGAGGCGGGCAGATCACGAGGTCAGGAGATCGAGACCACAGTGAAACCCCGTCTCTACTAAAAATACAAAAAATTCGCCGGGCGTGGTGGCAGGCAACTGTAGTCCCAGCTACTCGGAGAGGCTGGGGCAGGAGAATGGCGTGAACCCGGGAGGCGGAGCTTGCAGTGAGCCGAGATTGCACCACTGCACTCCAGCCTGGGCGACAGAGCGAGACTCCGTCTCAAAAAAAAAAAAAAAATAGTATTGGAGGACGCATTCATAAGATTAAAATCTACAAAAAACAGAAATTCAGACAGCATGCTTCTAGCGTGGGGGCACCCGTAAGTATCACAGATGTAGAATAGAGAGCCCAGAATTAAATGCACACATACAGAGTCAGCTGATCTTCAACAAAGGAGCCAAGAATACACAATGGGGAAAGGAAAGCCTCTTCCACAAATGATGGTGCAACTGCATATTCTCATTCAAATGAAGAAATGGAATGCTGACAGTGTGCTCAAGGTTGTGCTTCTCCCTCCATTTCCCAGACACTGGAGCTTCTGCAGTGAGCCCAGAGTGAATTATTCCGTCCTTCATGCCCAGGGAGGTGTCTTGATACCAGAGGTAAACAGCAAGGACAGACAAATGAATGTGCTGCCATGAAACCTAACAGTTCATAAGGTGAGGATCCATTTCTCCTATGCATCTGGGCACACCGCAGAATTCTGTCTCCAGGATTAAGTGACTGCCTGTGACAGAACTGTGTCCCAAACCAAAGGCTCTGACATTTTGCAGTGGCAGAGGCAGAAAAGAGCAGGTGTTCTCAGAAAGATCATCTTTAAATAACAAAGAGGAGGTGATCAAAAACACAGGATACTCAGAAGCCCATAAACCTAGTACTTCTCACCATGATGACATTAAACTCTGAAAAGAACAAACTCGGCTTATATTTACTTTTTCTTTTTCTCTTTCTACACCCTCCCTCAGCCTCCCAAGCAGCAGGTATCACCTGAAGTTTGCTGGAAATGCTGTTTTATTAGATCCCACCTGAAGTCTTGTTGCCTGCCTAGAAAGGCATTGTCTTCCCTGCTGAGATTCTCCAGAATTCACTCTTTAGAAATACCAACATCAGAATAAGTCAGTGAGAGGTGCACTCACTGCTACTCCAGGTGAAGGCACACTGGCTCACACAAAATCTCCTGCTTGTTCCTCTGGTTCACACACATTACTACAGCTCCTCTGCTCGTAGTTATACACTTGCGAAATCATTTGCTCTCACCAGACCCCCACTATTTTTTAACAGGAACCCAGATTAAAGTTTCTATATATTAAACCAGCAAATTTGTTTCTCAGAAAGTAAGTTAGTTCAAGGTACGTACCCTGGACACGTGATGGTAAAATCTGCAACGAGACAAAAGAAGATACTATGAGGATCAGATCGATTCTGCTACACCCCTTACACAGATCTGTTAGTCTCTTGTTGACTTCAGAAAACTAGTTGTGAAACAGTGGTTGAGTCAATGGTCAAAGACTAAACATTCTAGCATAGAGGACACATGTGGAAATGACAAGAGCTTTTCCCACAGAATTTATCTTTGAGGTTGATTTAGGTTGGTAAAAGCACAATGCCTAATCCAAGGAGAAAAACTGGTGTGGAGGAAAATGCCTCTGCATTACAGTTGATGATGGATGCTGTCATCTAAAAACATCCTAGTGTGTCATGTATTAGATAGGAAGATACTCCCACTGAACTCCACCCCAACAAGGACAATTGTGTATATTGTACCTTATGTTCCTCATCATATTCTTATATCAAAGTTAATTGAGAAGGAAAGAAATCAAGTGAAGGAAATAATGTGTACAGTGCTCCATATTTAAGACAAAGTGCCTTGAACCTGTTTAGGTCAGTAAAGTACAGAAGAAATAGGATATGCTGGGCTCCTGGTTGGATAGGCAATACCTGCTTCTTGGGCCCCCCTTCCACACCACTTAGTTCCCATCACTTGAAAAAGAAGTTTAGTCTAAGTTGAAATTTTACTAGCCTGCAAAATAGCTCACTTTGTCTGTTCTTATCAGTGTGCCCAGCTACTTAGGTAGTAAGTCAAATACTTGAAGAACCCCTGACCTGACTAGGATGGCAATGCATTGGGGGCTGCAACAAAATGCAATAAGACAACCCTAAATAAAAAATACCTAAAGCTCCTAACCAACAATCAATATGCAACACCTGGGAAGATTCTGACCCCATAGTACTCATCCTATGAGGATCAAGGGGAAGGACCTGCACACTAGGGGATAAATTGCTTGTTGAAACTGTGCTGGGTGTGTCTGCCCATCAGACACCCGATCTTGCAAGACCATCATGAAAAGTCTCACTTTCGCTGCTCTGCAGGCCTCTGAGTCCATTCTTCGGGTGTGGATGGGTGAGTTTGTTTCTCACATCAGGAAAGCAACATTTCTTTAGAAGGCAAAGAAAGGGGATCTTACCTGGGCATCATCATTGTCTTCCTCACTTGGTGGTAGAAATTTTAAACTCAGGCCGTTCTCAGGGGGACCTAAAAGGACACACAGTTAATGTCAGTGCCCTCGTGGTTGAAGACTGTTAGCCTCTCAGGGAGCTTTGCTGGATGCGGCATTTGGAACGTGGGCCTGAAGATTCTGAGACCATCTCAGGGAAACAACTATGTTCAAATAGCATGAGAGAGTCTCACCAGATACCTTGCATTTAGTCAGTGCCTAGACCTAATAAGACTCTTGCATTCCCAAGTCCCAGATGATGTTAACCAATCAAAAATTAAGGCTTTGATGCTTGCTGTGACATAGACAAGAAAAACAGGTCTTGTGGAAAGGTAACCATTAAACACCAGAGCAAGAAAAAAAAGGGTTGCAAACACAGCACACAAAGCCCATGGACACATATTGTCTCATCTCTATCTTATTAAAATACAAAAGGAACAAGTCAGACTTCTACACATATTTCCTTTGGTTCTGACTTCATCGCCCTTTTCCTAGGTTCCAAAGCAACAGGTGTCACCCAGCTGCTCCCAGAGCTCCTCCTAGAGTATCATTCTCTACCTGCAGATCTGCCTCATTGCAGCTGCCCTCGTGGATGGCGTCCATTGGCCAATCGTTAGAGACAAAAACATCCGGAAGGAGTTATTCCAGAGAGCAACTCGCCCACTCTCCTACTCCAGGTGAGGCCACACTGGGTTACACGAGATCACTCTGCCCTTTCCTCAGTGTGGTCAGACTCTCCCTGGGCTCTGTGGAATCAGAGGTCTCTAAAAAGGCATTGCTCACACTTGCCAGCCTTCAAGTGGAAAGAGGAACTGAAGGAATGACCTTTCCACTTTTTCCTTCCACTGGCCCATTACAGGTCTCACCTCCAATCTCACAGCCCTGAGATTCCCACTTTGATGTGCACGCTTTGAGTTAGAGGAGTTCAACAATTGGTCGCTCAGCCAGGCTCACAGCGGATGTGAAAGAGCATTCTGCGGGGATGGAAATGCTCTCTGCTGCATGAAAAGAAGGCTGCTGGGCCATTGCACGGTGGCTGTTGTGATGAGGTTCTGATTTTTTTTTTTCTTTTTCAAGACGGAGTTTCACTCTTGCTGCCCAGGCTGGAGTACATTGGCATGATCTCGGCTCACAGCAACCTCCGCCTCCTGGGTTTAGGTGATTCTCCTGCCTCAGTCTCCCGATTAGCTGGGATTATATGCATGTGCCACCACACCCGGCTAATTTTTGCATTTTTAGTAGAGACAGGGTTTCACCATGTTGGCCACACTGGTCTTGAACTCTTGACCTCAGGTGATCCACCTGCCCTAGCCTCCAAAGTGCTGAAATTACAGGTGTGAGCCACCATGCCCGGTCCTGAACTTTTAATTGTAAATATTTAAATGTGTTTAAATAGAAGGAGGCACATATATGACTGAGAACCACACTAGACGGCATAGGAGATCCAGGCATGAGGAAGACATGACTACCCTCCCCTGGTGTTTTCTTGCAAAATAGTTTGCAGCTCTGCTTCTACCATACATTTATGGTTACTTCCTGGGCATCTGCACAAGGGCCAGTCACTGTGTGGGGCTGGGGGATATGGCAACAATGAGGACAACATCCAGTTCCAGAGGGATTCCAGCAGGGGGCGCATGTGCACACAGGGGAAGAGCGTGGCCCTGCACACCCTGTCTAGACAGGATCAGAGCGGCAGGAGCCAAGGGGCAGGGGCAACTCACTGTCCTCAGGAGCTCAACTTCATCTCCAGGGACCCTGACTCAGAAGCTGGGGCAGGCTCTAGGATTGGTGTAGGGCTCAACAGGCTGGACAGGCTGAGAAGGAAACATTTCCACACCTGCACTAGATCCCAGCCCAGGGGCGACCTAGAACTCATCCCAGGGATGTGTTCATTACAATGCCCGTGGGGCCTAACGTGTTCTCCCCAGGACTGAGCTCTGGGATGAAGACTAATGAGGAAGACACAGTCACTGCCCTGCCAGGAAACACCCATAGCCAGGGCTCCTCTATCCACCTTGTGGGAAGACACAACACAGATAGAGTTTGACACTGAAGATTCCAAACCTTCTATAAAATAAGTGGAAACTGATGTGTTCTGGATTCCACAGAAGAGTTGCAAGGATGAGCTGGACTCTGGAACCAGTCCCCATCCCTTTGCTGAGCTCCTGGTGCACTGGCACTCGTGTCCCTCCCCACCTCCCCTGCTACTCGGGAGTGCTGCAGCTACAGGCCCAGTGCTAGGGGACCCTGTCCAGCTGAAACACATGTCAGCCAGGCACAGTGGCTCACGCCTGTAATCCCAGCACTTTGGGAGGCCGAGGCAGGTGGATCGTCTGATGTCAGGAGTTCGAGACCAGCCTGGCCAACATGGAGAAACCCCGACTCTACTACAAATACAAAAATTAGCTGGGCGTGGTGGTGCATGTCTGTAATTCCAGCTACTCAGCAGGCTGAGGCAGGAGAATCACTTGAACCGGGGAGGTGGAGGATGCAGACAGCTGAGATCGCACGACTGCACTCCAGCCAGGGTGACAGAGTGAGACTCCATCTCAAAACAAACAAACAAACAAAACAAAAAAAACCACACACACACATTTCTGGGCCAGACAACCCTTGGCCAACAGTGTCTCCTCAAGGACCATTCCTCAAGTGACTTCCAGAAGCGGTGAAAAAGAAAAACTCATCGTCCCAGCCCCAGGAAGATCAAGCCTGGGACCTGTGTCTGTCCTGACCCTGAAGTCCATCCCTGCTGAGTTGTGTCCTGTCTTCTCCGTGTCAGAGAAGTGGGGAACTGATTCCTGTTCTGCCCCCTCACAAATTTCTGCTGAGTACTAACCCTGTGATATTTCTCCTCTGCACTTCTCTTTCTTTTTTTCTTTTTTTTCTCTGAGATGGAGTCTCGCTCAGTCACCCAGGCTGGAGTGCAATGGCTCAATCTCGGCTCACTGTAACCTCTGCCTCCTGGGTTCAAGTGATTCTGCCTCAGCCTCTAGTAGCTGGGATTACAGGCACCTGCCACCACACCCAGCTAATTTTTGTATTTTCAGTAGAGACGGGTTTTCACCAGGTTGGCCAGGCTGGTCTGGAACTCCTAACCTCAGGCAATCCACCCACCTCGGCCTCCCAAAGTGCTGGGATTAGAGGCTTGAGCCACCGTGCCCAGTCCATGTCTTCCGTTTCTTTACACTGTGTGTGCATCCATTGAGTCAGTGGCTGCTCATGCTCACACCAGCTCCCAACAGTGGGACAGTCCACCATGGGGATCAGTACATGGTGAGTGCTGAGCCTCACTAACCTAGCGGTGCAGGAGGTCTCCAATGAGGGTGATGTTCACCAGCGTAACAACAATGTTGTCCTCTGAGTTCTGATGTGGCACTGGCAGTTGTCTGTCTGCTACAGATTGGAACATTTCTTTTTTCTTTTCTTTTTTTTTTGAGACAGAGTCTCACTCTGTCACCCAGGCTGGATCAATTCTGGCTCAATTTTGGCTCACTGCAACCTTCACCTCCCAGGTTCAAGCAATTCTCCAGCCTCAGCCTCCCAAGTAGCTGGGATTACAGGTATGGGCCACCATGCCTGGCTAATTTTTTTATTTTTAGTAGAGACAGGCTTTCACCATGTTGGCCAGGCTGGTCTCAAACTCTTGACCTCAGGTGATCTGCTGCCTCAGCCTCCCAAAGTACTGGGATTACAGGCATTGAGCCACTATGCCCGGCCATGGATTGGAGCATTTCTAAGGCTTGAGGTAGTCATGTTATTAAATACAATGAAATATCTTCCTGATCCTTCCCTGCTTTGATCAAGTGCTGAGGAATGACCCCAGCACTGACAGATGTTGACCTGTACTGTTCTATGTGAACCCTTAACACTTCTCAGAATCTGTGGGCTGACCAGAAGCCTGTGGGCTTTCTATGTGTATTTCACAGTAATGTCCATGCAAACATCTGTTGTTCCGTGTACCTTTTGCTACCCAGGGTTATGTGACCACTGGGGCCCCATTTGATGATGGCCAATGTTTGGCATGCTTATAGGCCATCCACTACCACTACCAGGTGCACACATAGGTGCTGGAACTCCCTGGTGTGGGGTCATATCACCAAGCCTGAGTGATGACACAGTTGGGTAATACAGACCATCAACATTGGGACCCATTTCTGAGTTCACTTTTGCAAATCTTTTATTCAGGAGATAAAAATCTGGGTTCACTCCTTTCTGCACTCTCTCCATCTAAGGAGTAGAGATTTTTTTTTTTTTTTTTTTTTTTTTTTTTGAGAAGGAGTCTCGCTCTGTCGCCCAGGCTGGAGTGCAGTGGCGCGATCTCGGCTCACTGCAAGCTCCGCCTCCTGGGTTCACGCCATTCCTAAGGAGTAGGGATATTGAACAGATTTTTAGGTACAGCTGTGTTGAGGGAGGAAAGGGGACACTTATGTAAAGTGTATGGTGGTGTTGAAGTTTTTCTTCCTTTTTGTTAGAAGAATGACGTGACTCGGGAGGCTGAGGTGAGAGGAACACCACAGGCCAGGAATTCAAGAAAAGTGACACTTGTACTGTGCTGGGCATGCAGGTCCACATTTTGGGGGGAAAACACACATTTACAAACACACAATCACTACACATTAATTCACCCCCAGCTACCTCCCAGCCCTCCTGCACACAAACCCACAACATCTAAGTGATACGGCTGTTTCCAGGGACTCTAGTGGATGATGACAGTTCTTCACTGAGCCATCTGTTTCTCACACTGCACTCCAGGTCCTCACTCCTATCAGGAACCTGAAACCAGGCAGGCTCTCCAGACAAAAACAGGCAAGAGAGTCCCCTGCAACCCATCACTTAGATTTGTCATCAGCAAGGGAATGGTCTTAGTATACGAATGGTGTTAGAGAGGGGAACAACACACACTGGGGCCTGTCAGGGGGTAGGGGAAGGGAGAGCATCTGGATAAACAGCTAATGCATGCAGGGCTTAATACGTAGGTGATGGGTTGACAGGTGCAGCAAACCAAACCACCATTGCACACTTTTACCTATGTAACAAACCTGTACATCTTGCACATGTATCTCAGAACTTAAAAAAAAAGAAGTTAAAAAAAAGAGAAATGGCCAGAATAGGCAAATCTATAGCAATAGAAAGTAGATGAGTGGCTTCCTAGGGCCAGAGGTGTGGGGGTTGGAAAAAGAGAGGAGTAACCACTAACGGATACGAGGTTTGAGGGGAAATGAAAAGGTTCTAAAATAAGATTGTAACAATGGTTGCACAACCCTGTAAATATAGTAAAAACACTGAGTCACCCACTTTAAATGGATGGATTGTTTTGCATGTCAACTATGTCTCAATAAAGCTTTTTTTAAAATAATAAAAAAATACGTACGGTAGGAATTTTGGGCTGTATAGTTCACCTGCAATAGGAGAAAGAAAACGCCATAAGGATCCGATCATGCTGGGTCCTGTTTGCACAGGTCTTTTACTCACTTGGTGACATTAGAAAACCACATGTCAAACAATGATCAAGTCACTGGCCCCCAAGTAAAGCATAGCGAATGCTTGTGGAAAAGGCAATGGGTTTTCATGGAATATTTGCAAGTCCATGTTGACTGGGAAATACAAAATTATTTTTCAAGAAGAAAAAGTTGCTACTAAGAAATATGCTCACTACCAGACAGTTTGTAGGTGATGCTGTCATTTTTTACTGTCATTGTCAATCAGGCCTCAGTTGGTCATAAACTCAAATGGCTGTTTGCTAGAGTCCATGACCAACGGAAGCTTCATTGACAATGGCAATCAAATATGATATTCACTTGATATTCCCCCAAACCAAGAAAATTATCTTAGTCATCTGTTATGTACATGATCAGATTTTTATATCTCCATTTTATTAGTAAGGAAAGAAGCCCCAGAAAAAAAAATTCTCTTCCAGATGAAGGAATGCATCTTACCATTTCAGGTAACATCTTGTCCACAATATCAAACGCACAATCCTCCAGGTCCGGAACAGAACCTAGGAGAACATAGAGTGACAGTCAGTGCGCTGGTGCTGCTGAGGAATCCCACTAGGAGCCTTGGGGGATGTGGGGACCAGGGTGGAGTCTATGGAGGTGGGTGGTTGACAAGCATGGACTGAGTTGCTGCTGGATCATTCTCTTTGGTGTGGAAGGAAAGCAAAGGAGAGGAGCAGAAAGAAAGAGCCTTGGCTTTCTAGCTAGGGCAACCTAACCAATGTGAAATATTCTTGTTAAGAACTGGTTAATACAGAAAGGCATTGTATGCTTCAGTGAGAGCTTCTCATCACACCTCCTGCCCATTTGAAGGTCCAGGCCAATCCCCTTATTTTTCAAATGTTACAAGACCATTTAATTCTGTGGATTTACATATCCTGCTACTACATTTATCATTTATCCTGTTTTACTTTTTAAATTGTGGTGAAACATACATATTAATTATTTTAATTATTTAGTGTACAGTTCAGTGAGATTGAATTCAGTGAGCTACATTCATGATGCGTGTCAACAATGAGAAAAATCTAAATTCATAATCTAAGCTTAAAAAACAAAGATTGCAGAAATCAATGGCATAGAAAACAGGAAGCCATCTGAGAAAATCAACAAAACAAAAAGCCAGTTCTTTGAAAAGATCAGTAACATTGATAAACCTCTACCTTGGCTAACCACAAAAGAAAGAAAGATGTTACAATGTACTAATAGCATCAATTGAAGAGCAGTTAAATCACAAACTAATAAAGGAATATTCTGAACACATCTATGCCCACAATTTGATACATTAGATGAAATGAGCTAACTCCTTTTTATCTATTTTGGAAGACCAAAAGTCTTCTGGGGAAAAACAGATCATCTGAATAGGCCTATATTTATTTTAGAAATTGAATCAATAATTAATAATCTTTTGAAAAAAGGAAAAACCAAAAACACTACAATCATATGGTTTCACTGAAAAAAACAATTCTACCAGCTTTTTTTCTTTTTCTTTTTTTTTTTTTTTTGTGACACAGTCTTGCTCTGTCACCAGGCTGGAATGCAGTGATGCGATCTCGACTCACTGCAACATCTGACTCCCTGGTTCAAGCGATTCTCCTGCCTCAGCCTCCCAAGTAGCTGGGATTACAGGCACAGGCCACCATGCCCACCTAATTTTTGTATTTTTAGTGGAGACGGGGTCTCACCATGTTGGCCAGGATAGTCTTGATCTCCTGACCTCGTGATCTGCCTGCCTCAGCTTCCCAAAGTGCTGGGACTACGGGCGTGAGCCACCGTGCCCAGCCCCAAAATTCTTAGGAAGAAAAACCTGGTCTTACCATATAAGCAAGTAATCATAATCCTAAGTATTTCCTTAGTTATATTTTTAAAATTATGTTTCCAAACAAGACACAGCAAGGTTTTTAACAGCTATATTCATAATTGCCCAAAGTGAAAGCAAATATCTAAACATTTGAGGTGTCCTTTACTATTAAAAGTGAACCAAGCCTGGGCAACATGGTGAAACCCCATCTCTACAAAAAAAAAAAAAATAGAAAAATTAGCTTGGCATGTTGCCTTAGTGCCAGTTACTTAAGAGCCTGAGATGGGGGGAACACCTGAACCTGAGGAGGTCAAGGTTGCAGTGAGCTGTGACTGCACCAATGCATTCCTGGGTGACAAAGTGAGGCCTTGTCTCAAAAAATAATAATAATTTTGAATTGTGAATTTAAGAAATCTCCAGCCGGACGCGGTGGCTCACGCCTGTAATCCCAGCACTTTGGAGGGCTGAGGCAGGTGGATCACGAGGTCAGGAGATAGAGACCATCCTGGCTAACACGGTGAAACCAACCTGTACTAAAAATACAAAAAATTAGCCAGATGTGGTAGCACGTGACTGTAGTCCCAGCTACTCAGGAGGCTAAGGCAGGAGAATCGCTTGAACCCGGGAGACAGAAGTGGCAGTGAGCTGAGATCGTGCTTCTGCCCTCCAGCCAGGGGAACAGAGTGAGACTCGTCTCAAAAATAAAAATAAAAAAATCCAAATATTTGGGCCTGAATTATCCCAATTATTAGCTACCTTAAGGGATGGAAGAAAAGAAACAATCTGACGCTTACCTGGTTCCTTCATTTAGGTACCAAACTGGCCGGATAGGTGAGGCTAGAGAATGGGATGGGGACTCCAAAATTGGGGTATTTGAATTTTCATTGAGAAAAGGGAGAGACTACATCAAAAAAGCCTCAATGTCTAAGGCAAGAGGCAGAGTCAGCCTTTGTCCCCCATGCCCCAGACCTGGGAAAGCTGGCTGTGGGCAGCAGGGAGCTGGAAGCTGAGGATGTCTCTGGGGATGAGGGTATGGGAAGGGGGTGGGGGTGGCCAGAGGTGTGCCAGAGAGTAAATGGCACCTGTGGCTTTTTTACCTGTGGGCATCTTTTGGTTGCTGATGTGCTGCAGGTCTTGGCCCTCTGTGGCTCCCACATCCAGCTTGCCAGGCTCTACAGTAGTGGATTCTGATGTTGTAGCAGCCACGGCCTCATAAATATCAGATTCATCACAGTGTGCCACCTTCCGCCTGCGCCAGCCACAGCTGGAGCTGCCACAACAGCTCAGTATATTCCCCATGGGGCACCTACACTCTTCTCCACTCCTGCCTGAGCCTTCAATGAAATTGTAACTGTGCTGCCCTAGCAGCCACGTTACTGAGGGTGGCCCTGAACTTGTAGAAGCAGCCTTACCCCAGGCAGATCTGGGGCCTCAGCCCGTAGTCTGCCGCCACCTCCCAAACTAGCTGGTCTATGAGGTCAGGGACCTGCTGTTTTACTTAAAAAAGAAATGCACGACAAGTGCCGAGAGGCACAAAAACTGCCGTAAGAGAGCACAGTCGGAGCTCCTCCTCCCTCCACTGCCAGCTACCGACTGAAGGCTGCTGGCCCTGGCTGATG
Organism: Nomascus leucogenys; assembly: GCF_006542625.1. Taxonomy (NCBI): domain Eukaryota; kingdom Metazoa; phylum Chordata; class Mammalia; order Primates; family Hylobatidae; genus Nomascus; species Nomascus leucogenys. The sequence goes on along the minus strand of NC_044387.1, from coordinate 52,479,194 downwards.
CCTATAACCCACAAAGCTTCCTATGTCACCTGGTTGCCAGGTAACAGCCAGGTCAGGCTAGTGACTCACAATGTCCAGCCCCACAGCCCCCCCAACGCCTCACAATGCCCGTCCCAGCTGCTGCCCACCTTGTGGCTGCCCTGCCCCTCCGTGGGGACTGCACTACTCAGGCTTTTATTCACCCTGCGCTGCCTGAGCTTTCCAGTCCTGAGCAAAGTGCAGGGGGGGTTGTTATTGGAAGTCACCCTTGGCAAGAATCTCAATAGAAAACCCTGGTATGGCCGGGCGCGGTGGCTCACGCCTGTAATACTACCTACCACCTTGGGAGGCTGGGGGGGGGTGGATAACTCAAGGTCAGGAGTTTGAGACCAGCCTGGCCAACATGGTGAAACCCCATCTCTACTAAAAATACAAAACATTAGCTTGGTGTGATGGTGGGCACCTGTAATCCCAGCTACTCGGCAGGCTGAGGCAGGAGAATCGCTTGAATCCAGGAGGCAGAGGTTGCACAGTGAGCCGAGATCATGCCATTGCACTCCAGCCTGGGTGACAAGGGTGAAACTCTGTGTCAAAAAAAAAAAAAAAAAAGAAATAAAGAAAACCCCAGTTACTAAAGTCAGTTCCACCAGCATTTCTGTTTTTCTGAGTCTGATAGCTTTCATTTGCTCACCAAATGTAGTTATACACAAATTTTTGACTGCTTTTCTAACTAAATGCTTCTCTCCTGTCTTACAAGTGTTAGTTCTTGTCTGCAACTTGACCATAGCTACCCCCAGGGCCCTGGTCCCACTCTCAATAGAGAGTTATGGCTGTGTATCCTCAATGAAACCCTGGGACACATCACACTTCCCTCCTCATCTATAAAATAGGGACTGAACACATCCTTCCCAGCTCTGTAATGCTAGGACCTACCAACTCCCTTTTCTCCCTCTGTTTCTTCTTTCCATGGCAGGGGTACTCAAATATTTCTTTTATTTACTTATTTATTTTTTGAGATGGAGTGTCGCTCTGTTGACCAGGCTGGAGTGCAGTGGCACGATCTCGGCTCACTGCAACCTCCACCTCCCAGGTTCAAGCAATTCTCCAGCCTCAGCCTCCTGAGTAGCTGGGACTACAGGCACGCGCCACTGCATCTGGCTAATTTTTGTATTATTAGTAGAGATGAGGGTTTCACCATGTTGGTCAGGCTGGTCTTGAACTCCTGACCTCAGGTGATCCGACCGACTCAGCCTCCCAAAGTGCTGGGATTACAAGTGTGAGCCACCACGCCCGGCTTCAGATATTTCTTTTGCTAATAATGCGTAAAGCATTATTTTCTTATACAAAATTGAGAACACTACAGTGGGGAACCACTGTCCTCATTGGATAAGGATGAACAGTCAACATCTGGCAAGCATTATGTGCCTGACACTCTTACAACTGTGGCCTACTAATTTAACCTTCAGAAACAGTCCCATTTTACAGATTTTACAGAATAAGTCTAGATAGAAAGGTCAAGTAACTTCCCCAAGGTCCCACGACTGCCCAAGGTGGGGCCAAAATTTAGTCCTGAGGAATCTTGATCCCCACAAGATGATTGTGATTACCAGAAAGTAAAGGTAGAAGTCAAGCATGGAGGGGAAGTGACATTGTAGATTAGTGTATTTTAAGAAAAATGGCTGGGCACGGTGGCTCACAGCTGTAATCCTAGCACTTTGGGAGGCCCAGGTGGGTGGATCACCTGAGGTCAGGAGTTTGAGACCAGCTGGGGGAAATTGGCAAAACCCCATCTCTACCAAAAATATAAAATGAGCTGGGCATGGTGGCACATGCCTGTAATCCCAGCTACACAGGTGGCTGAGGCAGTAGAATCACTTGAAGCCAGGAGGCAGAGGTTGCAGTGAGCTGAGATCGCACCACTGCACTCCAGCCTGGGCAGCAGAGCAAGACTCCATCTCAAAAAAAAAAAATTTTTTATGTGGAATTTTAAATTCCTCCCCTTCATTCAACATTAAATCCCTTCCAAGGATGAGGCACTGCATGGGCCTGAAACAGTCCCAACACTCAGTGAGCTCAGGCAGATGAGTGAACAAAGGCTTAGAGAGTTCAGTGGTCTAAGAGTACACTGCTGGGCAGTGAGTGAATCTGGAATACAAAGGCTCATTCACTGTCCAGCAGTAGAGTTTAAGCAGAGTTTAAATTTTATTCTGGAAACATGACAGTCACTGAACCACACAGAGGTGAGGAGTCTCTATCAGATGTGTTTGCAGTGAGGTCTCTCTGTACAGTAGAGGACTGATGGAAGCAGTGGGACCAGTTAAAAGACATTATGTTGGGAGGCCTAGGTGGGTGGATTTAAGGTCAGGAGTTTGAGACCAGCCTGGCCAACATGGTGAAACCCCGTCTCTACTAAAAATACAAAAATACAAAAATTAGCTGGGTGCAATGTCAGGTGCCTGTAATCCCAGCTACTTGGGAGGCTGAGGCAGGAGAATCCGTTGAACCTGGGAGCCGGAGCTTGCAGTGAGCCAAGATGGTGCCACTGCACTCTAGCCTGGGCGACAGAGTGAGAATCCACTTCAAAAAAAAAAAGCTAGTTTTGGACTCTTAAGCATCAGATTGAAATGGAGCTCTCTAGTTGAAAGTTGGATAGAAACTTCTGTAGGCTAAGTCCATTCTGTGACATCACAACTAATGTTTTAAAAAATAACACATACACTAAGTCAAACGATTAAGGAAATTTCCTAAAATTTACATACTGATAAAAAATTACATACTAAGAATATCACAATTTTTTAGTTATTACTTTCTTAGAGCAACTTTGAATTTATGATTCTAGTGAATGAGGTGTCATGTAAAATAAAGCTATTATATAAAAACATTTAAATTTTATTGTCATCAGAGCATATAGAAAACAATTGAAGCCATGGGTATGGCAGGGATTGCTTTAAAAAGCTGTGACTAATAAGGGGAGTTGGAAAGAAAGGAGACTTGGGGGCCAGGCACGGTGGCTCACAACTGTAATCCTGACACTTTGGGAGGCCTAGGCGGGTGAATCACCTGAGGTCAGGAGGAGTTCGAGACCAGCCTGGCCAACATGGTGAAACCCCGTCTCTACTAAAAATACAAAATTAGCGGGGCGTGGAGGTGGGCACCTGTAATCCCAGCTATTCGGGAGGCTGAGGCAGGAGAATTGCTTGAACCCAGGAGATGGATGTTGCAGCCTGGGTGACAGAGCAAGACTCTGTCTAAAAAGAAAAAGAAAAAAGGAGACTTGGGGAATAGGGAGATTTAAGTGGCATTAAGTAAAGCCTGCAAATGTGAGCAGTGAGCGTCAGGGTACCTGAGTGTTCATCAGAAACAGCTGATCCGGTGAGTCTCATCACAATGGAGCTGGTGTCTGCTTCTGATTTCTGTAATGGCCGAATCTAGCACTGTACCTGGTCAATAGGGACTCAATACCTAATACCCCAATGAACAGAGTAAAATTCTGTCAGTTCAGAAATACGTCCATACCCACCAACTTCCCTCGTGGAGTTTTACTTCTTTCACTTACTGCAATGTTTTGAAGTTCATGCCTCCTGTGGCCTGTATCCATAGTTTCTTTTCTTTATGTAACTGAGCAGTACTCCACTGTATGCACAGACCACATGGGTCTATCCATTCTCTAGCTGACGGACACTTGGGTTGTTTCCAGTTGTTGCCTATAGTGAATGAGGCTGAGAACATTTATGTACACGTCTTTTTGGAACACAGGCTTTCATTTCTTCTAGATAAATTCCTAGGGCTGGAATTGCTAGGTCAAATGGCTAGTTTATGCTTAACTACTTTTTTTGCCTTTCTTGTTAATGGAAAAGACTATACTGATACATGATATTGGACTTTTTTTTTTTTTTTTTTTGAGGCAGAGTCTCCCTCTGTCACCCAGTCTGGAGTGCAGTGGTGCAATCTTGGCTCACTGCAAGCTCTGCCTCCCAGGTTCACGCTATTCTTCTGCCTCAGCCTCACGAGTAGCTGGGACTACAGGGGCCCGCCACCATGCTCAGCTAATTTTTTTCTATTTTTAGTAGAGACCGGGTTTCATCATGTTAGCCAGGATGGTCTCGATCTCCTGACCTCATGATCCACCCGCCTCGGCCTCCTAAAGTGCTGGGATTACAAGTGTGAGCCATCACACCCGGCCTATATTGGACATTTCTCAGGTACATGTGCTGTTTGGTTCCGTGCATCCAGCATGTCATCATCAAGTCAGGATATCTGGGGTATGGCCTAGAGTATTTATCATTTCTATGTGTTGAGTATATTTCAAGTTCTCTCTTGTAGCTATTTTGAAATATACATTATTGCAAACTATAGTCACCCTACTCTGCTATCCAATATTAGAACACATTCCTTGCATCTAACTGTAAGTGTGTATTCATTGACCAACCTCTCTGCATTCCCTTCTTATACCCGGAGAAGGAGAGAGGAAGGAGGGAAAGGAGCTGTGGCGGCTGAATTAGGGCCCAGAGATGGCTGTGTCCCAGTCCCAGGACCTGTCCATGTGCTGTGTTGTGTGACCACAGGGACTTTACAGATGTGATGATGTTAAGGGGCCTGAGGTGGAAGATGATCCTGGGTTATGTGAGTGGGTCCAAGATGGGGTCTTTTTTTTTTTTTTAAGATGGAGTCTCGCTCTGTTGCCCAGGCTTGAGTGCAGTGGTGCTATTTTGGCTCACTGCAAGATGTGCCTCCCAGGTTGATGCCATTCTCCTGCCTCAGTCTCCTGAGTAGCTGGGACTACAGGCGCCCGCCACCACACCTGGCTGATTTTTTGTATTTTTAGTAGAGACAGGGTTTCACCGTGTTAGCCAGGATGATCTCGATCTCCTGACCTCATGATACACCCATGTTGGCCTCCCAAAGTGCTGGGATTACAGGCATGAGCCACTGTGCCTGGCCAAGGTGGGGTCTTTATAAGGGAAAGAAGGAGGCAGGAGGGTCAGAGTGAGAGCAGGTGTGGGGGTAGAGGGAAAGAAAGGGAGAGAAGGAGGGAGGGTGAGAGAAGGTGGTGGGTGGAGAGAGAGAGAGAAGAGTGGGAGAGAGATTTGAAGATGCTGAGCTCTGGCTTTGAAGTTGGAGGAAGGGTCCAGGAACTCCGGGCATCCTCTAGAAGCTGGAAAAATCCTAGAAACGGTTTCTCGCCAGAGCCCTCAGAAGGAGCCTGGCCCAGCTGGCACCCTGATTTTAGCACTCTACGATTCGTTTTAGACATCTGACTCCAGACCAGGGAGAGAATCAACGTGTGATGTTTTAAGCCTCTAAATTAGGGGTCATTTGTGACAGCAGCCACATGAAAGTCAAACAGGAGCCATGGGAGAGACTCCCTAGGATGCCCCGAGGGTCCCTCCCTGGCCCCACCCACAGAAACACAGGCCTGACCACTGCTGGTGCCCCCACCCCTCTAACACCCTGATGAGCAGGAACCATGCAGGAGGGGCTGGGTGTGGCTGGGCCCTGTTCTCTCCCCCGACACCTTCTTCTCAGAGAGCAGCTGGAGCCCCAGACCCAGGGAGCCTCACAGAGAAATGCCCAACACAGGACCTGGTTTTCCATTTCCCAAAATGATGCTTCCTCCAAAGATGGCCAGTGACTCTCTGTGCCAAGCATCTGAGAAACTCTCCATGTCCTAGTGCTGCCAGGCAGTCACCTGTGCACATGTCAGAGCCCAAATCCCATCAATAGTGAGGCCTTGGGTAAAACACATCCCCACTTTTAATTATGAGGAGATGCCTGGCCTCAGCATTGAGAACACCAACTTCCCTCGAGCAAAGACTTGTTTAATCTCAGAAATGAGGGAGCACACCAGCCTGAACAACATGGTGAAATCCTGTCTGTAATAAAAATACAAAAATTAGCTGGGCATTATGGCATGTACCTGTAATTCCGGCTACTCAGGAGGCTGAGGCAGGAGAATCAGTTGAACCTGGGAGGCAGAGATTATGGTGAGCCGAGATCGCACCGTTGCACTCCAGCCTGGGCAACGCAGTGAGACTCCATGTGAAAAACAAGAAAGAAATAATGGAGCACCTATTACTCTTCTTGCACAGGTTCCTGGGGAGCTCAGAGCCTATCTTTTGCAAGTGTCCTGAGCCTCTTGCAGGCCTTTCATGTGTGTTTCCTTCCTGGCTTCCTCCTATTTTTCTCACACCTCTGAACCTGCTGTCAGGTGAAAAACCAAGGTGGGCCCAAAATGTAAGAGCTCATGAATTTGATGGTGTTGGGGTGGCCTGGACAGTCCGGCCCTCAGGGGTGGGGAGCTGGGCAGAGAGGAAGGAGGGCATTCCAGGGGCCGCGGACAGAAGCAGAGGGACTCCAGGCCCGGAGTAGGACTTCCAGGCTGAGGAAAGAGAGGCCGTGGGTGGGCAGAGGGTCCAGACCAGGACAGGGACAGAGGGCATATCTGGAGGCTCAGCCAGAAATAGCTCCCTCCAGAAAGCAGGCAGCGAGTCAGGGGTTGAGCTGCAAGGAGAAAGGGGAGGAGGGAGAGAATGGAAGGACTGGTGTTCAGTGAGCCGACACCTCCTATCCTGGCCTATTTCCCCAGGGGACACCCATGGGAGGCTGTGATCCTCTCCTCCAGGCTACCTTCCCACTGGTGCCAGGATTCCCCCAGCGCCACACTGAGAACCCAGGAGAAGCATCACATTATATGAGAGATAAGAAATGAAGAGAGGGGGCAGGATTTCTGGTTGACAAAGGATATTTATTGAGGGTTTACTGGGTACAGGAGAAGGGCTGGATGGCTTGGGATGCAGAGACCCCTCCCCTGGGATCCTGCAGCTCCAGGCCCTGTGGGTGGGGTGGGGGCTGGGAACCTATGAACATTCTGCAGGGGCCACTGTCTTCTCCACGGTGCTCCCTTCGTGCGTGACCTGGCAGCTGTAGCTTCTGCGGGACCTCCACTGCTCGGGCGTCAGGCTCAGGTAGCTGCTGGCCGCATACTTGCTGTTGCTCTGTTTGGAGGGTGTGGTCATCTCCACGCCCTGGGTGATGGGGGTACCATCTGCCTTCCAGGTCACCCTCAAGCTTCCCGGATAGAAGTCATTCATGAGACACACCAGTGTGGCCTTGTTGGCTTGGGGCTCCTCAGAGGACGGCGGGAACAGAGTGACCGAGGGGGCTGCCTTGGGCTGAGCTGGGTGGACAGAGGAGGGGGTGAGAGATGGCAGAGGCAGTGTGGGGTGTTGTGGAGCGCCTCTCTCTCTCTAAAGTCTCTGGGAGGGTTCATGGTGTGACTGTCTGGTCCACCCAGGGCCTCTCTTTCCCTCCTCATTCCCTCCTTTCCACTGGAGCCCTCTGGAGAGCAGAGAGCCCCACGCCTTCTTAGGAACCCTTCCCAAGTCACCTTTCCCAGGTGTCCTGGCCCAGCCCTTTCCTCTGCAGCCTCGGTTTCCCCGTGTGTACCCAGGGCAGGCTGTGCTCCCTCCTTCCTGTTTCTGGAGTCTGAGTTTGGAATCTAGGGGTCTCCCCCACAGCACACAAAACCGTCCTGGCAGGGTGTGGGGAGGCCCAAGCCTGGCATGGCCTGGAGCTTCCTGTCCCCTGGGGCATCAGGCTGTGCCCCAGCCTGGCCCACTCAGCTCTCCCGGTGAAGTGTGGGCTCCACCCAGACAAACCCTGGAGCTCTGCCGTCGCCCCTGTCCCCACCAGCCCGACCCCAGGACTCTTCACATCAGCTGGGTTCTTGGGGCTGCTCCCCCAGACTTTGGGGCACCGCAGCCCCCATGTCCACCCCAGCAGACTCTGATGCCCCTGGACTTCACCTGGCAGCTGTGGAGTTCTCTGCACCCCCGTTTACTCCCCACTAGTCACCTCCTGAGTCTAAGGTGCCCTTCCTCAAGTGAAGGCGGCAGATCAACCCGTGAACAGAGAGACACCAGGTTCCAGAGGTGATGGGGCTCCAGGGACACACATCTCTGCCCTAAGAGACCGTCTCCTTTCTGGTAACTGATCTGGGAGGGCTGGGCTCTGGGACTTCACCCAGTCTCACCCGTCCCTCAGTGTCCCCATGTCCTCATGACCCAGCACAGGCCACAGAGCTGCAGCCTAGACCCAGAGCCCTCTCTGTGCCCTCCATTGATCTCCCCTCAAGGTGACCCCTGTGTCCCCAGGCCCCAGTGTGGCCCTCACAGGCTGGATGGGCATCCAGCTCTCAGCCTAGACCCTGGGGTCCCAGGGACTGTCTCTAAGGCCACTCCAGGGCCCCTCATCAGAACCGGCATCTGTCCCTCACTCAGACATCTGCCCTGGGAGAGGGGAGGAGCCCTGACCCCGCCCAATCCCAGCCCAGGCCCCGGGACCAGGCTGTGTCCCGCTGTTGGAACCTGAAGGCGGCTGCTCCCACTGTAGGGGCCCTTCCTGCTGGTTACCCTGAGACCAGCCTGCTTCCCCCAGACCCCATGGAGAAAGGAAGGGTTCCATGCTTAAGTACTGGAGGGCAGAGGGGAAGAAGCCCCAAAGAAAGAAAACAGATTTTTCCACAGACAGGAGAGGGTGGGACAGGCTGGGGAAAGTTGTGAGAGCCACTTACCTAAAACAGTGAGCTGAGTCCCGCTGCCAAACACATGCTTCAGTGAAGTATGCTTGGATTGAAACCCCCGGGGCCAGCACCTGGGGCCAGTCCAGGAGCTGCGCTGGAGCAGGAACCTGCTGGGTGTGAGGGGCACAGGGCTGCAGTGTGTAGTTTGTGACCTGGGCACAGGGCAGGGGGGTAGCCAGTATCCCAGTAGTGTCCCCCAGTAATGTCTCTGTGCCTGTCCCTTTTCTGAGGCAGGTGCCACCCACAGCCTTGGAGTCACCCCAGCGTGTGTCCCCCTCTCTGAAGCTGTTGGTGCTGATGGCAACGCTGGGCCCAGTAGGTCCCAGCAACACCCTGAGTGACACATCCCCTCAGGCAGCTATGTGGTGTGGCTGAGGAGTCCTGAGCTGGCGCGGACCTGCCCAACCTCACTTGGCCTCATTTTAAGAGCCTCTGAAATCCACCACAAGTGTCCACAGTCAAGCCAGGCTGACTTCCTCCCTGGACCAGGCCACTGGGTCATTCCTGACTCAAGAGGAGAGTCCTCTGCTTTTAGATCTATCCATGGAGATGCAGCTCAGTCCCACTTTGTTCATGAAGCCTTTTCTGATCATTTCTTCCATCTGTCCATCTGTCTGTCCATCTATGCATCTGTCTTTCATCTGTCTTTGCATCCATCTATCATCTGTCCATTCGTCCATCCACCTACCTGTCCGTCCATCCATCTATAGATCCATCCTGTCTGCCAGGCACTGTTTCGTGTGCTGGGGACATGGTGTGGTCCCCCAGGCTCTCACCCCCATCTCTCCCAGGTCATGGCCAACAAGGCCCTCCTCATGGTCATGTCCAAGGTCCTTCTGCTGTACCTGGTGTCTCCGCTGGATGTGACACGGGGCTGGCCCCTCTTTCCAGTGACTTTTTTCCCCTTGGGGTCTGAGACTCCCCTTTCCTCTTCCCCTGGCATCTGTTTCTCAATGGCCCATGCCTGGCTGCTGACTCCCCACACCCCCACCCAGACCTCTTTCTTAGCCATCTTCACACTCTGTGGCCCCCACTACTGCCCATATGGTGAGGCTGGGGTCTATCCCAGCTCCAAACCCTCTCAGCTCCTCAACTGCCTACTAACCATGCCCAGTGGGCTACCCAACAGGAGTCTCAAACTCATCACGTCCAGAGGAGATGACCACCTTCCCCCAGCCCAGCTCATTCTCCGTCTTCATCTCATCACAATGACCATGGGCGGTCTCAACCCCTCAGCCAGAAACCTGGAGTCCCTGGACTCAGTCACCTCACCTCCCACACTGAAATGGCTTCTGCGTACTTAGCTACTGCATCTAGACATTCCTTTTTTTTTCCTTTGAGACAGAGTCTCACTCTGTCGCCCAGGCTGGCGTGATCTCGGCTCACTGCAACCTCTGCCTCCCAGGTTCTAGGGGATTGTCCTGTCTGAGCCTCTAGAGTAGCCGGGATTACAGGCATGCACCACCACACCCGGCTAATTTTGTGTTTTTAGTAGAGACGGGATTTCACCATGTTGGCCAGGCTGGTCTCGAACTCCTGACCTCAGGTGATCCACCCGCCTTGGCCTCCCAAAGTGCTGGGATTAGAGGCATGAGCCACCGCACCTGGCAACATTCCTTTTAAAGCTAAAAGAAGGCTCAATATAATTAAGAAACAATAAAACCACCCTCTGAGACTCCAAAACCACAAAAAGCTTGAATGTTTTTTTCTGGATTTTAATCTCAAACTCTCTTTGGTACAAGAATGTGGTGTTGCGGCCGGGCGCAGTGGCTCACGCCTGTAATCCCAGCACTTTGGGAGGCTGAGGCGGGCGGATCACGAGGTCAGGAAATCGAGACCATCCTGGCTAACACGGTGAAACCCCGTCTCTACTAAAAATACTAAAAATTAGCCGGGTGTGGTGGTGGGCACCTGTAGTCCCAGCTACTCGGGAGGCTGAGGCAGGAGAATGGCGTGAACCCGGGAGGCGGAGCTTGCAGTGAGCCGAGACTGCGCCACTGCACTCCAGCCTGGGCGACAGAGCGAGACTCCATCTCAAAAAAAAAAAAAAAAAAAAAAAAAGAATGTGGTGTTGAGCTGAGGCTTACTGGGTGTGAGCTCCCTGCCAGGGGCTCAGACCAGAGTGTTTCTACCTTAGAAGCTGGTCTAGTAATTGGTGATTGGTTTTGTGATGTAAATACAAGATTTTTTTTGTCGTTTATTTATTTGTTGAGACAGGGTCTCGCTCTGACGCCCAGACTGGAGTGACATGGCGCCATCACAGCTCACTGCAGCCTTGGTCTCCTGGGATCAAGCAATCCTCACACCTCAGCCTCCTGAGTAGCCAGGACCACAGGCATGTGCTACCACACCCAGCTAATTTTCTTTTGGTATTTTTTTGTAGAAATGGGGTGTCACCATGTTGCCCACCCTGGTCTCGAGCTCCTGGTCCTCCTAAAGTGCTGGGATTACAGGCATGAGCCACCATGCCCAGAGAGATTTTCTTTTTTCTTTTTTTTTTTTGAGACTGAGTCTTCCTCTGTCGCCAGGCTGGAGTGCAGTGGTGCCATCTCGGCTGACTGCAACCTCCGCCTCCCTGGTTCCGGCGATAGTCCTGCCTCAGCCTCCAAGTAGCTGGGACTACAGGCATGCACCACCACGCCCAGTTAATTTTTATATTTTTAGAAGAGGAGTGGGTTCACCGTGTTGGCCATGATGTTCTCGAATTCCTGACCTCGTGATCCACCCGCCTCAGCCTCCCAAAGTGCTGGGATTACAGGCGTAAGCCACTGCGCCTGGCCTTTATTTCTTATTTTCAAAAAAAACTTTTTTTTTGAGATGGAGTCTCACTCAGTCACCCAGGCTGGAGTGCAGTGGCGCCTTCTTGGCTCACTGCAACCTCCGCTTCCCAGGTTCAAGCAATTCTCCTGCGTAACCACAAACTTGGTGGCTTAAATCAAGCAGAAATTGACTCTCTTACAGATCTGCAGGTCAGAGGGCTGAAAGGGGCCTCCCTGGGCTAAGGTCAGAGTGTCAGTAGGGCTGCGATCTTGCATGGAGGCTGTAAGGGACAGGCCATTTCTTTGCCTTTTCCAGATTCTACAGGCTGCCCACATTCCTTGGTCCATGGCCCCTTCCTCCTTCCTCAAAAGGCCAGCAGTGGCTGGTTGACTCATTCTCATGTTGCATCGCTCTGACACCAGCTCTCCACCTCCCTCGCAGTAACACTAGGGCCCACCTAGATCATCCAGGATAATCTCTTTATCTTAAACTCAGCACCTTAGCTGCTGTGATGCCACCTACACCCCTAATGCCCCCTTGTCATATAACATAACATGTTCATAGATTCTGGGGATTAAGATGTGGATATTTCAGGGGGGCATCATTCTGCCCATGCCCACCACAGGGGGTTTGTATCAGTCGTATTCTTTTGATGTTCAGGGTGTCTCACTTTTAGCCAGTGGACACCCCTTCTTCTGGCCTCAGAGTTAGTTAGGGATGGTGCCCACCACATTTCTTGGATGGCTCCTTTGTTTTCTGATACAACAGATAACAGAGGGTCCAGGCTTATCTCACGCACCCCTGGAGTCAGGTGCAGATGTACGGGGTGCCTATATGATGGAAATGCAATTGTTTCTTCGATTTTTTTAAAGACTGGGGATGATAAGTACACATTTTTTTAAAAAATCATAAATTTCAAATAACCTTCCAATTTAAAACTGATCTTACAGAATTTTTATTTAACTCTTGTACTCATGTGGCTCTTCATTTACATTTAAATTCTTGGTTCTAACCAACGATAACATTGGTCTTTTTTGTTTTACCCGACTATATATATGAAATAATTGTTTATATGAAATAATTTCAAACTAAAAATAATATTACTCTTAACAGTAAAGTTGGCCGGGCGCGGTGGCTCATGCGTGTAATCCCAGCACTTTGGGAGGCTGAGGCGGGCAGATCACGAGGTCAGGAGATTGAGACCATGGTGAAACCCTGTCTCTACTAAAAATACAAAAAATTAGCCGGGCGTGGTGGCGGGCGCCTGTAGTCCCAGCTACTCGGAGAGGCTGAGGCAGGAGAATGGCGTGAACCCGGGAGGCGGAGCTTGCAGTGAGCCAAGATCGCGCCACTGCACTCCAGCCTGGGTGACAGAGCGAGACTCAGTCTCAAAAAAAAAAAAAAAAAAAAACAGTAAAGCTTCTGAATAAAATTAGAATTTCTTTGCAGCTCTACGTAGAGGAGACTATGCCCATACCTTACTTATTTCTAGGCGTCCATCTTAGAGAAAGGCTCACACATAGACCCAAAGGCACCTGTGTAAGAACATTTACTGCAATTGCTCTTGGGCTTATGCCACAGGGTTAAGTAGATCAGAGTTCTGACATCTCATGCAGCGATTCCAAACACTGAACAGATCTATATACTGCTGACGAGGAAAAGCTCCACGCGCATTACTAGGTGAAGAAGGCAAAAGCCGTAAGTGGATTTACTAATGTGTTCCTGACAAATACAACTCTGTCCCAAGCTGAGCTCAACAACCTTTCTGGGTAGGGGTTAGATATGCAACCTGCTCCATTAATTTTCCATCACAATTTAGAATGAACTGCTAATGAGTGCCAAGTTTAACATCAAAAATCCTTTACAGGCCAGACACGGTGGCTCACACCTGTAATCCCAACACTTTGGGAGGCTGAGGCAGTTGAATCACTTGAGGCCAGGAGTTCGAGACCAGCCTGGGCAATGTGGCAAAACCCTGTCTCTACAAAAAGTACAAAAATATTAGCCAGGCATGGTGGAGCACATCTGTAGTCCCAGCTACTCAGGAGGCTGAGGCAGGAGAATCAGCTGAACCTGGGAGGCGGAGGTTACACTGAGCCAAGCAAGATCACACCACTGCACTCCAGCCTGGGCAAGAGAGCAAGACTGTCTCAAAAAAAAAAAAAAAAACCTTTGTGTATCGAGAGTAACTGACAAACATATTCAAGTCAAGGATACCCATTTACCCACTGGCAGGGATGGAGATGAATTTTAATTAAGAATGTACCTAAACTCACAAAAAGATGTTTGGGGTAAGAAAATATTGAGAACCCATGACATGTAGCTTTTCTCCAGTTATAACTTTGCCATCATTATTAATAACAATCTTATTACTTAACATGGAATCTATGACATCTTTTCTTCTAGGGAATTATTAATGTATTTATTATTACGTTAATGTGGCCAGTGAAATTATGCTACTGGAGCACTTCCTCAGACCCCTGCAGTGGATAATCTTTACTGAATGAATACAATGCATTTTCAAACTGTGTTACTAATGTCTGAAATTGACAGTACTCCTCTACTCAAATCCATGAGCCCCCTCCTCATAAAATAAGATTCACCAGGAAAAAGACAGTCTGAAGCCTTTTCTGAAAATACGCTGAATTTGGAATCAGAAAACCTGGGTTTGAAGCTCAGCTGCACCATTTGTTATCAACGCGACCTTGAGCAATTAGCTTCTCCCTGAACCTGAATTTCCTTCTTCTAAAATAAGACGATGAGTATTATGAAGCCATTTCCAAGAATCTCTAAATAAAGAAAAAAGCTTGCTCTCTGAGAATAAAAACTAAGTCAATACATAACACAAAGGGCTGAGAAATGCCAAAGGTTTCTGGTCTAGGCAGCTGTGGCAGTGGTTTCATGAACTACAGTCTCAAATCCAGTGGGGATGTGCCCACTAATTACAATGGGAAACATGAAAATATGGAAAGATGACTTGTCCCAAAGCCAGTGTAGTCAGGGATTTCAAGTACTGGACATCCAGCGTAAGCCACCCCTAGGAGGGGTGACTTGGTCCCAAGTAACCATCTGACTCATCCGACCACGGGTCTGTGCTCGCTACACTACCTTCTGATGGTCAGTTTGCTTCCCACAAGGGCGACCCACAAGAGAGAGAGCTCCAGCCACACAGATGCTGGGCACGTAGGTTCCTGTGGGAGCCAGTGTTTAATGCAACATAGCAAACTGGACATTCTAGCTATAGTGTAGCTTTTCAGATAAATCTGTGTAAGTGAGTTAGTGCACTTTTGGGAGGGGGAGGCTCTCACTTAGTAGGATTCTCAAAAGGGTCTTTAATCTTAAAATAAGAACCAGAGGCCTATAGGAAGAGAATAATTTAGTCAGGCAGACTTGGCTGATTATGTAAGTTTCACAATAAGAGGCAGATGCTTAGTATAGTGACAAAATAAAATCTAGTTTCTGAGTCTGAAAGCCACTCCCTGCACCACAGTCAAGACACTGGTATCTAAGGGGAAAACTAGCTGTCCTCAAATAGATAAAATATACCTCTCAATGTCTCCACATGGATGTATCTGGAGTAATTTTTTTCTTTTTAAAATTTCTACCTATTATCAAGCATAATTGTAAAAACTAAAAAGAGTTAACCTATATAAAACTATAAAACACTATCTACAAATCTTAGTGGAGTTTTCTTAAACTCTAAATAAATGATCATCTACTGTAATAAACATGAAATAAATGACCATCTACTGTAATAAACACAAAATAAATGACAAATTACAATTTACGTTTTGAATTTGTACCATAATGGAAAGAAGCAAGAACACTACCATTTCTTACACATAGAACTACTCCTATAAATAATAAGGAATACTTTCTTTCTAAAGGCTATTTGTGCTTTCAACATGGACTTTTCAGTTCAAAATTAGGCTATGAGCACAGGAGAATGAAGACACAGAAAACTCTACAGCCTAAATAGAGTAGAATATCTCAAGTTATCCACCAATCACTTACTGATTGAAGCTAGGAAATTACTAAATAAATTCCATGTCCACTAAAGAAGAAAACTAGGCCACTTGTGGTGGCTACACAAACAGAAAGATGCAAACTACCATATCACTATGGAGACTATGTTGAGATAGTTCTTCAAAGGTATATTCACTAACAAATTATTGTAAAACACTAAACATCATGTGTTCGGCCGGGCGCAGTGGCTCATGCTTGTAATCCCAGCACTTTGGGAGGCCGAGGCGGGCGGATCACGAGGTCAGGAGATCGAGACCACGGTGAAACCCCGTCTCTACTAAAAATACAAAAAAATTAGCCGGGTGTGGTGGCGGGCGCCTGTAGTCCTAGCTACTCGGAGAGGCTGAGGCAGGAGAATAGCATGAACCCGGGAGGTGGAGCTTGCAGTGAGCCGAGATTGTGCCACTGCACTCCAGCCTGGGCGACAGAGAGAGACTCTGTCTCAAAAAAAAAAAAAGAAAACATGTGTTCTATGTATTATCCTATATTCTATTTTCATTCTTTGTTATTATTCTATATTCTATGCATATAGAATAATAAAAGTTATCCATACGCTATTTGTTTGTGGTTAAATAAAATCTTCAAGCAATTACACTTTAAAGCAAACATCCTTCTTGGCTCAACTCTGTATATTTCACACTAGTCTATAAGCTCCATGAAGGAAGGGTCTGTGGCTGGGTTTGTCATAGTACGCCATGCCTGGCTCACAGAAATGGCTCTACAACTATGTACTGAATTAATGTCATAAACGGTATCATAAATGTCCTTTAAGGACTGTCAGTGCTCCTAGAAAATTATAAAGAATCTTTAAAATGTTGTTTCAGACCTTCCTATCATATTGTATGAATACTTTGAAAGGACAAGCTTTGCAATAGGTGATCCAACGTTCACAGTGTCCAGTAAATAAAAATGAGACTCTAGGGGAAGGATTAAGTTCACGTTATTCAACCTCTTTCAACTATGTGTGATTTCAAGTCATCTGAATTTCATTCTGTTTTTAAAAAAAGAGTAACAGAGTAATACAACCTACAGTAAAAGTCGTCTGAATCACTTCAGGGCTTAAGATGTTGACCCTCTGTGGGCTTTTGCTTATGAATTAGACCTTACTTAAATAAAAGTATTTCTTGGCCAGGTGCGGTGGCTCACGCCTGTAATCCCAGCACTTTGGGAGGCTGAGGCGGGCGGATCACGAGGTCAGGAGATCAAGACCATCCTGGCTAACACAGTGAAACCCTGTCTCTACTAAAAAAAAAAGTACAAAAAAAAAAAATTAGCCAGGCATGGTGGCGGCACCTGTAGTCCCAGCTACTGGGGAGGCTGAGGCAGGAGAATGGCGTGAACCTGGGAGGCGGAGCTTGCAGTGAGCCCAGATCACGCCACTGCACTCCAGCCTGGGCAACAGAGCAAGACTCCATCTCAAAAAAAAAAAAAAAAAAGTTTTTCTTTTCCAACTTGATGTAAAACAACTGGCCTGCACATCGAAATGCTCCTGTTTTAACTGGGCCTGCAAGGGAGTCTGTGGGTCACAGTTTGCCACTCCCAGTAGGCCCCATTATCAGCTACATTAGCTCAACAACATTTCAGTAAACTAAAGCAGCTATACCATTTGGACAAATAGTCAGCTTTTCCAGGATTTGCACTCGTTGGTTAATTGAATAATGTGTCAACATAACAAAATGTTTGCCTCTTGCCATCTCAGGGAAGCAAAATCTCCCCTAGACAGAATGCTCCATTTTCTGAGACTCTCCTGTAATAGGCAGGAAGCTGCAAACCCAGTGTTCCATTTAAATTAGCTAGATATTTCGTTCTGATGCTCTTCTGTTTAAAATTGTGGAAAAGGCAAAGTAACTAAAATAAGGAAGCACAAAGAATAGTGACTTCAAATAATTAGCTGGAAATCAAAAAATCACTAGTGATAGACCAAAGGCAAATTAAAATGTATGCTTCTCATTCAGATACTAAAAATACAAATCTGAACATCTCTTTCAAGAATACCAAAAACTGGCGATCACATGGCTCGCTCTATAATGAAGCTGAAATAGAAACTCTTGTCAAAAAACATTTGACCCGAATCCCTTTTACCAACAGCGTGAAGTCATACCAGCCATTTAAGTCATTAGGCTGAGACATTTTAACATGCAATTAACTTTCTTACAGGACCTAGAAATTCCCCAACCCCCAACCTCCAAATCAAACAGGTAGGCTACTAACTGCCATCCTGTGGTAAAGAGAATTTTGCAAGATATTTTACCTGATAATCTCAATGTAACAGAATCCTAGCACAGCACAAGGAGTGACTGTCACTATGTAAATGGCTACATTACAAAACTAAAGCCAAAGCCACTAAGATAAGCAGGAAACAGGCAGGGGCACGGTGGCTAACGCCTGTAATCCCATCATTTTGGGAGGCCAAGGCGGGCGGATCATGAGGTCAGGAGTTCGAGACCAGCCTGACCAACATGGTGAAACCCCGTCTCTACTAAAAATACAAAAAAAATTAGCCGGGCGTAGTGGCACATGCCTGTGGTCCCAGCTACTTAGGAGGCTGAGGCAGGAGAATCACGTGAACCCAGGAGTCAGAGGTTGCAGTCAACCAAGATTGTGCCACTGCACTCCAGCCTAGTCCATAGAGCTAGACTCCGTCTCAAAAAAAAGAAAAAGGAAACAAATTAGAATCTCAGGAGGAGGTTCCAATGGCCCAACTGGAGAGTCTATTTTAAAAAGAGCAACAGAATAACAATTACTGAAGGGCTGTTTCCTAAAATTACTCTCTAGTTGGTATTTCTCAATTTTCAAATGTCATGAGAAATATGCTGCCTGTCACTTACTCTGCCTTAAAAGAAAGCATTACCAAAGAATACCACTGAAAAACAAAGGCATTCATACAAGGAAGTGAACACCCTAAGTGCATAAGTACGTTCTTAAGAGGGACACTAAAAAAGGAAACACCAAGAAAAAAAAATAAAAACTGAACAGAAGTTCCTAACTTTAGTGATATTATATACTCCCCCCCAAAAAAAAACTGCCCATGAGTTGAGATTTATCAATTTTATATCTAGAAACCCTACATATTTAGGACTCCCTGACTTTGGGTGGTGGAGGGACACTAGGAAAGGCAAGAGAAAAAGGAATTAAGCCTTTTCTACCACATTTATAGAAATGTACAGTTTTTTCAGTGAAATTTAGGTTTGATATAGGAGTTCTTGTTCTCTAAGTAAGTTTCCCATTTGCTGGAAATTTTAAGCAGCATTGATTCTTTTCAATTAGCTTCTGATATGCTATACTCTGGAATATGGGTGTTAAACTCATGACATTGCAAAAAGGTTTGCACTTTTCCCTCATTTTCACTACTTGGCATTGCCTATCAAAGAGTAGCACATCCTGCAAAACCAACAAGAGGCATGGGCTAAGGAGGAGAAGCAAGCCAAAATATCTAGCAAGCATGTCTTCATTTGCACAATTTAGCTTTTTCACAACAAATAACAAGGGGACTGGTATTTTCTGTATCATAGGGCTCATAGATGGACTTGTAAAAAAATCAGATGATGATCACTTAGCATTAGGTAACATTTAAGCAATCTTGGGCGCCTAACACTTGAAGTACTGATGATTTCAAATGGACAATAACTTTGGTTTAGATTCCAATATTTTACAGAATTGCATGGTTTCAAATTCACCATAAAGAAAATGCCTCTTTTGAGCATCAATTCAAAGAGCTATTTAGCATCAAGGAACCGCATTAGCTGTACAACTCATGATGGTGTTAATTAGGAAAGGAGCTATAGAAAAAAAAATCCATCACTGACGCTTTGATACACTATTTAAAACTCACTATTAACCTGACGAACTATTTTTTCTGGGGAAGTGCTAATGACATGAACTAGCAAAAAATTTTACTAGTTCCTTAATAATAAATCATTTGAGAGAAAATTGCAACTTGGTATGGACCTCACCGAGACCCTCGCCAATTCAGTCGGGCCCTCCTTTGATAATTTAACAACAAATTCCTGTCTGGAATCACCCATTCAAGTGCCTTTTTAAATGAATCCCATTTCAATTTTTTAATAAAGTGCCATCAGTAGATCTGCAAGTTGAGGAAAGCAGCTCAGGTGACACACTTGGCACCAAAAAGAATACTGAGTCGGTCAAAATCCTGCCTGGGCACAAAATAGAAGAGAAGACGAAGAAGGTGACTAGACTTAGGGACCTCAAGAAGAGCAAGCACTGAAAACAGCAGTTTAACTACCTCGGACAGTAAGCAACAAGCCTGCAGTCCTCAGATAAGCGGCCCAGAGGGAGCTGAGAGGATGGAGTTGGAAAGGGGGACCACAGAGCCCGGGAAGAAGGAGCGACCAGGATGGAGCGCAAACGAGTGACAGGCAAGAAGCCCAAAGGGACCACACCAATGCAACAGGTAGAAGCACGGGGATGGGACAGGAGAGGACAGGGCTGGGGGAGGAGGCGACAGGGATGGAGTTGGTCCAGCCAAGTCATAACAAGCCCCTCGCTGGGGCGCCAACTGCGCGCAGGGCGCGGCGCCAGGCACTTTGGAGCGCTCTCTCCCGGAGTGCCCCCTACCTGCCCTCCGATGCCCCATTTCAGAGACTGGAACGAGGAGGCCAGCCCCGCATCGCCCGCTCCGCTGTGTCACCCGCTCCGGGACAGCGACGGCTCAGCGCCCGATTCTCCCGGACGCAGGGGGTCGCTGGCGGCCGCAGGGGGCGGCGGCGTCGGGGACCGGCGCGGGCCGGGGCAGATGGAACCTAGGTTCCGGCAGGACGGTCCTCTTGCAGGCGTGGGCGGCCGGGGTCGCCTTGCTCTTCTCCATGGCCATCAGGTAACTGGCATCGGCCACCACGGCCTCCAGGTCCGCTAGGTTGGCGAGCTTTGGCGGCCGCGGTGGCGGTTACTCGGGATCCGGATGGGACGCGCGCCCGCCGCCGCCGCCCGCGGCGCCCCAACCTGGGGGAGCCACCCCAGGGCAGTCCCGCTCTGCGCGCCCCACCAGCGCCCTGCAAGCGGTGTAAGCTGTAGCCCGCCAGGGTCGCCTCGGGCTGCCAGCCGCCCCGCGCACGCGTGCCGCCCACCGCTCATTCAGCGAGGGTCTGCGGGGAGCGCGCGCCCAATGTTTGGCGCACCTGGGTGCAGAGTCCTAGCGGCCCGGCTCCGCCGGCGCCTCCCAACCAAGTCTCTCCCCTCGGGGTGGCCACAAAGGACTCCTCCTCCTCTTCTTCCTCCCCTCCCTCCCCCTCGGCCTCCTCCTCCTCCTTCTCCTCCTTCGCTGCCCCGACCTCCCGCCCCCAGTTCCATGTGCTCTCATGCCCGCCCCGCTCATCCAGAGAAGCCATGTGCCCGATGCCCACTACCCAAGGGCAATGGGGAGGCCTCTGCTCCCGGGACACAGTAGTTCTCAAACTGGACAGTGTCAATCAGCATCCTCCAGGAGGTCTAGGATGGCCCTGGAAATGCATGTGTCCCACCTGTCCCCGCAGGTGGTGATGAAATTCCTGCTCTGCTCCGAGCTACTGGTGAACAGCGCCCAGCCGGCTGGGCCCCCAACCTCCCTCCTGACCCTGAACATCCCCCAAACCCCGCCTTGAGAATTCAGCGAAGAGTAAAAGCTGGAGAAAATTGCGTGTCTCAGGCTAAGCAGAGCAAAGTGGGGTGAGGGCTCCCCCGCTAGGAACAGAGATGCCATTAGGGAGCCCCCTGATGGAAGAGCTCTGGGCTTAAGAAGGTCACCACTCCCTTGCACTCAGGTGAGAGGTTTTAGTTTGGGTGTTGAAATGGTGTTGAGAAATAGGAGAGAGTATTCCTGCCCTTAGGGTTTTACTGTCAATATAAGGGAGGAGACCACCTCTCATATTATCTTATGCCCAGTTTCTGCCACCAAAGAAAGAAAAAATAAAAACTAAAAGGCAGAAATGAAATCCACAAGCTGACAGCCCGGCGCCACACCCTGGGCCTGGTAGTTAAAGATCGACCCCTGACCTAATCGGTTATGTTACCTAGAGATTACAGACATTGTATAGAAAAGCACTGTGAAAATCCCTATCCTGTTTTGTTCCTATCTACTTACCGGTGCGTGCAGCCCCCAGTCACGTACCTCCAGCTTGCTCAATCGATCACGACCCTCTCACGCGCACCCCCTTAGAGTTGAAGGGACAGGAATTGCTCAATCGGGGAGCTCGGCTCTTGAGACAGGAGTCTTGCTGATGCCCCCAGCTGAATAAACCCCTTCTTTCTTTAACTCGGTGTCTGAGGAGTTTTGTCCGCTGCTAGTCCTGCTACAAATACAAGAGACAATTGGGGAGCATCTGCTGAGGGCACACTTGCACCACGAGGGTGATTTATGGAAGTGGAAAAGCGAGATACAGCCCAAACACTGAAGCTGGGGGGCAATTTCCAGCTTCCCGATCGGTCTTGGTGTCTTTCGTCATCACTCCACCCCGCTGCCTGGGGTTTTCAGTTGCTTCTTATTTTTCTACAGTGTGCACACAAGTCCACATTCAGGATCCATGTGACACTCAGGCTGGAGTGGTGGTAAGGGACACGCAGGCAGTCTTAGGAAGACCTAAGCTGGAAATTAATGTTTTAAAGTCCCTTTCATTCACCTGAATTGGTCATGTGTTCCCATGAGCCTAGACTGCTACAATTTGAGTAAATGTTCTGTCCATAACTTACAGGGCTAATGGGACCCACCAGATACAGTTAAGGTCAAATTTCGGATTATTTCATGTAATGTCATTGCAGAAGCAGCCTGATTCCGTCATCAAGTAGCCTGTTTCCCTCTTTTGTTTTCTCTCCCATCCCACAGCCCCCCTCAATCTGATTCCCTGCTATGCCTGCCATCACCACTGGCCAGTTTTACCATGTGTTTCTCAAGATCCAAGGCACAATAGGCATAAAGTTGTCCTGAAAAGGACAAGAGGAGTGTCCGAAGTAGGAATGGCAGTCGAAGGAGCTTGGTCTGGCAGCAGAAAGCTGAAATGACAGGCAAGCACAAAATATATTAATGAGACAAAGCTATGCATGAGCCAAATATCAAACTTTCATCTTCTACCCACTTTTTTTTTTTTTTTTTTTCTAAAAAACAGGAAGACAGTTGGGAGGCTGAGGCAGGCAAATCACGAGGTCAGGAGATCAAGACCATCCTGGCTAACACAGTGAAACCCTGTCTCTACAAAAATAGAAAAAAAAAAAAAATTAGCTGGGTGTGGTGGCAGGCACCTGTAGTCCCAGCTACTCTGGAGGCTGAGACAGGAGAATGGCCTGAACCTGGGAGGCGGAGCTTGCAGTGAGCAGAGATTGCACCACTGCACTCGGCCTGGGTGACAGAGTGAGACTCCGTCCCAAAAAAAAAAAAAAAAAAAAAAAAAACCACAGGAAGACAGAATGTCTTGTCAAGGGTCACCCCACATGGAGGAATAAATTCCCCAGAAAAGCAGAACATGTTTTTATGGTTTAATTAATACAATTTCTCTCAATGTGTCTGTTTATCATTTGAGCATCCACATGATCAGACCTGACATCTGCCTACATTTTCTTGGTTGTCTTTAACTTCAGTTAAGAACCTTTTGGATTTTTCTTTTTGCTCTTTTTTTGCCCTGGCAGCACGGTGTAGTAAGTTTGGAACAAGATACACTTGAAATCAAATTCCTGCTCTGTGCTGGGTGATCTTCGAGGCAATCTTTTACCCTTTCTACTTTGTCGTTCTCATAGGGAAAGTGGAAATGAGGCCTTTTACCCCAGGGTTGTTGAGAAGACGGAGGAGAAAAAACACATAAAAATTCACCCTGTCGGGTGTGGTGGTCACACCTGTAATGTCAGCACTTTGGGAGGCTGAGGCAGGTGGATCGCTTGAGGCCAGGAGCTCAAGACCAGCCTGGCCAACATGGCAAAACCCTGTCTCTATTGAAAATACAGAAATTAGCCAGGCATGGTGGTGCACACCTGTAATCCCAGCTACTTGGCAGGCTGAGGCACAAGAATCGCTTGAACCCAGTAAGTGGAAGCTGCAGTGAGTCAAGATCGTACCACTGCACCCCAGCCTGGGTGACACAGCAAGACCCTGTCTCACAAAAAAAAAAAAAAAAAAGGAAAGAAAAATGCATCTGGCCTGGCACCTGGTAGATCCTCAATAAAGGTCATAGCACTTCCTCTATTTATTTTGCTTCATTTTACCCTGGCATGCTAGAGAAGATACTGAAACTAGTTGTTCACGGTCATTACACTTGAAGCAGGAAGACCCCTTACCAAAAGTAACATCTCCCTAAGGCATTTCTAGGAACCAAAATGGCAAAAACATTTGTATTTCTAAATATGAGCAATTACTGTTTTGGCAGAAAGAACAAGGAGTCCAAAATGTGATCCTCTAACTGAGGCCCCTGCACCATTTGAGTCAGCTGACTCAATTGCCCAGGGGTATTTTTTTCTGGTGTTCATAGTGTACGAATTTCTGTTCCCTGGCTGTCTCTTTGGTTGTCTCACTTTCTCCACCTCCTCTTCTTTCTCTTTCTCTTGACTCTCTTGATACTGAACAGCTTTTTGTGTTCACTGCAAACAAACGGGGTTAATGACAGTGATGAAGTTGTCATAACTGACCTGCTGGATCCTGTTACTAAACACCATCCCCAGCCTGTAATCATCACAAAGAACAGAGAAAACAAATAGCAACCCATTTGTCCTTAGCTAATAATGCTCCCTTGCAAATAATTATGTTCCCACCCCCAGAAGATTTAAATGACTTGGGGCTCACGCTGCTTGTGATAACAGACAAAACGCCAGCATTCCCACAAGATTCATAATGTTCCCTTTTCTTCTTTTCTACGCCTTTCCATCGTTAGAGGAGATGTTGCCGAGATGGGTGCATTAAAGTTTAGGCTTTCCAGAGTTTATTTTGCTAACAACTTGAAAGGAAAAAAGCTAACTAGAGAACTGACTGGTCTTATTTGTTTTAGATTCTGGGCTTTACTAGGACTTCCTACACTCAGAATCTCTGGACTGTAAACGCTGGGTGGGGTGGGAGCTGGGAATGTTATTCTGGGAAATTAATCACAAATGAAAAGAAAATCAACTCTAAGACTTCAGTTAGAGGATTTTTGAAAATGGTAGAACATGACTGGCCTTCATTCAAGTCAGAATATTTAAAGCAATCCTAAGAAGAACTTGATTTTGTGTAAGCAGTCCCTTAAATACAGTTGCTTCTCAGGAAAACCACACATGATTGATGTTTGAATGGCTTTATTTACCAACATCTCACTCTGTAAGCCTCTGCAGGTATTTCTAGCCTCCCGGGGGCCACTGTCCTGTTTCACCTGTAATTTGGATCACAATTCTGTTTGTTGTCACACACATCATACGAGCTGCTTTTCATGCTACTTTTATCCACAAAGCTTTACAAACTTAAATGGCAGCTCCATATATGGCAACTATAAAAGAGCTGCCAAAAGGTATGATACCAAGCTTTGGTTTTAAAAGCACTGAAACATTGTTCAATACAGAAGTACTTTCCTTTCAATATGTGAGTGGAAACACATTTCTCTATGAGGACTGCTGGTCAGGGAGTCAGTCTAAAGAAAAGCCACAGTGTTGTGGTTCAGAGCATGGGCTTAAAAGAGAAATGGAAAAGAAGCCCAAGACCAGTCCTTCTGAGCTGTGTGACCTTAGACAACTTGTCTAATCTCTCTGTGTCTCAGCTCTGTCTCAGTGTTGTTAATGGGACTGCCGTGAGAGCAATGCTGTAACATGTAAAAAGCACTTAGAACTGTGTCTGGCACACAGAAAGCACTTGATAAATATTGACCTGGTTAGCAGCAGCAGCAGCATCATTGGAGCATCTCTACATCATACAGGGCCTGAAGGAAAGAGACCAGCACTGAGAATGAATAAAACAGTGCTGGCTCTGACCCGCTGGCTCTGGCATTGCTGAGTAACTCTAAGCAAGTCTCTTAAGCTTTTTAAATACCATTTTTCACCAATAACTAATGAAGGGATTGAAGGAGCAGGTCCCCTGATGTCTTTTCAAATTCTAAAATTCTCCAGCTTTATTTAATCCTGCAGTGAATCCTTTTGCAAAGTAAAGAATACTTGCTCCCCTCAATAACATCTTATGAGTTTAGGTTTCGGTGCATAGGGCAATACCCAGGGCATAAATCATTTCCACTGTCACCATAGCCCGCAGGTGAGGTGAGCAATCCATTAGCTTGCTTCTGGAAACAAGTCTGTCCGTATTTGTTGCCCCAGCATCTGCACTCAGCACACTGACTTTGCTCAATATATGTGTTGGATGGATAAGTGAGTAAATGAATGAATGACATAAAGATCGTAGATTGCCTCAGCCTTCTATTGGAAAATAACCTAAAGGGAGGGGGAAAATTACTACTTAAAACCACAAGTGCCACTCAAGGGATGCCTCCTATGAAAGGAGCAGTGCTAACTGCCAGGTCCCCACGGGTCCTTGGTGCTGCTGATGGCCTGGATGGCCTCTCCTGCAGCCAAGAGCCCTGATGTGCTTGGGCTGTGCAAAGGTGAGTCTGGGAACTTTAGGCGTAGGAATGGAGAGAGCTCACTCCCTTTGCCTAAGAAAGGGGACTTAGAGGGGAACTTGAAAGAGGGAGTAAGAGAGAGAGCAACAAGATGGGCCAAGGCTAGGGAGTCCATGCAGTGGCTGCCAAGCCTGGAGGTGGGGTGGTCTGGAAAACATTCCAGAACAGGAAATCTGTTCTCCTGTCTTCTGTGCCTATTGGGGTGATCAGACCCAACACCAGGTCGTGGGGGCGACAAAGTCCGGAGGAGTCAAAGGAATGAGAAAAAGATAGTTTGAGACAAAGTGGGACCAGAGGGCATCAGGAGGGTGGAGGCTGCAAAGGCCTTGAGCTCTGGGAATCCACGCTATTTATTGGTGTTCAAACAAACAAACAAACAAACAGGTGGTGAGGATGTGGGAGTTGAAAGGAAACAGTGTATCAAGTGAATGAGAAATATATGGCTGCTTGAAATAATGGGAGTGCTAGAAGCAAGGAGCCAGTAAGTCTAACAGACATGCAAGCCCTGCCTCAGCTTCTCTCCCAACACTAAGCTTTTCTCCCAACATACCCTTCTTCTCTTTTTTGTAAAAACTGCCACAGCTGTCATTATTAGCATAAGGTGGCCTCTTTTTAAAATTAATTGAGCAAGGCAATTGCAGGCTGTGCAGCCCTTAATTGCCAGTTGGTGATCCAGCTTCATTTTTCTTAGCCTGTATTCAAAATGGAGTTGCCCTGGTTTGAATGCTTCCTACATATCTCCTCTTTCCCTTTTACAAGAGGACCCTTAATCCTAGAGGTTGTAGAAGGATGAAGGTCTGTCTTCTGTAACTTCTTCATGCTGAATAGGGGCAGTGATACTCCTGCCTACCTATTAGGGTCTCTTGCATTCAGGGTAAAGAGGAGGCACTTGCCACCATGCCCAGCTAATTTTTTGTATTTTTAGTAGAGATAGGGTTTCACCATGTTAGCCAGGATGGTCTCAATCTCCTTACGTGATCCGCCTGCCTTGGCCTCCCAAAGTTCTGGGATTACAGATGTAAGCCACCACGCCCAGCCAAAGAAATTGCTTTCTCTGAGACTGAATCTTGCTCTGTCGCCAGGCTGGAGTGCAGTGGCACAATCTCGGCTCACTGGAATCTCTGCCTCCTGGGTTCAAGCAATTCTCTTGCCTCAGCCTCCCGAGTAGCTGGGACTACAGGCACGCGCCACCACACCCAGCTAATTTTTTTGTATTTTTAGTAGAGACAGGGTTTCACCATGTTGGCCAGGATGGTCTCGATCTCCTCACCTCATGATCCGCCCACCTTGGCCTCCCATAGTGCTGGGATTACAGGTGTGAGCCCACCACTATCTGGCCAGAAATTTCTAAGCAGCAAAGCATTCAAGATGTGGCCTGGCTGCTTCTAACTCCTTATGCTCCAATGCATGAAGAAATAAATGAATTAAAGTTAGAAGTTATATTTAAAGGTAAAGCAGAGCATAAAAGTTTGGAAAATTTGCAGCCTGGCCATGTGAGAAAGAAAGAAAAAGCTTTTTCAGGAGAGGAGCTCAAGCAGGCTGTGGAGTAACCACTTGTTAAGAGAGATTTGCATAAGTAAAAGGGAACTGAGTGCTAATAATTGATGCAGTGCTAATAATTGACGCAATAGGAAATAGGCCTCAAGGGCATTTCAGAGATCTTCAACAACCCTCCCATCACAGGCCCAGAGGCCTAGGAGGAAAGAATGGTTTCATTGTCAAGGCCCAGGGCCCTACTGCCCTGCACAGCCTCAGGACACTGCTCCCTGCCTGCATCTAGGCTGTTCCAGCTCCACTCTTTGCTTAGAGGGCCCTAGACATAGCTCAGGCTGCTGTTTCAGAGGGTTCAAGCCATAAGCCTTGGCAGCTTCCATGTGGCGTTAAGCCTGTAGGTGTGCAGAGTGCAAGACTGTAGGAGGCTTGGCAGCCTCTGCTTAGATTGTATGAGAAAGCCTGGGAGCCCAGGAAGAAGGCTGCTGCAGGGGCAGAGCCCTCACACTGGAGGGAAAATGTGGGGAGGGAATGCCCCACACAGAGTCCCCACTGGGGCAATGCCTAGTGGAGCTGCAGGAAGGGGGCTCCCACCATCCTGACCCCAGAATGGTAGATCACCAGCAGCTTGCACCCTGCACCTAGAAAAGAGGCAGGCCCTCATCTCCAATCTGTAAGAGCAGCTGTGGGGACTGAATTCTGCAAAGCCACAGGAACAGAGCTGCCCAAAGCCTTGGGAGCCCACCCCTTGCACCAATGTGCCCTGACTGTGGGACATGGAGTTAAAGGAGATTATTTTGGAGCCAAAAGATTGAATGATTACCCTGCTGGATTTTGGACTTGCTTGGGACCTATAACCCCTTTCTTTTGACTGATTTCTCCCTTTTGGAACAGGAATGTTTACCTAATGCTGATGCCCCCATTGTATCTCAGGAGTAAATAACTTGTTTTCATTTTTACAGGCTTATAGGTGAAAGGAACTCATCTTCAGATGAGATGTTGGACTTGGACTTGGGATTGGGACTTTTGAGTTAATGCTGGAATGAATTAAGACTTTGGGGGTCTATTGGGAAGGCATGACTATATTTTGCAATGTGCAAAGAGCATGAGATCTGGGGGACCGCGGTGGAATGATATAGTTTGGATATTTGTCCTCCAAAACCTCATGTTGAACTATAATTCCCAATGTTGGGGGTGGGGCCTGGTGGGAGGTTTGCGTTATGGGGCAGATCCCTTGTGGCTTGGTGCTGTCCTTGCAATAATGAATTCTTATGAGATCTACTCATTTAAAAGTGTGTGCACCTCCCTGCTCTCTCTCTCTCTCTCTGGCTCCTGCTTTTGCTATGTGATGCACCTGCTCTGGCTTTGCCTTCCACGATGAGTAAAAGCTCCCTGAAGCCTTCCCAGAAACCAAGCAGATGCCGGCACCATGTTTGTACAGCCTGCAGAACTGTGAGCCAGTTAACCCCTTTCTTTATAAATTACCCAGTCTCAGGTATTTATTTATTTATTTACTTATTTAGAGACATGGTTTCTCCCCTGTTGCCCAGGCTGAAGTGCAGTGGCACAATCTCAGCTCACTACAACCTCCTCCTCCCGGGCTCAAGTGATTCTCCTGCCTCAGCCTCCTGAGTAGCTGGGACTACAGGTGCATGCCACCACACCTGGCTAATTTTCATATTTTTATTAGAGATGGGGTTTCACCATGTTGTCCAGGCTGGTCTTGAAATCCTGACCTCAAGTTATCCTTGGTATCCCAAAGTGCTTAGGATTATAGGCATCAGCCTCCATGCCTGGCCTCAGGTATTTCTTTGTAGTAATACAAGAATGGCCTAACACACTGGGCAAGCCCATACCTTTCTGACCTCAGTTTCCTTTTCTGTAATAGGAGTTTGTGAAGATTACATGCTGTATTAGTTTCCTGTAACTGCCATAACAAATTACTACAAATCTGGTGGCTTTAAACAATGGGAATTGGCCAGGCGAGGTGGCTCATGTCTGTAATCCCAGCACTTTGGGAGGCCGAGGCAGGCGGATCACAAGGTCAGGAGATGGAGACCATCCTGGCTAACATGGTGAAACCACATCTCTACTAAAAATACAAAAAAAATTAGCTGGGCGTGGTGCGGGCGCCTGTAGTCCCAGCTACTCGGGAGGCTGAGGCAGGAGGATGGCGTGAACCCGGGAGGCAGAGCTTGCAGTGAGCCGAGATCGTGCCACTGCACTCCAGCCTGGGCGATAGAGCGAGACTCCGTCTCAAAAAAACAAACAACAACAACAACAACAAAAATGGGAATTGATGATCTCACAGTGCCGTAGGCTAGAAGTCCAAGATGGAGGTGTTGCCAGGGCTGTGCTCCCTCTGGAGGCTCTAGGGGAGGCTCCTTCCTACGTCTTCCAACTTCTGGGGGCTCCAGGTGTTCCTTGGCTTGTGGTTGCGTGGCTCCAACCTCTGCTTCATCTTCACATGGCCTTCTCTTCTTCACTCTCCTCTTCTGTCTCAAATCTCGGTATGCTTTTCTTTTTTCTTTTACGAGACAGAGTTTCACTTTTGTCGCCCAGGCTTGAGTGCAGTGGCATGATCTCAGCTCACTGCAACCTTTGCCTCCTGGGTTCAAGCAATTCTCCTGCCTCAGCTTCCTGAGTAGCTGGGATTACACGCACGTGCCACCAAGCTCAGCTGATTTTTGTATTTTTAGTAGAGATGGGGTTTCACCATGTTGGCCAGGCTCGTCTCGAACTCATGACCTCAGGTGATCCACCTGTCTCGGCCTCCCAAAGTGCGGGAATTACAGGCTTGAGCCACAGCACCCAGCCTTTGCTTTTCTTTTCTAAGGACCATTTGTCCTTGGACACACAGTCCACTTGGATAATCCATCTCAAGATCTTTAACTTAATGACACCTGAGAAGACCCTTTTCCCAACTCGGTTAACATTCACAGGTCCCAGGGATTAGGATGTGGATATATCTTTTTGAAGGCCACTGTTCAATCCACTGTAGGTGTCTTTAAAGCACTTAAAAATGAAAATGAAACCTGAATGTCAACTCCTTCATCTGCAGTGAAAAAATAAGACTGTTCAGTGGACCAGACTTCTTAGCAGTTTTATTTTTCACTGCAGATTATTTTTCACCACTCATGAGGGCCTGCCCAGGGCATTCTCTCCCAGGAGGCAAGTTACAGTGGCCAGCCAAATGATCAGGAGGGTCAAAGAAATGGCTACAGAAACAGGGATGGACAATGACTGTCAGAAGGAGGAGAGAAGTGGAGGATGACAGCTGAGGTGAGTGCCTGGCTCATTTGTCCTCACTCCCTCTCTTGAATCCATGTTAATCACAATTTAGATGAATGAAGTGCTTTAAAAGTAAGGTATATGGAGAAACCCCATCTCTACTAAAAATACAACATTAGCTGGGCGTGGTGGCACATGCCTGTAATCCCAGCTACTTGGGAGGCTGAGGCAGGAGAATCACTTGAACCTGGGAGGCAGAGGCTGTGGTGAGCCAAGATCGCGCCATTGCACTCCAGCCTGGGCAACAAGAACAAAACTCCGTCTCAAAAAAAAAAAAAAAAAGTAAGGTATAATGGCTCATGCTTACAATGCCAACACTGTGGGAAGCCAGGCCAGGAGGACGGCTTAATCCTAGGAGTTCAAGACCAGCCTGGGCAACATAGTGAGACTCTCCCCTCATCTCTATAAAAAGTTAAAAAAAATTTTTTTTAAGTGCTAGGGTTACAGGCCTTTTTTAAGTGGTAGGATTACAGACCAGGTGGGGTGGCTCCCACCTATAATCTTAGCACTTTGGGAGGCCGAGGAAGGTAGATTGCTTAAACCTAAGAGTTCAAGACCAGCCTGGGCAACATAGTGAAACCCCATCTCTACAAAAATACAAAAATATTAGCCGGGTGTACTAGCACACGCCTGTAGTACCAGCTACTTGAGAGACTGAAGTGTGAGGATCGCCTAAGTTCAGGGAGGTTGAGGCTGCAGTGAGCCAAGAGTACACCACTGAACTCCAGCCTGGGTGAAAGAGTGAAACCTTGTCTCAAAAGAAAAAATTAGCCAGGTGTGGTGTTGCATGACTGTAGTTCCAGCTACTTGGGAGGCTGTGGTAGGAGGATCACTTGAGCCTAGGAGGTTAAGGCTGTAGTGAGCCATGATCACACCAGTGCACTCCAGACTAGGTGAGACAGCTAGACATTGTCTCAAAATAAATGAAAAATAAAAGTAAGGTAGAAAGAGTATTTTTCAAAGTCTTATTGGAGGTTCACATCAGCACTGAGAGATAAGAAATAGAGCAGATATCGGTCGGGCGCGGTGGCTCACGCCTGTAATCCCAGCACTTTGGGAGGCCGAGGCGGGCAGATCACGAGGTCAGGGGTTCGAGACCAGCCTGACCAACATGGTGAAACCACGTCCCTACTAAAAATACAAAAATTAGCTGGGCGTGATGGCGGGCGCCTGTAATCCCAGCTACTCAGGAGGCTGAGGCAGGAGAATTGCTTGAAGCTGGGAGGCAGAGGTTGCAGTGAGCCGAGATTGCACCACTGCACTCCAGCCTGGGTGACAGAGCAAGACTCTGTCTCAAAAAAAAAAAAAGAAATAGAGCAGATATCATGATTCCCATTTTTTAAATGCAGAAACTGAGGCCCAGAGAGCTGAATCCAGCCTGTGTCCTTCACACCCCAGCTGGCTCATAGAAACCATGCCCTGTTATCAACCAAGCCCTCCGGAGCCCAGCACCATGGGCCAATGGTGGCCTTCCCTCGCCTGCTCCTGGGGCAAGTTGCTGGGAGGTATTGCCTGTCTGCGGGGAGAGGTCTACAGGGGCCTGAGGGATGGGCCTGGCAATGGGCAGTCCCACTGGGACCTCCTCCGGTGCTGCCCTCAGGAAGATGTTGTGGCTCCAAAAGCCCCAGGGGCACCTCAGACCACAGCAGTCAGTCTGGCCGGGTTGGGAGGGGCTCTTGTGCCTGGTGTAACTTCACAGAGCCAGCACATTCCAGTCTGGGAGGGAAACCAAAGGCACTTTGCCCAAGTGTCACAGAGCTTGAAACAGCATCCTCCGATGGGTCCCTGTCCCCAGAAGCAATGAGACTGGACAGGTGCTGAGCCCTTGTTACTTGATTGGGACGGACTTGCATCTGAGGAATGAACTGAGAGTGAACCTTTCCAAATTTGAGGCCTAAGAAAAATTTGGTGTCCTGATGAGCTGTGACAGGCAACCGTCTGCGGAAGTGGAAGCTTAGCACATCCTCTGGTTACTTATTACATTACTGAAGGGTCTAAAAATGACGTCCTTGGGGTGTCAGAATCCTGCAGAATAAAATACTGATAAGTTTTAATTCATTCTTTGCAAATGAATTTTCTCAAGGCTCTGGTTGGAGTCAGGCACCCTGGGACCTTGCAGTAGTGTGCTTTGGGCCCCAGACCACAGCCCCTTTCTTTTTTTTTTTTTGAGACGGAGTCTTTCTCTGTCCCCCAGGCTGGAGTGCAGTGGCGCGATCTCGGCTCACCGCAACCTCCACCTCCTGGGTTCACGCCATTCTCCTGCCTCAGCCTCCCGAGTAGCTGGGACTACAGGCGCCCGCCAACACGCCTGGCTAATTTTTTTTTGTATTTTCAGTAGAGACGGGGTTTCACCGTGTTAGCCAGGATGGTCTCGATCTCCTGACCTCGTGATCCGCCCGCCTCGGCCTCCCAAAGTGCTGGGATTACAGGCTTGAGCCACCTTACCTGGCATCCCCCTTTCTTTTTTGTTTCTTTTTTGAGATGGAGTCTTGCTCTCTCTCCCAGGGTGGAGTCTAGTGGCACAATCTCGGCTCACTGCAACCTCTGCCCCCCGGGTTCTAGCAATTTTCCTGCCTCAACTTCCCAAGTAGCTGTGATTACGTGCCTGCCACCACGCCCAGCTAATTTTTTGTATTTTTAGTACAGATGGGGTTTCACTGTGTTTCCAAGGCTGGTCTCGAACTCCCGACCTCATGATCCGCCCTCCTTGGTCTCCCAAAGTGTTGGGAATACAGGTGTGAGCCACTTCACCCAGCCCATAGCCCCTTTACTCTCTGGAAGTCTCTGATGACCTCTTCATGATGCTTTTTTTTTTTTTTTTTTTTTTGAGATGGAGTCTCGCTCTGTCGCCCAGGCTGAAGTGCAGTGGTGGGATCTCGGCTCACTGCAAGCTCCGTGTCCCGGGTTCATGCCATTCTCCTGCCTCAGCCTCCCAAGTAGCTGGGACTACAGGCGCCTGCCGCCACGCCTGGCTAATTTTTTGTATTTTTAGTAGAGATGGGGTTTTACTGTGTTAGCCAGGATCATCTTGATCTTCTGACCTTGTGATCTGCCCGCCTCGGCCTCCCAAAGTGCTGGGATTATAGGTGTGAGCCACCGTGCCTAGGCTTTTTTTTTTTTTAATATTCTTGGTACATTTTCTATGTAATCATTTAAATAACTGGCCAGTAGAGTCTTCAGATTTTCTGTATCGCTTCCCAAATTTAGAAACCTGACTTGGACTTTGGACCAGTTGTAGGCCATCCTGTGCCCCCTTCCCTTGATTCCTGCATCCAGAGCCCTAAGCAGGCCCCATCTACTTGAGTCCAAGCTGCTACCGTTGTACCCACCTCCTGGCCAGGCCCCCGCAGGGGCCTCTTTCCCCCTGCCAGTCTCATCCCCACTCAGCAGCCAGAGTGCCCTCTTCATAAATGTAGATTGGATCCTTTCACTGTATTTGTTCATCCAACAAACATTTACTGAGCACCTACTGTGTGCCAGGCCCTGGTACAGGCACAGGAAACACATCAGGAAACAAAACTACACTCTCTGCTCTCCTGGGGCTTCCTTGCTAGTGGAGGGAATAAAGATATGTAAACATGTAATGAGTCAGGTAGTGATGAGTGTAAAGGAGAAAAAGTAAATCAGAGAAATGGAGCAGAAACTGCTGGCAAGAGTGGGCAGTGGGGGGGTATGATTTGCAATTTTCAGTACGGGTGGTCAGGCCTGACTGAGGAGCTGAAGAGGTAAGAGAGTAAACCATGTGGCTAAGTGGAGTGAAAGAGTTGAAGCAGAAAAGGTGGGAGGATCACCAGGCATGATGGTCCCTGTCTGTAGTCCTAAGTACTGGAGCCGGGCGCAGCAGCTCATGCCTGTCATCCCAGTACTTTGGGAGGCCAAGGCAGGTGGATCACCTGAGGTCACGAGTTGAAGACCAGCCAGACCAAGATGGTGAAACCCTGTCTCTACTAAAAGTACAAAAACGAGCCAGGCGTGGCGGTGCATGCCTGTAATCCCAGCTAGTTGGGAGGCTGAGGCAGGAGAATCGCTTGGACCTGGGAGGCAGAGGTTGCAGTGAGCCAAGATTGTGGCATTGCACTCCAGCCTGGGCAACAGAGTGAGATTCCATCTCAAACAAAACAAAACAAAACAAAACAATGAAAACTAACTACTCGAGAGGCTGAGGTGGGAGGATTGAATGAGCTCAGGAGTTCGAGTTGCAGTGAACTAAGATCACACCACTACACTCTAGCCTGGGTGACAGAGCAAGACCCTGTCTCACAAAAATAAAAAAAAGTTGCAGCAGAGAACAGCAAGTGCAAAGCCCCTGAGGCAGGAGTGTGCCTAGTGTGTTTGAGAACCCACAGGGATGCCACCGTGGCTGGAACAGGGTGAGGTGGGGAGGGAGAGTGGCTAAGGAGGCTGAGAGGTCAGGAAAGAAGTGTGGCCAGAGCCGGCCCTGAAGGTGCCCGATGCCCTTGTTTCTCTCCTGAGATGGCGGCCCTCACAAACCCTGGAGCTTCCCTGGCTGCCGTGAGGTCAGGCGGAAGGGGGTCGAGGTAGAGGTGGACACAGGGTGCAAGAAGGGAAAGGATTTTTGCTGCTTAAATCCTAGCCTGTCTTCCTATTCCTGGTGGGGTACATTCTCAATTCCTCTTCCCTGCCTGAGGTCTGACATGTGCTGGCCCCAGCTGGCCTCTTCCTTCCCCCAGCTCCACCTTCCACCCCCCAGCTCCAGCTCGTGGCCTGATATGGTTCCTCCTCCCAGTCCATTAACCACGCTGGCCCCTGCCGCAGGGCCTCCTCCATTGATGTGTGCTCTTCCTGAACCGCCCTTCCGCCGGACAGCTGCTCCTTGGTGGCAGCTCAAAGTGTCCTTCCTTCCCTAAGCCAGTTTCCCAACACTGCAGCCCAACACCCTTCATTTCTCATGACATTCTTCATGTTGTGTCAATGGGGCTTTTGTTGTTTTAATTTTCTGTCTTCTTGTTTTTGTTGGTCTCCCTTCCTAGAATGTAAACCCCATGAGGGCAGAGGTGTTCAGCCTGACGCCAGCCTAGCAAATTTGTCACAAATCTGGAGGAACGCACACGTTCACGGGCACCCAGTTCTCTGAGGTATTGCAAGCCCTCTCTGAACCTGCAAGGTAGCCATTGCTGTCCCCACTTTACAAGGGAGGAAGGAGTGCCCGGAGAGGTTCTATTTAGACTTGCCAAGGGCAGATCGGGAGTTTGAACTTGGGCTTGCTGGTTCCAGAGCCCCTTCTGTGCCCCTTCCAGGCTGTGCCTGGGTGAGATTCTTCCCCTCCCAGCACCTCTGCTTCCTGGAGGGTTCAGTGGCTGAGCTGACACCGCTGGGCAAGAGGCCCTGTCCTGCTTGTTGAAGGACTCAAAGGTGGCGTCTGGGAGCCTGGCGGGACTTTCTCCCTGTCAGCCTAGAGGCACTTTTAGAGGAGCGTGTCTGTTTAGCAGTCTTCGTGTCTCATAACTCATAATTAAGGTAGAGGACACACATTTAGTTTAAAGTAAAACTTCAAACCCACCTCTACTCTCAGCTGGCCAGCTTCATGCAGTCCTCTCCCTGTTCCCTCCTCTGCCCTCCACAGGTGAGAACAAGTGTCGGGGCAGCACCGTGGGGCCCCAGGCTTCCTGCCCTGAAACTGCCTCGCTGTGTGCCCTTGGGCAACCCCGCCCCACCCGTGCCTCAGTTTCCCCACTCATAGAGGCTCCACAGGTAACACACCTGGCTCCTGGCCCCGATCGGCCGCCGGGCCCCGCGGGGCGGAAACCCCGCGCCCCAGCCCCGCGCCCAGCCTCCCGGCGGCGCCCCCAGGGCAGGGCGGGGAGTGCGGGGAGGGGCCGCGGGGACCCGGGCCGCTGGGGCGGTCGGGCCCGCCTGGCCGCCGGCCGGCTCCCGGGGGCGCGGGCGGCTGCGCCGGCGGGGGGCGGAGACGCGGCGCTGCTTCCGCTCACGCGCGCCCTGTTTCCTCCTCTCAGTCGTTCTGGTCCGCGGCGCCCAACTGGGAAGACGGAGATGCCGGGAGACGCGCGAGGAGCCGCCGCCGCTGCGCGATGGAGCCCGAGTGAGCGCGGCGCCGGTCAGTCCGGCCGCTGGACAACATGGAGGCAGCGCCGCCCGGGCAGCCGTGGCCGCTGCTGCTGGCGCTGTGCGGCTGCCCGGCCCCCGCCGCAGGTAGGTGGGCGCGGGCCGACCCGGGACCGCGGGCTGCTCGTACAATGGCCCGGGCGGCCCCGCGACCAAGTGCGCGGGCGCCACCGCCGCCTCGGAAGCGAGTTAGGGGGAGTTGGGGGCGAGTTGGGGCACGCACCGGGGATCCCCCCGCCGTCCCCGGCGTCCCCGCCCGTGCCGTCCCCGGGGACGCCGCGTCCCGGGCCGGTGAGGAGGGCGCGCGGGCGGCGCCGGCGGGTCCTCACCTGCCCGCGCCCGCGGGAAGTCAGGAGCCGAGCCGTCGCTGGGCCTGTGTGGCCCGGGCCGAACACCAAGTTGGGAGTTGGGGCCCGGAGGCGGGCCTGGCCCGGGGAGCCGGTTCGCGAGTCTGTTTCCAGCGGCCGCGCGGCCGGCCCGCGTGCTCCGAGGACGGGCTGAGGTTGCAGCGAGAAAGTTCTGAGCCCGGGTGCGGGGCTGCCTGGCCGGTGGCGCTGCCCTTGTGAGCTGTGGCTGTGGGTTTCTAAGCGAACTGACACCTGCCAGGTGCCGGGGCGACCCGAATGCCCCTTGTGGCCGCCGGGGTCCCAGATGGTGTCCCTCCCCGGGTCGGCTGCCCGGGGGGTGACATGGTCCCAGAGCGCGGGGCAGTAGGGGAGGCAGGTTCGTGCCTCAGTTGTACACTCCCGTGGGGAGAGGGTAGAGCCGGGGAACTTTGTCTCCAACTTTTGGTGTTTCCCAAGGGGTGGAGTTGAGGTCAGGAGGACTCAGGAGACTTAAGCAGTTGTAAAACGCTACACATGTTCTTTTAATTTGGAGATGGCCATGTGGTTTTTGAAGCAAGCCTCTTGCTACCTAAATCATTCTCTTCGGATGTGCGTGTTTTGCTTTTCTGGAGTATGGCCGGCCAAGTGGCACGGCCGCAAGTACCTGTGCACGCCCGGGCTCCTGTTCTGTTTGTGGCAGTTTAGCGGGGAGGACCTCGGGTCCCTTTGTCTGTGCCTCCTTAAGGCAAAACAGCTGTCTCCCTGAATATTTCCAGTGTGGATGGTGCAGGGGGGTGGCCGTGTAGTCAGTTCCCCCGGGCTCTTCTGGAGGTGTAGGGGGCAGCGGGGAACAGGAGGAGCTTGGCCTTTGTTTCAAGTTCTCCTGCCTCTGACCCAAACCTAGAGATTCTGTGGACAGTTTCACCCCAAATTTGCCTCTCTCAGGAGCGTGTTTACATTTTGGGGCCTTGTCTGGAGCTAGCAAAACAAGGTGAAGACAAAACAGCGACAGTAGCTGGGGAGTACAGGCCAGCACCGCTCCTTTTTCCGGAAATGCCTGGGTTAAAGAGGCAAAAGGGGTTTTGGGGAAGCTGTTTGTTTTAAAGGGGGGGTTTCTAGGCCGACCACATTGCAGTTTTGGGTTTTGTGCACGTTTTGGGTGATGTTGCTGGAATTAAATGTCTGTCGTCCATGTGGTTCGAGCCCCTGAGGAGAAAGAATTAACAGCTGTGGAGTTCAGTTGTGTGTGAGGCAAAAATAGAGTTTTTTTATTATTATTATTATTTTTTTTTTGAGACGGAGTCTCGCTCTGTCACCCAGGCTGGAGTGCAGTGGCGCGATCTCGGCTCACTGCAAGCTCCGCCTCCCGGGTTCACGCCATTCTCCTGCCTCAGCCTCTCCGAGTAGCTGGGACTACAGGCGCCCGCCACCACGCCCGGCTAATTTTTTGTATTTTTAGTAGAGACGGGGTTTCACCATGGTCTCGATCTCCTGACCTCATGATCCGCCGGCCTCGGCCTCCCAAAGTGCTGGGATTACAAGCGTGAGCCACCGCGCCCAGCCAAGAGTTGATTATTTTAACATTAGGCAGCAAGGCCTGGGAGCCCCAGCAAATGTGGTGATGATCCAGTCCTAAAATAAAAGGAAAGGGAGGAATCTTTCTGCAGAACGGTTTTGATGTTATGTCCCTGATTTTCTGTGTGAGATACCTGCCTCGGACCTCAGCAAAGCCAGTAAGTGGGCAGCTAATTATTTTTCCTGATTGCTTCCTGTTGGCAACTGGAAGCTGTGAACCCACGGAAATGGCTTTGTTCTAGTGGTCCCACTGCTGAGAACCTCCCCAGCTTCCAAGCCCCTAGTCCTCTCTCCTCGGGGCCCAAGTGCTTATTCCAGGACCCGCCTGTCTAGGCACTCCCTTTCCCCCTGGTAATTCCTGCTGTAGATGCCCAAGGCCAAGGCCAGCAGGGCTGAGTGGGGTTAACTAAGTGCTGCATGGGGCGCCCTGAGAGAGTCCCCTCTAAAGCAGGGCCCCTTGCGTTTAACTCCCCTTGTTCAGTTCCAAGAAATTCCCCGGTGAACCCGATCTGACATTTGTTCAGCACTTTTCTGGGGAGATCCACCTCGTGCTTCCTGTCGTTTTTGGAATCCGTTTAATTTCAGCGGCACTGTGTCACTGCTCAGGCATTTAGTAGAACTCACACACAGGGATGGGGGGTGAGATTGCAGGCAGGTGAGGCCTCCGAGTTGCTTTCTCCCTTGCAGCAACGAGTTGCAGGGCTGAGAGGGGGTTTGGGGGTGAGACCCACCTGGATTTACATGCTCAGTAGCTGTTTGACTTCAGGCACTATGCCTAGTTTCTGTCCTCTTGCCCCGCTCCTCTCCCAGGCCTTGGGGAGCCCTTAGTGCCCTGTGTGAGACCTTTAGCCCCATCCCTGGCCCAGGTTGGGGACTGGCAGCGGCAGTGTTGCAGTGGCAGTTGTGTGTAGGAGTCCTTGATCTTTCTGGCCCTGGCCGGTCTAGAGGCTGTTATTACAATAGTCTGTGTGACCTTCGACATCCAGTCCACTGACCACCTCACTCACTCACTGCTGCAGCCCTGGGGGGCAGGAGTAGTTAGCACTGTGGACAGAGCCCCTGTGTCCAGGGTCTGATCCCAGCCTGGCCGCTTGCTGTGCTGGGAAGCGTTGAGAAGCTGACGCTACCTTTGTGTGCCTCAGTTTTCTCACCTGTAAAATCGGGATAAGAATCCTTCCTACCATGAATTCAGTGAGTTAACGTGCACCTGGCCCAGTATAATGCTGTTGTTGTTTCGCTTTGGTGTCTGCTACTGCGTGAAGTGCTGGGGTTAAATGCGATAGAATGGCAAATAAGGCCCCTCCGCTGTAGGCAGGGCTTATCGTGTAGAGGGGAGGACAGGGAGACAAGCTGTGCAGCTATGCAGAGGTGGGCCCAGGGGTGCTCCTTCACCCTCGGGGCGTCCTGTGAGAGGTCCTTAGAGGCCAGATCATGCTGTGGAGTCTCATGGTGATCCAGAAGGCAGTAGAAGCTACTGGAAGGCTTTAGGCAGGAGTGATAGGAAATGAAAGCTGAAGCCAGACCTCTCCTAGGTGAAAAGTGCCGAGTTGATCTTTTTTTTTAATTGAGGTGAAACTTACATGATATAAAATTAAAGTATACAAGGCAGGCATTTAGTACATTCACAGTGTTTACAACCATCACTTCTATGAATTTATAAGAGATTTCCATCACCCCAAAGTAAAACCCATACCCATTACACAGTGACTTCCCGTTCCCTCTCCCCCGACCCCCTGATGAGCACCAGTCTGCTTTCTGCCTCTATGGCTCTGCCTGTTCTGTGCATTTTGTATGAAGGGAATCATACAATACGTCGTCGTTTTTCGTGGCTGACTTCCTTGGTTACTGTAATGTTTTCAGGGGTCATCCGAGTAGTACCAGGTATGGGTGTTTCAGCCTTTTTTTTTTGAGATGGAGTCTTGCTCTGTTGCCTAGGCTGGAGTGCAGTGGCACGATCTCGGCTCACTGCAACTTCTGCCTCCTGGGTTTAAGTGATTCTCCTGCCTCAGCCTCCGAAGTAGCTTGGATTACTAATGGGTGCCCACCACCACACCTGGCTAATTTTTGTATTTTTAGTAGAGACGGGGTTTCACGATGTTGGCAAGGCTGGTCTTGAACTCCTGACCTCAAGTGAGCTGCCGGCCTCAGCCTCCCAAAGTGCTGGGATTACAGGTGTGAGCCACTGTGCGTGGCCTATTTCAGCCCTTTTTGTGGCTGAATAATATTCCATTGTGTGGGGGGATCACCTTTTTTTTTTTTTTTTTTTTTGAGACGGAGTCTCTCTCTGTTGCCCAGGCTGGAGTGCAGTGGCACAATCTCGGCTCACTGCAAGCTCCGCCTCCCTGGTTCACGCCATTCTCCTGCCTCAGCCTCTCCGAGTAGCTGGGACTACAGGTGCCCGCCACCATGCCCAGCTAATTTTTTGTATTTTTAGTAGAGACGAGGTTTCACCTCGGTCTTGATCTACTGACCTCATGATCTGCCCGCCTCGGCCTCCCAAAGTGCTGAGATCACAAGCGTGAGCCACCGCGCCCGGCCTGTACTTCTACTTTGATATCTTTGCTCTTGTTAAAAGCCAAGTGCTATTTCATAGTACACAGGTGCACTTTACAGCATTTACTTGATTGAGTTTTTCCAGGCTTCATTGCTATTACAAGGCATGCTTGCTTGTGTGTCTCTGCATGTGTATAAGTGTTTTTATAGGAAACATTCCTAGTCAAAGAGTGTGTCCATTTATGTTTTTAAATATATTGATGCCGGGCACGGTGGCTCACCCTGGTAATCCCAGCACTTTGGGAGGTTGAGGCAGGAGGATTACTTGAGTCCAGGAGTTCGAGACCAGCCTGGGCAACATTGGGAGACACCCATCTCTACAAAAAAAATTAAAAATTAGCTGGGTATGATTGCACACTCCTGTAGTCTCAGCTACCTGAAAGACTGAGGTGGGAAAATCTCTTGAGCCCAGGAGGTCAAGGCTGCAGTAAGCCATGATCATGGCACTGCAACAGATCTAGTCTGGGCAACAGAGCGAGACCTTGTCTCAAATACATACATACATACCTCCTAAAAGGCTGTACCAGTTCATACCTGCAAGCATCTATGAGAACACACACATTCCTATATCCTCTCTGATGCTGGCAATTACCAGATTTTGGTTTTTTGTGTTTTCTTTGGTCCCAATTTGGTTAAAAATTATAACACATTTTGATTTGCACAACCCTCATTTCTGGTTTATTAGTATTTACTTTTCTGCAGATCGCCTACACTTATCCATTTTTCTATTGTTTTTCTTTCTTTTTTTGAGACGGAGTCTCGCTCGTCTCCCAGGCTGGAGTGCAATGGCACGATTGCCATCTTGGTTCACTGCAACCCTTGCCTCCTGGATTCAAGCTATTCTCCTGGCTAAGCCTCCCAAGTAGCTGGGACCACAGGCATGCGTCACCACCCCCAGCTAATTTTTATATTTTTAGTGGAGACAGGGTTTCACCCTGTTGGCCAGGCTGGTCTCGAACTCGTGACCTCAAGTGACCCGTCCACCTCCCAAAGTGCTAGGATTACAGACGTAAGCCACCTTGTCTGGCCTGTTTGTCTTTTTCTTATTGATTTGCGGGAGGTCTTTATTTGGTGTGGACTTTAATTCTTTGTTCTGTTTGTTTCACGTTTCACTGCTGGTCTGTAGCTAGTCCTTCATCCTTGTTTCTGATGGTACATTATCTTAAAGGTATTAAGAAGCTTCGTGTAATCACAACTCTATCTTTTATGGCTTTTCTCCTATCCGTTGTTCCTCCACCTCCAGATTATAAATATAATATTCTCCATTATTTTCTTCCAGGAGTGTTACTGTTTTGTGTTTTACATTCAGACATTATTCTGTCTGATTTTTTTTGTATGTGGTATGAGGTAGGGGTCTGGCCAGTGAATAGGGAGTTGTCCAACACCTTGGTGGGATGATCCATCCTGTCCATTCGTTGAAAATGCTGCTCTTTTATGTGTAGTGTCTACAGACACCTGGGTCCTGATTCCAGACCCTTCCCTGTGCTCCACTGCCTGTACTGGAACACTGCTGTCTCCATCTCTGAAACATCAGACCATATTTTGAGATCAGTTGCGCAAATTCCCACCTCACTGTCCTTTTCAAAAGATGTGTTGGCTCTTCTTGCATGTTTACGCTTTTGTGGTGAACTTCAGAGCCATCCTATCAGGTTCCACCCTTTGATCTCTTGAACTGGGGATGGTAAGTGGTGATATGCAACAGGTGTCAGAGGGCTGGGTTTTAAGCGGCCTCCGATGAGCTGTCAGTCTCAGGCTGTGGAAGTGAATTCATCTGCTGGGTGCGGTGGAGCCGGCCTTGACATTTGTGGGTTTTGCTGACATTTGTGGAGGGCTCTGGAGGTGCCCTTTGTGCCAACTTGCCCAAGCCACTCCTGCTGCCCAGCTCACTCTTGTGTCTGCTCAGGAAAGAAACTCTAATGCACGCTAATTTTAGCATTAGCCCGAGGGCAAATGTAATTACTGAGTTAATTATCACTCCCCTCCCCTAGTTCATCCCAGAGCAAAATGTGGGCACCTTTCATTTCTTCCCTGGGATGTACCCCCCTGTTAGCCCAGATGGAGAGGCAGTACCTGCCTGGCAAAGCTCTCAGGAAATTGCTCAACGGGGCATTAATAACTATCCGAGCGCATGGCCCTGGCCAGAACACGCCAGCCCGGGTGCTGGGTGCCCTCCAGGCTCTGGCCACCTTGGGTTCTGCCCCAGGAAGGAGCAGGCTGTCTCCTC
Organism: Nomascus leucogenys; assembly: GCF_006542625.1. Classification (NCBI taxonomy): domain Eukaryota; kingdom Metazoa; phylum Chordata; class Mammalia; order Primates; family Hylobatidae; genus Nomascus; species Nomascus leucogenys. The sequence goes on along the minus strand of NC_044387.1, from coordinate 52,435,757 downwards.
TAGGGGACGTGAAGCTTAACGTCCTCACTGTACGAGGTAGTTTTGGAGCAAGACATGTTCTGGGGCTTGCTTCTGTGGGTAAAGGCCATTTTTCCACACATTTTCCCAGAGAGAACTTGGTTCCCAAAAGGAGCCTGGATCCGGGTGTGGCTGTGCTGCCCTGGCCTCCTCCTCACTTCAGCTGGAGCTTCCGAGCTGACATCCACGCCTGTTCTTTCTCAGCACTGTAGGCACAGGCCCCAGCTCTGCCCCCGCCCAGCCGAAAGCCTGCCCCCCACCCTCCCCTCCACTCAGACCCCCAGGGCTCTGAGGTTTTACCCACAGGCCCTGCAGATTCAGATTCTGTCATCAAATTCAGAGCTGATGACATCAGCTTTTACTTGGTCTCCTTGCTTTCTAGAACCTTCCCTTTACCCATTTATCTTATGCTCTGGCAAGATTAATTTTTCTCCAAGTAGTTTTCATCGTGTCCTTCCTTTTCTCAGACAGTCGTGCCCATTCTCCAGCGTCTGAAGTTGGAACTTTTTGGCCTGGCATGCCGTGCTGCCCTGAGCAGGCCTGCCCATCTTCTGCCCCTGGTGTGGGCACTTCTCTTGCCAGACCCGTCTGGAACCTTCCATGGTCCACCCAGCCTGGGAGGGCCTTGAGGACAGGGGCTGTTTTCGTCTGTGCCCTTCTGCCTGTAGTGTGATGTCTGGTAGATGATCAGTAACTGTTCTGAGACCACCCAAGGGCTCATCTGTCCAGGGAGCAGATTTTACCCATGCTTACCTCCTCTGGCTTGAATTCTGCTAGAGCATGAGCTCCCTCTGCCATCCCCAAATCTAGCCCAGGTTGTAGAACGCCTGTCTGGCTATGTGACAGAAAGCTTCTGGGCCAAGTGTGAGGACCCCTGTGGTCCTGCAGTAAGAGTCCATATTTCTGGGGTGTGGGAAACCCAGTGCACCCCAAAGGGACTTGACCGTGAAGTCCTGGGTCCATGTGGTACCTACCGACCTCCCATGGCCCAGACTGTATGAGCTGTCACTGGGTGGGGGCTTGGGCATTTGCATCCTTCACTTGGTATTCTTACCATTTTCAAAAACCTTTATATAAACATTTTTAATCATGCAAAGGGAATTACGGAATAATAAGTGTTTATCTTAAAAAGTTTTGGTGCTTTTGATTTATTTATTTTTTGAGATGGAGTCTCGCTCTGTCGCCCAGGCTGGAGTGCAGTGGCACGATCTCGGCTCACTGAAAGCTCCGCCTCCCGGGTTCACCCCATTCTCCTGCCTCAGCCTCCTGAGCAGCTGGGACTACAGGCGCCCGCCACCATGCCCGGCTAATTTTTTTGTATTTTTAGTAGAGACGGGGTTTCACTGTGTTAGCCAGGATGGTCTCCATCTCCTGACCTCAGGTGATCCACCCACCTCGGCCTCCCAAAGTGCTGGGATTACAGGCGTGAGCCACCACACCTGGCCTGGTGCTTTTTACATTTATTTTGAGACAGAGTCTCACTCCGTTGCCCAGGCTGGAGTGCATTGGTGCCATCACAGCCTACTGCGGCCTCGACCTCCCCCAGGTTCCTGTGGTTCTCCTGCCTCAGGCTTCTGAGTAGCTGGGGCTACAGGCACACACCACCATGCCCAGGTAATTTTTTAAAAAAAAAAACTTTTTTTGTAGAGATGGGGTCCCACCATGTTGCCCAGGCTCGTTTGGAACTCCTGGGCTCAATCTTCCTGCCTCAGCCCCCCAAAGTGGTGGGATTACAGGCGTGAGCCACTGCGCCTAGCTAATTTGGTACTTTTGAGTTAAAACTATAGAGTAGGTGACTGAGTGATATTTTTAATACGTTCTCAAGAATTTGAACATGAAGAGAGTTTCACTTTCCCAGGTTGTGCCCCTGGGAGTTCTTGCCCTTGCCACCAGGTTGCTGCTCAGGGGGCCCAGGGAGTTTGCTGCAGTGCCGGAGAACTCCTGGGCCTGGGCTGTGTCTCCCCGCAGCCGCCTGCTCCCTTGGGACACTCATTCAGCTGCTGTGGCCGCTGCCACCCACAGTCCTTGCCTTGTAGGCTCCACTGCAGCTCTGGTTACAAAGAGCAGCGGTCAGGGACTCCTGACCTGCCATGCAGGGCACCACAGGCTTGTGGTGGCTTTGGTGCCGTCTGCTGCATCTGCCTCCTTTAGGGCACGGAGTTCTCCCTCTCAGGAGGGCTGAGCTGCTGGAGCTGTAGTCCTGCCACAGAGTAGTCCCCAGTGCGGCGTTGCCTGTCCCTGTGGAGCAGGTGACTACCTGGCTGCGGGCGGAACAGCAGGCCATGGCTCTGGTGGTGGTCTGTGACAGCATATCACCCTGTGGGACAGACCCCCGGGACCCAGTGGGCTGGGATAGTGAGAGCTGTGTCCACAGGGGAGGCTCGGAGACTCTGTGCCCGGTGTGGCCCTGTGTGCTGACCCAGCTGGGCTCTGCCCTGTGTGGCCCCCAGGCTGCCCAGCCTGTCCCCCGAAGGCCTGGGGCAGAGCTCCAGAGAGCCATGGCTAGCTGAGGGCTCATGGATTCTCACCTGCCCCCTGCACCTCAGGAGACACCTGGGCAGCGAACAGCTTGAGGTGTGCAGAGGATGGCTCACGATGGGAGGGAGGGACAAGGGGCGCTTTCCATCCCTTTGGCCACCAGTTTTAATTAAAAAAAAAATTCCCATCTATTTTGAAAAGTTTTCTCCTTTTAAGGAAATGACATTTACTAAGCAACAGCCCCTTCTGCTCATCGTCCAGCCGTGCTCCCTGGCAGAGCAGAGGCTGGTGGGATTCTGCCTGTTCTGCACCGGGGGGTGCCACTTGGCTTCTTAGTGTCGAAGGCCCTTCTTGGACCCAGTACATCTTTACAGCCCCTTGGGCTGTGGGTCCCTGGGTTGGGCATGACTGACTTGGAGCGTGATGAGAGATCTTCTCCAGGATCCAGGCAGGTCTGGCATGCCTCTGGGTGCTAGACGCTGGGCTCCGGGTGGCCTCCTTGCTTTGCTTTTCTCTGAGGGTCCAGGGTGCCCTGCTCAGAGACCCCCCCAGGGGAGCATTTCTCCCTCTGGCCTCCTGTGCCCTGCACAGCCCGGTTCTGACCACAGACCTCCTGCATCAGGGTGGACTGTAGCCCAGGGTGGGACACCACCACACCTGTCACCCCCAACCCCTGGAGCTCCCTGACCGAGGCTCCTCCAGGTACTTAACCAGTGATCTGATCTCACCACAGTCAAGGATTAGGGCCTCTCCCGGAGGGCTGGGGTCCAAGGGGATGATGTGTTTTGGGTGGGAAACAGGTTCAGGGATGTCCCCAGCATTACTGGCTTGTGTGGGCAGAGCAGTGTGAAAGGCAGATGGGAGTCCAGAATTGGGATCACGCCATGACCCCATGATCCGTGAGGTCCTTGAGCAAGAGGGACGCACTCAGTTGAAGTGCCCCCCTCTTGCTTTGTGTAGGTGTGAAGAGGATGGGTGGGCCCTGTTCCGTTCTTGGCTGCCCACAGTATATAAGGCCAGCTTGGTCATCAAGGCATGCTGGAAGGTCACCCCAGGTGGCACAGGTGGCTTGGGGTGTGCTTCTGGGCAGCAGCCACTATGCAGCGCTGGCCTCCAAGCAGAAGCTACTGTTTCAGACACCTGAGGTGTCCCCAGCCTCCTTCCCCTACCCTGAGGTTTGCTGGAATAGCTGAGGGGGCAGTGGTGAGCTGCAGGGTTGGGGTCCTCGGGGCTGCAAGCCCCCCTCACCCGTTCCTGCCCAACCTGCTTTTCTCCTAGCTCTGTGGTCTTGGACAAGCATGTTAACTGCTCCAGGGCTCAGTTTCCCCATCTGTAATAGGGAATGATCTTTAGGCTCCCACAGGATCGTCCTGAGGCTGCAGAGAGGCAGTGTTGAAAAGTGCCTAGCCCAGGGCCTGGCTCAGTGACGGTTAGCTGTTAGCGTTACCATCGCATCGCTATTGTTACTCCATGGTGAGGACCCCCCGGGGACTCTGGACTTGTTTGACTCCGCTGAAAGGCTGCTTGGCTGCAACAATCTCAGCTCTGCATAGCGTGGCCTGTGGGTTGCACTCATGACAGTGTGGAGCCTGTTCAGTCGGTACCAAGTGTGCGTCCTTGCCTAGCTGGCCCCGGCATTTATTTTGTAGCTGGAGCCCTGGTGGGATGGGGTCGGGTGGGCTCTGGGAGTCTGGGGGAACAGGTGCAGCTACCTGCGGGTGCCCCTCCCCTGGGGACCTCTGCTTTGTTAGAGGTATGGCTGGGGGCTGACCATCTATTTGTAGGTGTCGCCAGAGCAGTCCCTGCCTCTCCTTTTCAGAAGATACTGTTGAGGGGACCCTGCCTTCTGTGTCTTGGCTGGTTGCTTCCTCTGTGGGGGGCTCCCCCTGGCTGACCAACAGCCCTTTCTGGACTCCCTGCATCAACGCCTCCCCGGTCAGCTTCACTGCTGAAGGCAGGGCCAGCCTGGACACCAGGGTCTTCCCCCTCTGCCTGAGGTCTCTGCCTGCTCGTCTTCCCTCACCCTGGTCATGGACGGTCAGTGCCTTTGCCCCGCTCTGCCAACCAGGTCCTGTGCCCAGTTGGCGCTCCGTGGTTACTGTGAGATATGCTCTCCAGTCTGTATGCCAGAAGGGGCCTCTGAAGTGGAGGGGGGCGCCACCCTCTCTCCTACAGCCTGCTGTGTGGCTCCCCATCGCCTCTGGGATGAGAGCAGACCCTGTGAAGCCTTGAGCCCCTGGCTTTCCAGCTGTGAGCCCAGGTGGGACCACCCGGCTACAAGAGTGTTAGGTCTGGCTGTGTAGGAGACGTGTGTCTCCACACTGGAGCCCTTGCAGCACACAGGAAGCCTGCGTGGTCCTCATGGTGGGGAGGTGTCCCCGGGGAGGCATGGAGTCTCGCTCCTAGGTTGCTGTGTGGCTTCAGTGCTCTGTACATCCATGCCCCTGTCCTGCAGATGTCAACACCCAGTTGAGGAGAACGTGGACTTTGCCCAGTGTTGTGCAGGGATGGTGGGGCTGGGCTGGAGCCCACATGTCCTACCCTCACCCTAGCCAAGGTGGGGGTTATCTGCCCTGGCCAAGCTGTGCTGCCCGTCCCTGCCCGCCTCAGCAGGTGAGGGCCTAGGGTGGGATCCCACCCATGAGCAGGAGAGGCTTGTTGACTCGCTGGCCTCGCAGGGTCCCCCTCCAAAGCCAAGTCCTCCCCAGGACGGTTCTTGCCCCCGAGAAGGGGCAGCGTGGGTGTTGGGCTGCATCGAGCCTCCCTTGGTTCCATTTCCTCATCATCCTGGGGACAGAGGGCTTGTCCTGGAGCACAGGACCAGGATTGTGCTGAGGTCCTGGGAGGCCACGGTCCTGAGGGGACCCAGTGAATGCCAGCAGGGGACAAGCATCCCTCTGGGCGTAGGGAGGGTCACCCCAGTGCTTCCGCGGATCTGACCCACTGGCTGTGGCTCCTGTGCTTGACCCTTTTTGCAAAGATATCCAGGGGTCTTTCAATTGCCCCTCTCCACCCCCTTAAGCAGCATGAAAACAATTTAACTCTTGGAGAAAGAATCTGGGAATTGATCTCCCCTGTCACTGATCAGCCAAGTGTGACTTTGCATCAGTTTCTTGGTCCCCTTATGCCCCGGTCTCCCCATCTGTAAAATGGAGTGACAGTAGTTACACGTCTTATGATGACTGAGTGAAGTCAGGAACCAGGAGCAGCTCCCACACGAGACTCAGAAAGTGTGGCAGGCATGGAAGGTATGGACCCATGAAGCCAGGCCTGGTGCCTTAGGAAAAAAATGGAGCTTCCCTCCAGGTTTCCCCTGGAGGGAATCTGCTTCGTCCTGTGCAACTGCCTGCAGAGGCCCTCGCATGCTGTCGGTCCACGATGAATGCTTGGTGGCAGAGTTCACCCAGGGCCTACAAAACCATAGTGCTCAGCTTCTCCAAATTCCTCTTTAAGACCCGACACTTAGCTTGATTCCAAGGCAATCAGAGCTGATCCTCAACACTGGACTTTGCAGGCAGCTCCCAAACCCACATACATATTTAGAACTAAGAAATGCCAATTCCTCAAAGAATGTTAGCCTCTGAGATGCATCAAGAGACCAGGAGGCAAGGGGTTAAAGGCAAACCATGGCATTCCCCAGATCTGTCCAGTTCCCTGGCATGGGACAGTGTCGTGGAGCCTGAGGTGGCATCTTTTGTTTGGCTGCTGACAGCAGCCTTTGGGTCTTGGCATCCACGTCACTGCAATTTTCCAGGAACAGTAGATCATTTGAAAGCAGAGCTGCCACATTTTGCTCAATAAAGGGATTTTGTAGAGTGATGATAAATTCGGCATGTCTTTATTATTATTTTTCCAACACTTAAAATAAAAGCTGGTACAAAGGTATGTTTGTTTCTGAAATGTGTTTCCTTCCCCAGATGTTCTTTTCTGCCAATTCCAAAATGCATTCTGAGCTCAGTCCTCCAGTTTCCTCTCTGTGGGGAAGAATAATGAGATCTTTGTAACCACACAGGGGAAGTGGCTGCTTCCCTCTGCTATGGGCACTGGGGAGGGGCTAGGATGTCCCACCTCCTCCCACCTTGATGGAAACCACAAGTCTTTGCCAGCCCAGCCGACTGTCAGGGGTTTGGTAGCCTCCTTTCTTATGGTGGTAATTTGCAGGGTCATGGCTCAGGGGCACTGCAGTCTGCACCTCTGTCCCTGGATCCTTGAGTTTGCCGTGTGGCCTTGCACTAAATGCTTCCATCTGCGTGGCATTTGTGGACTCTGGGACTTGGTACTGTCTTCATTACCTGGAGTCAAACTCACTCTTTTCCTATTCTGTCTTTCTTGCATCAAATGCTGGTCCCCACCCAAAAGGTAGCCCAGTCTGCAGGACACGGCGCAGAGGTAGAGTTGATGGCTTCACCAGAGTCCAGCCGGGCGCAGACCTTCCTTGGCTGCTCCGTCTGTCACTTCGTGACTTGAGACTGCGGGGATGGGGTACTTGAGGGATCCATGAGCCCTGCCTTCCCACACGTGTGCATGCACACACACATGTGCACAGTACTTGAGAAGTACCACCTTAGTTGGATTTGAAGGACAGCCAGGACACCTGTATAAAGTTTGTAGTTAGAGTCGTTTCGATACTGGCCTGAATTAAGAGCAGTCTCCATGGGGTTGCTTTCTGTGGGGTATGCGTTTAATGAAAATCCTTGTTTTTAAACAAATGTATCCTGCTTTAGAACACCCAAGATATAAAATCTAGACTTCATAGATAAAAATAGCTAACATTTGTAGTGTATCACAGTGTGCTAGGCGTGCTCTAAGAGATGTTTGATTTCTTTAATCCTTCCAGCTGCCCTGTGGGCTGGGGGCCATCACTACCCTCGTTTTATAGATGAAGAAACTGAGGCTAGGAGAGGTCAATTAATTTGCTCAATTTCTTGCAGGCAAAACTAGGAATCGGCAGACGGTGGTTCCCGTGCCTGCCTCTTTAATTGCTACTTACAAAAGTGTTTTCTTCCATCAATAAAAGAAATCAGTGAACAGCCTCCTGTGCGTTTCAGTAAGTGCAAGTCCTCCTTGTCATCCCAGACCTCAGCCTGCTCATTTAATGGATGAGGACACTGAGGCCTGGAGGGGACTGTGACATCGCAGCCACTCTCCTGGGGTCTGCCACTTCTCTCGCCTCCCATATGAACCTGAGTGGCCACACGACCCTGGGGGAGCACTACCTAACTGTCCCAATGAGAAGGTGATCACTGCTGGCCTCCCACCAGCCATCAGTCCCCCACTGACTGACACCCCGAGTCAGTCTCCACCCAGGACTGTTTTTCTCACTCTTTGCCATGGCCTTGGGCTGCTTCCGGGGGCTTGGCAAGGCAGGAGGCATGGAACCAAGATGGTATGTAATCAGAATGCTATATTTTGTTGAAAATAAGAATGTTAGTAACAGGCTTGTTTCTGGCAGGTCAAACTGGGACCCTGAAATACATATTTTTCTCTGCTCTGCCCCAAACGTTCTAATTAGTGAAAACGCACATTTGCAGACATCAGTCAAATGTCATATTCCCTAGCAGCTTGTTCTGGGATCACTGACCTGGTCACATTCCACAGTTGCTAACTCAGGGCTTGCAGGATATGTGTGCACGTGTGTGTGCATGTGTATGTTAGCGAGAGAGACACGTGCCTTCTGGGGAGCCCTGGTGGCCTGTTTCCTTCCCTACCAGGCCCCTGAGCTTCTGCTCCCCACCCTGCCCCCAGCTGCTTGTCAGCACGTGCGTGGCCACTGCAATGAAATATAGATGCTTGCCCAGTTAAAACATTGTAGAGGACACTTGGCTTTCAGGGATAAGCACTTTCTCTCAGGAAGATCTCTGCTGTGCAGTATTCCATAGCTAGACCCTGACTCCGGTCATCAATGGACTCCATTAACAGCCTGGGTTTTGGAAAAGGCGATTTGCTTCTGGTAACTGGCTCTGGTGCATGAATGTTTCCTCCCTTTGCTGGAATCTCTGCCCAACCCAGACAGTGCTTGTGACCCAGCCCTGTTGGGTTCCACGGGATTCTGGGTCTGGGAGGCGAGGACTTGCCTGGGGTCATTCTCGTTCTGCATGGCAGTGGCTGTGCTGGCCTGCATGAAGCCATATCACAGAGACCTGTGGATCCTTTATATCCGGTCATTTGTCATTTGTATCTGGGGTGGTTAGTTGAAAACAATTCCACAGTAGCCAAATCAAGAAAGTCACTGGCTCTTGCAGGAGCATGATTGGTGTGGGGTGAGCCCCAGGCAAGCCCTTCACCCTGGTGCGCATTAGCCTTCTTCTCCAGGAAATGGGGGGAGGTGGTCTGGGCCCAGGGAGGGGAGCGTGCAGAGCTGGGGATCTCCACCGGTCCAGGATTCAGGGCGCCTCCGACTGTTCTCTGCCCAGCGCCTCCTCTTCAGTTTTACTTTGGTGTTTTCCATTTCACTTCTGCCTCTAGGCCAGTGTTTTTCAAAATGTGTTTCCTGAGTTGAAACGAAAAAGTGTTCTGTGATCAGGTACAGTTGAGTAATCCTGGGGGAGAGAGAGCGAACTGGATTTCCTCACTGCAGCACTTCTCAGAGCCTTTATAATGGTAATTATGCTCCAGGCCTTGTCCCCCTCTACCTAGGCATCCTTTACTTGTTGGGAAGAGAGGGCAGGTTACAGATGAGGCCGGGTAAGCGGAGTTGTGCCTAACCTGATACCTGATGTCACCAATACATCTGGGCCATTTGGAGTGACCCAGCAAGTCCTTTGCTTGTCTCCCAGGACTTTTCCAGAGTAGCCAAGCAGAGCCCTGGGCCAGTTCCCTTGTGAGGCTGAGCCCTGCCCAGAGCACAGGCAGGAGAACAGCTGCCTCCCCACCTGCCCCAGGGCTTTGGTGTCAGGGCCATGGCCCCCAGCTGTGCAGTGGAGCAGCAGGGACCTGTCTGGCCCATCTCCCTGTTGAGTGAAGACCAAGAGGCACCTGTCCTGTTCTGTGTGCTCAGAGGTGTCTAAAACCAGCTACCTCATTTTCTTTTTATCTTTTGCAAGTGATTTCTTATTTCCTGCTCCACCCCCAAGCGTGCCCCCTGTATGTTTCCTGTTGCCTGCTTCCCTCACCTTTGAAATGTGGTCCCTGCTCGGGAAATTGCCTGGACTTCAGTTAATTATGGTTTTCCTCCGGACTGTTTGTGTGTGTGTGTGTGTGTGTGTGTGAGTTTGAGAGTGCGAGTGTGTGCGTTAGGATGAGAGAGATGGGGGGGCCAGAGGCCAACAGGAATGGGGGTGGCTGAGCTGAGAGGCCAAGGGCAGGTTCCAGGTTGCATTGGGAGGCTGAGCTGGTGAGTGTGAGGTGGGCAGATGTGAGGCGTGTGTGGGGAGTGGGGTGCTGTCTGGGTGGCTGGGCTGGGAGAGGGCAGGTGGGGGCCAAGCTGGAAGAGGTGGTGTTATTCTGCAGCATGTGATGTGCACAGACATTGGGGGTGCAGCTCCAGGCTTTCTCTCTCCCCACCCATCCCCGAAGGTCCCACTCTCCGCCTTCTGCAGCCAGCCTCTATTTTGTCTGTCCCTGAGCTCCTCCGCTCTTGGGGTCGTAAGAAAAGCTTTTTATAATCTAAGTTGGTTTGGGACAGAGTCTCGCTCTGTCACCTAGGCTAGAGTGTAATGGTGTGATCTTGGCTCACTGCAGCCTCTGCCTCCAAGGTTCAAGTTATTCTCCTGCCTCAGCCTCCCGAGTAGGTAGGATTACAGGCATGTGCCACCATGCCTCGCTAATTTTTGTATTTTTAGTAGAGACAGGGTTTCACCATGTTGCCCAGGCTGCTTTCAAACTCCTGACCTCAGGTGATCCACCTGCCTTGGCCTCCCAAAGTGTTGGCATTACAGGTGGGAGACACCATGCCTAGGCTTTTTTTTTTTTTTTTTTTAGGCAGAGTCTCCCTCTGTCATGCAAGCTGGAGCGCCGTGGCACAATCTCGGCTCACTGCAACCTCCGCCTCCGCGGTTCAAGTGATTCTCCTGCCTCAGCCTCCCAAGTAGCTGGGATTACAGGCGCCCGCCACCGCGCCCGGCTAATTTTTTGAGACGGAGCTTCGTTCTGTCACCCAGGCTGGAGTGCAGTGGCGTGATCTTGGCTCACTGCAACATCCATTTCCCTGGTTCAAGGGATTCTCCTGTTTCAGTCTCCGGAGTAGCTGGCATTACAGGCGCGTGCCACCATGCCCAGCTAATGTTTGTATTTTTAGTAGAGATGGGGTTTCACCATGTTGGCCAGGCTGGTCTTGAACTCTGAGTGTATTTTCAAGGTTCATCCATGTTGCCATGTGTCAGCGCTCCATTCCTTTTTATGGCCTCTCTCACCTCCGTCAGTTGGTGAATGCACTACGTTTCATTTATCCTTTCATCAGTTATGGACATTTGAGCTGTTTCCATGTTTTGGCTATGTGAACACTGCTGTGAACATGCGTGTACCTGTGTGTACATACATGAGTAGAGGGGTTTAGTTCTTTTGGGTATATATGTAGGAGTGGAATTACTGGTCATAGGATCATTCTGTGTGTAACTTTTTGAGGCACTACCAGGCTGTTTTCCACAGCAGCCAAAGGTGTGTTTAAAAGCAGTTATCAACCGGGCTCAGTGGCTCACACCTGTAATCCCAGCACTTTGGGAGGCCAAGGTGGGCAGATCACCTGAGGTCAGAAGTTCGAGACCAGCCTGGCCAACATGGCGAAAGCCCGTCTCTACTAAAAATACAAAATTAGCTGGGCATGGTGGCGCATGCCTGTAATCCCAGCTACTCAGGAGGCTGAGGTGGGAGAATCGCTTGAAACTGGGAGGTGGAGTTTGCAGTGAGACGAGATTGTACCATTGCACTCCAGCCTGGGCAACAAGAGTGAAACTCTGTCTCAAAAATAAAAATAAGAGGAATGATCACTTTCTGCTTTATGAATGAGGAAATTGAGGCTCTGGGAGCCCCGAATCTCACAGCTGGAAGCCAGGCCGGGCTTTGAATCCAGGCCCCTGAGTCTGAGTCAGTGGTGTGTGGTTTGTGTTGGAGCTGGCCTGTGGCTGGATGAAGGCAACGCTTAATTAATAAAAACCACTACCCCCTCCCAGCTGTTACCTCTTGAGCACTTTTCTATGAAGCATCCTGTTTAAGCCTCACACTCTCTGATGTAGAGGTGCAGTAAATATCCCCATTTCACAGACAGGATGTTTAGGTCAGAGAGGTTGAGGAATTCATGTGGGCCAGGTGTCAGCCAGGCTGCTAACCCTGGAGTCTGCCGTCTGCTCTGAGCCGGTCACTCTGAGCTGGAGAGCTGACCTGGCTCTTTTGCCCTTGTGATATATGGTCCTGAAAAAAATATTTGCACAAATAGCTTCATAGGAACATACATGGAATTTGGAGTTAAAAATATATTAAAAAGTATGTATTTACCAGTATTATCAGTATATTACTCAGAGACTTGTCTCCCTAATGAGGCCACCTTTCCTTTTTCAATTTTCGTCTCCGCTGGCACTTTCTCGTAACTGCTGTTCATTCTAGTAGAAATCATGGTTCATGGCATGCTGTGTGTGTATGGTTTTTGGTTTTGACGTGTTGAACATTTTTGATGTTACTGCAGTCGTTTTCTTACTACTTTAATCAGTGCCACCTTTCCACAGAGACGATAGTCTAGTTACCCCGCTTTAGATGTTTATTATTTATTTATTTATTTTTTTGCTATTACAAATAAGGCCTTGGCAAACACTGTGACTAAGACCTTTTGCTTCTTTTTGGTGTTTCTTTTTTTTTTTTTTTTGAGACGGAGTCTCGCTCTTTCGCCCAGGCTGGAGTGCAGTGGCGCAATCTTGGCTCACTGCAAGCTCCGCCTCCCGGGTTCACACCATTCTCCTGCCTCAGCCTCTCCAAGTAGCTGGGACTACAGGCGCCCGCCACCATGCCCGGCTAATTTTTTGTACTTTTTAGTAGAGACGGGGTTTCACTGTGGTCTCGATCTCCTGACCTTGTGATCCACCCGACTCGGCCTCCCAAAGTGCTGGGATTACAAGCGTGAGCCACCGCACCCGGCCTGTGGTGTTTCTCAGGACAGATTTCTGCAGGGGTGATCCCTGGGGAGAGGACGTAATTATTTTATGTTCCTGATGCAATCTTTACCACCGTGTTTTCTGGAAGGTTTGTTCTGCAGTCTGGGCTGCCAGATGACATTCTGTTTTTCATGGTGATCTGGTGGGTCCCAGGGTGTGATAGTGGCCAGGCCCAGCTGCTCCAGCCCTCACCCTGTCCACCCCACACCCAAACCCAGAACTGAGGCTCCAAGGTGCAGCCTCTGGTGTCTGCCGCAGCCTGTGCATCCCTCAACGCCCCCGGCCTGTTGCTCTCCCTTCTCCTCCTCCTCAAATTACACTGCCCAGAGCTCAGGCTAGAGGTCAGCAGGTCATCACTGGATGGAATGACCTGGGGCTGGCCAAGGCACCTTTCTGATGCTATCTGGGGGCTGTGTAGCTGTGACCCCTGAGCTGCAGGGTTCTGTGAAATGAGAGACCTTAGGCACATGGGCAGATCACATGGTGGGAAGGAGCCCAGAGGACCAGCACTTGCCATGTTCTCTACACTCTGCTCCCATGTGCTCCCACCCCAGGACCTTGCCTGGGCCTGCCAGCTCCCTCTGTCCCAGAAAGGCCTGCTCTGACTGTCTCATGTAGCATGCATCCCACCTACTTTACCCTGCGCCGTTTCCCTGATCTGCAGTGTTTATGATCTAACATTACTAAGGTATCCTTATTGGCTATGTTTATTGCTTGTCTATCACCTCCCACAGGAATACGGAGCCATTCAGGCCTGTGTCCTGGGTGCCTGGGTGGGCCAGCTGGTGCTGGGCGCTCGCCTGCTGGAGGAGTGAGTGCCCATGGCCAGACCTTCCTGGTGCCTGGGCTGCATCTCCTCCTTAGCGTGCTGCTTCTACAGATTTCTCTCCTAAACTGTCCTCTTTGCTTTTTTTTTTTTTTTTTTTAAGCTTTAAAATAAGTTTTTGTAGAGATGGGGTCTTGCTATGTTGCTCAGGCTAGTTTTGAACTCCTGGCCTGAGATGATCCTCTCTCCTTGGAAAGTGCTGGGATTATAGATGTGAGCTACAGAGCCGGCTCTTCTACTCTGCTACTCTGCTCTTCTCTCTCCCTCCCATTGGGTTCTGCTCCTGCTATGTTCTCCACCCTCCCCACCAAAGGCTGGGTTTTCTCTGTCTGGGTTTCTTTCCCCTTTGGAGAAGAGAGGGCTGTAGGGCCTTGGCGCGGGGCTCCTCAATGACAGGGTGCCCCCATCACCCAGAGCGCCACTGGCCCTGGTGGGGAGGAGGGGGGAGCAGAAGAGGAGGTGCCATCTCTGCCTGCTGGGGAAGGGCAGGGGCCACCCACACAGAGCCTTCCCATTTGCTGTGGACCCTGGGGCCACTGCCAGGTCCTTCCAAAGGAAAGCCAGTTCCTCAGGTGGCGGAAGAGTGATGTGGGTTCCTCTTAAACTTAGGAATTGAGTGTGTGGTTGTTTCTAAGGATCTTAGAAGCCGGAGTGGCTCCTGGAAAGAGCCTGCCTGTCACGGTGGGGCTCACCCTGGCCATGCCCACAGATGTTCCCAGGGCCTGCCGCTGCTTCCCGGCTCTCCTGGCTTCCCCTAGTGTGGGTGGAGAAAAGCACAGGAAATTAAAAAACACCCCCATCTCTGGCCTTTGAAGAACGCACCTGAACAGCCAAGAGTGTAAACCTTGGTGAAATGTGGTCTTTCCAGTTTGGGGAGAAGCAGGGCAGAGCTAGGGCTTTTGTACCTAGGGTTTCCAAGAGCTCCTGTCTCCCTCCTCTGGGCTGGTCAAGGCCCCCCGCTGGGACCTCCAGCTGTAGTGGGGAAGGGTTTACTGGGGTGCTGGGCACTGTGGACTGCCCCTCAGGGCAGGTGTGCCTGCCTTTACCCTGGTTCCCCTCCTGCCTGGAAGATACAGCCCATGGGAGGTCTCTTGTCTGTGGGACTCTCTAGCATGAGAGGCACTGGGGCCATCGTCTGCCTGGTGAGGTGCAGGCCTGGCAGGCCCAGTCCCCCACCTGCTTGAACACCCACGGTGGTGGGGGCTCGCTGCCTCCTGAGACAATCTGTGTCATTGTTGTCCAAGGAAGCTAATTTAGTGTGGAAAGTTCCATGTCCGGTCCCACTCTGTGCCTGTGTTAGCAGGGGACTCTCAGGCTGGAGCTGGGTCCACTCTGGTAGGGGGACTTCATGGGGCCTGGGCAATAGCACTGTGTGTGTGTGTGTGTGTGTGTGTGTGTGTGTGTGTGTCTTGGGGAGGGGGACCAGTTTTTCAAAGGGCCTGTGACCCCAAGAAGCATGGAATTTCAGTGTGCCTGGGTGGATCACACCTTCACTGGATAAGTGGGGACAAGCTGGGGGCCCTTGCCACAGGGGCAGCTGGGGCATGGGGCACAGTTGGCCTCATTCACAAAATGAGAGTATCAGTAATCCCTGCTCCAGTGGCCAGGAAGGTGAGTGGGAACACACTGTGTGGGGGCCGCCTGGCTTGGGTGTGCCGTGGGTGTCCTTGTTGGTGATGGTTCCATCTGCTTGTGCCACCAGTGCCCTCTTCTGGGTCTCACACACAACTCTCTTCCCTGTGAAGGCACCTCCTGCCCCCAGGCCTCAGTGCTGCTTCTGTCTCTCAAGGCCCAGGCGTTCCTGCATCCTGGGCATGATTCCCGCGCTTCTGTGGACCCCCTCGCAGCTGGCATCTGATCCTTGGTGCACCTGTCGGCCAGACCTCCTGGTAGCGGGTGCTGCACTCCCCTGAATGTGCCCAGGGCCTGGGGGCAGGGACCTGGGCTCTTCCCTCGTAGCCTCACCGAGTGGAGGGAACTGAGTGTCTTGGAGTTGGGGTGCCTGCGGGCTGGGTGGCACAGGTGAAATGCAGGCCCCTCAGCTGGTGTTCCAGAGCAGCTGCCTTCCCTCACCCGAGGGATGTCGCCTGCAGTCTGGGCAGGGGTGGGGCCTGGGTGGTGCTGGCTCCCAGCATTCTGACAGCTGGGCCTTCTGAGCCTTGGGGACTGGCTGCCAGTGGCTGAGCCCTTCAAGGGCAGTGCGCTCCTTCTGCAAATGTCACTCCCAGTCTCCATGTCCAGGCCCAGAGCAGCCCAGGGGAGTCCTCAGGGCTCACTTTCCTGCAAGGGGTGGGTGGGGCTGGGCTGGGGCAGGCCCTGTGGTGATTAGAAGAGGCTGCCTGCGCTCACAGAAGGTGGGTGGGCTACCCAGAGGAGGAGGCCCCTGCAGGCTGGCAGGGGGTCTGGTGGCTCTGGCCCCAGCCCTGGTGGTTCTGTGGCATAGAACTGACAACACAGACAACTGTGGGGTTGGACCGTTGGATTAGCAGCAAGCCCTGCCCTTCCTGTTGGAAGCTTTTCCAGTCCAGAGCCGTTAGGGCCGCAGGGGCTAGCACGCAGCTCCACGCTCCCTGGAGACTCAGTCGTCAAGGGTCAGCCTTGTCTGGTCTTGTGGGAACTGTTTTTGCCCCCAGCCGTGAGAAGCACTTTTACACATAACTCAGTTGGAGCATGACAGGCATGTAGGAGAGAAACATTTTGTGTCATTTAGAGGCCCTGCCTGGGTGGCACTCTGGCTGGGAACATCCACATGCAGCCAGTGCAGGGACTGGTTTACTCTGAGCCTCAATCTTTCTGCTTTGGCTCCAGATGCTGTGTTTGGGTGTTCTGTCAAAGGGAGAAAAATGCTCCTCGATGAGACAGAAGGATGCAACTGGGAGTCTTGTTTTGCATGAGGATATGAGCATCTCAATTCACTTTTTTGGTAAGCGTGGTTCCCCAGCCTGGCCTCAGGGGTGCCTGGAGATGGGCCTCATGGGGCTTCCGGTTAATTAGCCGGGCAGTGCTGGGCGTGGATGCTGGCTTCTCTGTCTCCCTGCCCTAGACCATTTTGAAGCTGAAGTGTTCCAGGGGCAGCTGGTGTGGAAAAGGGGAAATAAAGTTTTCTAGAGGTTTTAGAGTTGAGAAGAAACCTAGACTCTTCTCAGAAGCATTTCAAGGGTTTGTCACCAAGGTGGCTCTCTGCAAATTTGAGGTGGTTCTAGAAGATCTTTCCATATTTCTTAATCCAGAGGGAGATGGAGATGGGTGAGAAATGGCTTTGTCCACGAGGAACTCATGTTCTGGTTGGAGGACAGGTAGAGCCTGGCATTGAAGTTGGTGAGTCAGAGACAGATCTGTGAGCGGGGCCAGAATGGGGCTTGGGCTTCAGACCTCACAAAGCAGACCACGTGGCAGCCTGGGGCGTTAGTATCCAAATGTCCTGCCCTCCAGGTTTTATTCCTTGCCATAAAATATCACATTAAAGGAAAATGTTTTGTTAAAAGACCACAGTCCTGTCACCTGAGCACAGTAGCTGTTCTCTGTTCCTCTTTGGCCTTCCAGGCCGCAGGCGCCCGTTGGTATTGCGGCTGTGCGCCTGGCGGGCATGAATTAGCTGTGCAGCGTGGCTGCGGACGGTCCGCCTCGCCTCGCCTCGCCTTGACTCGACTCGACTGAAAACCGCTTGGAGATAGAAGCTGCTCACACAGGGGCAACATGAAGAAAATGTGAAATTCTGTTGCTTGTAGCTGACAGCATGGCTCTGAGGTCCCGGTGGGCAGAGGCCTCGTTCAGGGCACCTCGCCAGCCGGATGTCAGAGCTGGCTGGAAGGAGCAGTGCCCATGGAGGGCTGCCAGTGCCCAGGAAGGCTTCCGAGGTGTCATGTTGGGCAGTGGAATTCAGAGTCAGGCAGAGGAGGCCCAGGGGTCACACGCGGATCTCCTGGCCATGGGTTGGTGAGGTCCAGTGTCCGGGGGTGAAGGATAGAGGCCGCGTGGTGAGGGCTCCGGAGCTGGTCCTGGGGTAGTGGAAATGCGGATAACAAAGGAGGCTGTGCTGGTGGGACTTGCGCCTGGTCCGGAGGGAGGCATTGGGAGTGACGTTTAGGCTGAGAGGATTCAGGATGGAGGACATGGCTTAGTTTGTAGTTGGGAGCCTGCCGAGTACTGTGGTGATGAGGAAATGCGGTGTCAGGCAGACCCAGGACTTGGAGCACCTAGTTCCACTTGCAGGCTGGCTTTCTGTTTTTGGTCATCGTGTTGGGACCTTGGGAAAGTGACTTAACCTCTCTGTGCCTCAGTTTCCCCATTGGTAAAAAGGGGGTGATTATACTCCCCACTACACGGGGTTTGGAGGAAGGCCGTGCGGGCCGTGCTGAGCAGCGCGATGGTGCAGGCCGTCTGAGTCAGTGCTGAGAGAGCGAGTCTTCCTTCGACGGTTGTAATCAGAAGTAGCTTCCAAGGCTGGGTGCTGCCAGGAGGAACTGGGGAGGGGTGATGGGTCAATGGGGAGCACAGCTCGCACTGCCGGCAGGCGACCCGGGGAGGACGGAGGGGGCTGTGCTGGGTGCTCCAGGCATGTGGCTCCCTTTCCTGTGGGGCGAAGACCAGCATGGGGGCAGGGCCCAGCTGTGTCAGGACCACTCAGACTCTTATGACACATCCAGAGTCCCCAGCCCCACCCCCACCCACCCCGTTCATGAGAAGGAACGGGGTGGGGAGGTGGGGGGCCAAATCTGCGAGTTCCCAAGGGAGGCCTGTGTGCAGTAAGTTGTTGGGGGGCGGCGCTGGCATGGCTGGAAACATCTTGGGGTTTGAAGCCAGAGCCTCAGGTGAGACTCAGGGGTCCCTGGGACTCTCTCCGGGGTGTCTGACCATTTATGTTTCGTGGAGTTAGAGGTGAAGACATTTCTTTGATGTCTTGAGTTCTGCTTTTTCCTGATTTTGAGCAAATGAAAGCCAGCCTGGTGTAGGCAGTCGGGTGCCTTCCCCAAGTAAGGGGCTGAGAGGGTGGTCATGCCAGGACCCAGGGGTCAGGGAGGAGCGTTCCCAGGGGTACATAGGCAGCCCCCTAGAGGCAGGGATGTGTGGGGGTCCCTGTGCTGCTGTGTGCCTGTAGGGCGGCACTATTCACCTGGCCCCGGAGCTGCAGGGTGATCGCTGGCCCTGGGGAGGCCCCTCCTGAAATGGCCCCCATGAGACAAGGCGGGTATGTCCCGTGAGCAGCCCTCTGCCGCCCAGGGTGGCCGGGGCTCAGTGGGACCATGGCGGCTGCAGTGCTGCTCTCTGCAGCTCAGAGTCACTCTCATCCCCAGCAGTCGAGTGCAGAGCCTGGGCCCCCCGGCCTCCCCACCCCCTCCACACAGCCCCAGGACCGAGGCAGCAGCTGGCTTCAGTTTCTGCCATGTTTTTCCAAGTATGTGGAATGAGCTAAAAACAGCAGGAGTGGGGCCTTATTTGGGAGTTGCCACCGCTGTCCTTGGAAGCTGCTGTCCCTCACTGCCACTCCTCCAGCCCCATCCTCTGTGGAACGTGCCCCTGTTGCTTTGACTTTTGTCACCCGAACATCCCTCCTGGTTGGGGGCCTTTGGGCAGTGGGCTTAGTGGCGTGCACCATGCCACTTGGGCCACACGTGCCCAGGCTGGTGGCTCTCGGGGCTGTGTCCAGAGGGTGGCTAGGCTGTGCTCCTGGCAGTGCCCTGATGAGGCTGGGGTGTGGCTTGGGGATTTGTGGGCCGCCGGTCACAGCTTACCCAGCAGAATTTTAACAGATGTTCATCTGTCAAGAATAGGAAACAAAAAGAAGTCGGGGATGGGGTAGGGGTGGCGGGAGGAACAGAGGGGGCCACTGTCGAGTCTGACAGGCAGACTGACAGCTGGAGCCGATGGCAAAGCCCCTCACATCCATCCCATTGTCTGGGTGGATTAGCCCAGGGAGCATGGCATGCTCAGCTTGGGGCTGAATGATGGGCGTTTGTTCCCAGAGTCTGGCTGTCTTGTCACTTATCAGGGAAGTAGGTCAAAGGGAAAAAAGAAAGGAGGTCCTGTGGGGCCGAGTCTGCCACTGCCGGGCAGTGATTGGCGTTGACTTTGCAAACAGAAGGCAGTTGCTGTTCTCAGCCATGGACCGTGAATTTTTAATAGCAAGAAAGTCAGCTCGCACGGTTCAGGAAGTTGTGGAAGAAGCCTGAGCACTAACTTTATTTTTTTAATTGAGGTGTAACTTGCAGGCAATAAAACGCACACATTTTAACATGTACATTTGGATTAACTTTGACAGCTGCGTATGTGCGTAACTACCACCTGGTCCAGACAGAGAACATTTCCACCACTGGGAAAGTTCCTGGTGCCCCTTTGCCATCCTCAGCCCCCTCCCCCTCCACCACTCTCCTGAGGTCTATCACCATGGATTAGCGTTGCCTGTTCTAGAACATCATGGAAATGGACCACGCAGCTGTGTTCTTCTGCTTTTTGGCCAGAATACTCACTTTCAGGGCTGATGCAAGAGGAGAGGGGCGCACCATATTCCTAGAGAACGCTGTCACCATGGGGTGGGGCACAGGCAGAATGGCGCCTCCAGGGTGGGTGAGCTCTGTGGGCACCCTTTCCTCAGGCTCAGAGTTAGACCGTCATCACCCTGGACTGGTCTTGTCCCCTGCAGCCTCTCCTGTGTCCCCCTTGTGACTGCAGCCTAAGCCCAGCTCCATCCTGACCCCAGACCAGTTCCACAGCTCCAACAGCTTCCCTTTATCTTCAGAGGTGAGTTTTGTGCTTGCAGGGTGCAGGCCCTGGTGGGACCCCCACGTTGCCCAGAGAAAACCCCTGTGTGGCTGCGGGCATTCCTTGCCCATTCTACATCTGATGATGGCCCAAAACTCCTTGTTTGGCCTCACTGACCATGCCCTGTGCCTCTGCTTTCCCTGCCCAGTTCCATGTGCCCTGGGGTCAGTGATAGAAGACACTGCCCCTGGGCCCCAATTGTGCTGAGCTGACACCTCGGGCCACCGCTTACCTGCAGAGAGAGATGAAAGCTCCAACTCCCTTCCTGGCCTCCACTCTGTTTTTCTACCTTTTACTGCCTATTCCAATGGAAATGCATGGTTTGCGCCTCGCTGGCGCACATCTGAGCGTGGACCTCCCTGCCCCTGCTTGTGTTGTGCCCGCTGCCTGGGGCACCCTTCCCTGCCCCCTGCCACAGCGCCCCTCCATCCAGACACTGCTCCTGCACACGGCTCCTCTGCCCGCGCCCAGCCCTCTGAGAGTGTGGCAGGTGTGCAGGCTCTGCTCCCTAGAGCAGAGCTGGCTTCTTCCTCTTCCTGTGTCCCACGGGACCAACGTCAGAGCCCAGGAAACAGGCTGGGAGAGTTCAGTAACACCTTGAAGAGTGTTTGAGAGCTGAGGTTCTTTGGTCTTCAGTGGAGCTGGCAATGACTTTCTCTACTTTGTCAAGAGAAGCCCCCCGTTGTCCCCTCCATGCCACCTCTGGAGACGTGATCGAATGTAAATCAGAGCATCTGAGTTCTGGCCTCAGCCCTCTGCTCTGTGGCTATGAAATGCAGGCCCTGTGTGCCTTGCTGACCTGGGAGTGTCGAAAAGACGGTGTCTGGGAGAGGATTTATAAACTGTAGAGCGCTCTGCACTTGGCGTTAGGTGGGGCCACATGAACTGCTGATAGCCATCTTCCGTCACTCAGGGCAGTGGCATTGTCATATGGTTCCATTCTGATCTGTTATTTTGGCCACTGCCACGAGGCAGGGTGGGTGACGGCAGTAATGTTTCTTGGGGGCCACTGCAGAGTTCACAGTCCTGAGTCCTATACCCGGGCACTCCTCCTGGGAGCTGTGTGAGGGGTTGTCGGCGCTGGCCCTGCTTTCTTTATTTTTTATTTTTTTGAGACAGAGTCTCACTCTGTCGCCCAGGCTGGGGTGCAGTGGTACGATCTTGGCTCACTGCAATTTCCGCCTCCTGGGTTCAAGCGATTCTCCTGCCTCAGCCTCCCGAGTAGCTGGGATTACAGATGTGTGCCACCACGCCCGGCTAATTTTTTGTATTTTTAGTGGAGACGGGGTTTCACCATATTAGCCAGGATGGTGTCGATCTCCTGAGCTCGTGAGCCACCACGCCCGGCCGGCCCTGCTTCTTGAATGGGCCTGAGGCACGCAATGCTGAGTGCTCACTCAGGTCCATGGAGGAAGGGCGCAGATGGGTTCTGGGCCTGGACGTCCTGGCCCCCAAGGCCGCCTGCACCAAGAGTTTTCACCTACAGTGGGGTGGCCTTGCAGAGGGGCTCAGCCGTGCGTCAGGCCAGAGCCAGCTTCAGGGGCCACAGACAGGGTGTCATGAGCAGTACAAGTAACTCCTGCTGTTCCCTGAACCCCTACTGTGTGCCTAGGTTCAGAAAGGCACCCTGTGTTGGCTTTTAAAGAATTGAGCCGCCTGCCTAAAGGGGGGAATGTGGCCTTCTTTTTCATTTAAGTCACCAACTGTTTTATATATCCACACCCCTAAATTCTTTGGTTTTAGGCAAAGATGAGAGGGCTGCCCAGGCTTCATTTGCCCAACAAAGCCATGCTTCACTTGTGAGGCTGTTTTCCCTCAACAGGGTCCCTAGCAAGGGGGTACAAGTGTTTAATACCACAGGGAGGGCCAGGCGCAGTGGCTCATGCCTGTAATTCCAGCGCTTTGGAAGGCTGAGGTAGGTGGGTCGCAAGACCAGGAGTTAGAGACCAGCCTGGCCAACATGGTGAAATCCCATCCCTACTAAAAAATACAAAAATTAGCTGGGCATGGTGATAGGCACCTGTGATCCCAGCTACCCGGGAGGCTGAGGCAGGAGATCGCTTGAACCGGAGAGGCAGAGGTTGCAGTGAGCCAAGATCGCACCACTGCACTCCAGCCTGGGTGGCAGAGTGAGACTCTGTCTAAAAACAAAAACACAGGGCGGGTCCATGCCCTGGGGCCTGGTCACAGGCATCCCACCTTGCTGGGGGGCCACATCTCCTTGAGGCTGACATGTGGGAAGCAGGTCAAGTTGCTCACTCAAGGTCATTCTGTGACAAGATGGGGCTGGGAGCTGGAGTCAGGTCTGTTTGCTGAGGGGGCGGGCGCACAGCCCGTCGGACGGCACTGCCTGCCTGGGGAGTGGCCACGAAGCCATGGGCCTGAGGTTGTGGTGGGACGTGGGGGCAGAGGCAGGCAGTGGGGGGCCACGAGAGGGGCTGGCTGGCGCCGGGGGATGGGAGAGGAAGGGACCCGCCTGCAGGTCCCTTCCCGAAGCCGGCACTGACTTGGTCACTCTCTGGCTGCCCTGACCCCAGCCAGAGCAGCGACTTCCCTGTTTTAGAGCTGAGCAGACGGAGCGCCTGACTGCAGGGGAAGGCCCCTCCTGCTCGCTGGAAGGCCCTGGGCACCCTGCGGGTGACAGCGGCTGGCCTTAGGTTCTAGCAGAGCCAGCATCGGGCCCAGCCACTTCCTCTGTGCTTTGTGACCCTGTGGTTGGCGCAAGTTCCCGGGTCAAGGTGCTGGGCTGTGGTCACAGCGTGTGCCCCACCACTTACCCCTGGGGGCAGTGGAGAAACCTAATCACTTGCTAAAAAAACAAAAATAATCTGGCTGCCTGCCAGCTGGGAAGCCACCGTGGCCAGGCTGTATACAGCCTTGGGATCTGCGCAGTGGACAGCGGCCTGCACTGTGACGCCATTCACCTCACATGCCCCAGGCCCAGAGGTGGCTGAAGCCCTCTACCTCCTGTGGGGATACCTGAGAAGCAGGCCCTGGAGCTGGGAGCAGAGCTGGGGGTGGGTGTCTGGGCAGCAGAGAGTGGCCGATTCTCAGCTTTCCCCAGATCTCAGCTTTCTGCCACCAGTGTGAAAAGAAGCTGGAGAACACAGCTGTCCGGGGGTGGTGCTGGCTGTGGCGGGAGGCCTGTAGTGGGAGCCTCTGGAGGGGTGCTGGACCTTTCCTGGGTGGCCTGTGGCCTGGGAGCTGCACTTGGTTCGGTGCAGGAAGGTTGTGACATCCACTCTGTCTGCAGGGATGGCCAGGGCCCTGCAGTAGGGTGACGAGGTGGGATGGAGGTGTCTGGGGCTGCCCTGCCTCCTTTTGCCAAAATAACAAAATTTATCTTGTTTGTTGTGGAAATAACTGTTTTCCTATATTGGGGCGTGGAGGGTATTAACCATGGTGACCTTCTGAGTTCCTGTGCGCTGGTAACCTGTTGGCAGGGTCTCCTCCTGGTTCTGGCAGGGGTGGCTCAGGCCGCTGGGTGACCATATACTGCCAGATAGTTCCTGGGACTGCAGGTGGGTTCTTTCGCCCCATCTCTCCCATGTCCTGTTGTTCTTCCCGCCAACATATCTCAGACCCTGGAAACCGAATGAGCCGTCGGTACCCACGCCCCAGGGAAATTCAGTGGAGGGATAGGTGGCTCATTCCCCCACTTTGCCCCAGGAAGAGGGCCTGGTCCCCAGCATCCTGACCCACTTCCCTTAGACAGTGAGAGCCTCTAAGGATAAACCGGTTCACCCGTGTTTCAAAGGCTTATTTCTTTCCTCTTATAACATTTATACGTTCACTGTAGCAAGGAAAATGTTACAAAAAATAGTGAACAAAATAGAAATTACCCATAATTTTGCCACCCAGAGTTACCTGTGTCCATGTGTCTTGTGCATCTTTTTTTCTGTGCACATATCAAAACGGACTTTCAGGGTCAGATGCAGTGGCTCATGCCTGTAATCCTAGCACTTTGGGAGGCTGGGTGGGGGGTGTGTGGCCCAGATCCTCAAGGTCAGGAGTTCGAGACCAGCCTGGCCAACATGGCGAAACCCCATTTCTACTAAAAATAAAAAAATAGTTGGGCATGGTGGTGGGTGCCTATAATCCCAGCTACTCAGGAGCCTGAGGCAGGAGAATCGTTTGAACCAAGGAGGCAGAGGTTACAGTGAGCCGAGATCACGCCACTGCACTCCAGCCTGGGCGACAGAGCAAGACTCTGTCTAAAAAAAAAAAAAAAAAAAAAAAAAAAAATTGACTTTTAGGTGATTTATTCAAACTATGTGTGTAATGATGTTGTGTCTGATTTTTTGTCATTTATCGTTTGTGCAAATTCCTACATCATTACCTCTTCTCCAGAGCGTGCCACTTCATGCCTGTGTCATCACAGATCACCTTGAATGCTCTTGTTTAGGTAAAATAAGTAAATTTTATTCAAAAGTATTTTGGGACGTTGGGTTGTCTCCAGGTTCTTTGCCTTGAGTTTTGCTGTTCTGATGAAGCCATGGTGGTGTCTGGATGCATGAATCTCCATGCATTTCCAGCTGCTGCTTCCGCCTGTGTGCTTAGAGAGGACACGCTGGGGTCAGCAGCTCCCAGGCTGCTGACCAGGAAGCCTGCGGTGTTTTCCAGCCCTTCAGGAAGCAGGAGATGCCCCCACGTAGGTGTCAAACCAGCATTTCCACCTCACTGGCAGCTCAACTCTGGGAGGCTCACTTCTATTTGCAGATGACTGAGAAGTTACTCATTTACTGACTGCTCTTTCTCCTGTTAATTTGTATTTAGAGTCTTTGCTTATTTATTGCTAGGGTTTTGGTGTTTCTCCTATTGTACGCCTTTTAATTTTTTAAATGATATTAATAGACTTCATTTTTTCAGAGCAGTTTTAAGTTTACAGAAAAATCAAGGAACAAGTACAGAGTTCCCTCCACCCGCTCTCCTCCTCCCCATCTCCCCTCCTTCCCGCTATTGTAATTTACTTTCTGATATTATAAAAGTCACGCATGGCTGGGTGCGTGGCTCATGCCTGTAATCCCAGCACTTTGGGAGGCAGAGGCAGGCGGATCACCTGAGGTCAGGAATTGACGACCAGCTTTGCCAACACGGTGAAACCCTGTCTCTACTAAAAATACAAAAAAATTAGCCAGGCCGTGGTGGCAGGCACCTGTAATCCCAGCTACTCAGGAGGCTGAGGCAGGAGAATGGTGTGAACCCAGGAGGCGGAGCTTGCAGTGACCTGAGATCACGCTGCTGCACTCCAGCCTGGGCAATAAAAGTGAAGCTCCATTTCAAAAGTCACACATGCTTCTTGTATAAGGGTCATTTGGCTGAGGGGCCAGATGGCTCACTGCCTGTTTGGGACAGCCTAAGAGCTCGGAATGCTTTTTACATATTTACATGGTTGAGAAGAAAATCCGGAGAATAATGTTTTGGGACATGGGGAAACGACACGAAATTCGCATTTTAGTGTCCATAAATGAAGTTTTGTTTGCTCCTAGCTGTGTTGTCTGAGGCAGCCTGCCTTCCCACAGCAGTGGCAGAGCTGAAGAGGTGGGAAGGAGACTGTCTAGGCCGCAGCACCGAACATATTTGCTCTCTGGCCCTTCCTGGAGTGCTCGCTGACCTCTGTCCGACAGCTGGAAGGAAGGATAGGACCTGTCCTACGATAACCACTATTGACATTTGAGCGCATTTCCTTCCCGGCTTTTGTGTGAGGGTGGCAGTCTGTTTGCTTTTGTGGTTGGGATCTGCCGCAGGCACGGCGGGCTGTTTGCATGAGGCTTCCTGGAGGACAGGGCTGGGCTCGGAGCTGCACCAGCATCCTGCACGCAGTGGGGCCTCAGCAGAGAGCCGTGGCAGGTGGGGCAACGTCAATGCTGGTGGACGCTGGGCCTCCACGTTCAGATCAGTCCTAGTGATAGGTTCGGGCCATCCTCTCTCTGGCCTCCGTGCAGTGGCCCAGGCCATCCCCCTGCCTGGCACACTTGCCTCTGGCCTTCCACTGAAGCGCTCCCCTTACTCGCTGCTCCCAATCCTCTCTCTGGCCTCCGTGCAGTGGCCCAGGCCATCCCCCTGCCTGGCACACTTGCCTCTGGCCTTCCACTGAAGCGCTCCCCTTACTCGCTGCTCCCCGCTGGGTATGGGTCCAATCGTGTCCCTGAAGGAGATATGCTGACGTCTGGAACCTGTGTCTGTGACCTAATTTGGAAACGGGGTCTTGGCAGATGTAATCAAGTGAGGACGAGGTCACCCTGGAGTAGGGGGCCTATATCCACGGTGCTGGTGTCCTCATAAGAGCAGGAGAGCAGACACTGACACTCAGGGGTGAAGGCTGTGTGGAGTCAGAGCAGGGCTTAGTGTGATGGCGGCCGCAAGCCAAGGAACTCCAAGTATTTCCTGCAACACCAGAAGCTGGAAGAGTCCAGGAAGGATCCTCCCCTGCATCCTTCAGAGAGAGTCTGTCCCTGAAGATGTCTTGACTTTTGACTTCTGGGATGCAGGTCTTGGGGGCGGGGTACATTTCTGATGTTAGAAGCCACCTGGTTGGCGGCAATGTGTCACTGCAGCCCCCCACAGGTTCTGGTTGTCCATGTGGTCGGGGGCAGAGGTGGGCAGGGATGGACACGTCCATGACACCGGCCCATCCCTTAAGACTGCTTTCTGTTTTGAGGACAAGGCTGCTTACCAGGAGGTTGTACCCTGCCTGGCCCTTGCCCCAAGCATAATCCGATTCATCCACTAGAGGGCGCCCACGTGATGGCGACAGCAGCACAGGCCCAGGGCTGGGGAAACCGATGCAGGCAGGCTGGGAACAGTGAGGCGGAGGCAGCACTCAGAAGGTGCCCCAAGTGCCTGGCTACAATGGAAATCTCTGAGAACCAAATTCAGATCTGCCCTGTGCTTGGCCTCGTGGAAGGGATGTCGCCCTTCTCTCCTGCATGCGTGCAGGGAGGAAGGGAGAGGTCAGAAGCCCGCTTGGAAGAGGCTCGAGTGAGGGGAAGGTTTCACTTTCAGGCAACATTGTGGGGCTGGCTATTCATTTAAACAACCCCAAAGAAAACCATTTGGCCAAACTGTTAGTTTCCAAACAATTTACTTCCTTGGTGTTTAAAAAACTCCTACCAAGGCTCTGTAGCTGGTCCCAGGGAAGGAGTCGGCCTCTCTTCTTTATAGCCCAACACAGTTCCCCGCGCCTGCCTCTCCCAACTACAGGCCTGCTTACCCATGGCCATGGCTGCTGCCCGGACCTCACTACACACAGAACCTCCTGGAGGCCAGCTGTGGGCACCAGCCTGGGCAGGCATCTGGCAGAGCCCAGGCTGGTGGCACTCTCTCTGCAGCTGCTCCCTGCCAGCCTGGCTGGACAGAGTCCCCACCACACTGGGGTCACCTCTATACTGGTCACAGCTCACTCAGACCTTCAGGCAAATGGGTTGGGTCCTGGGTCTCTCCCAGCTGTCACAATCTCTGCAAAAACGCAAAAACCTCAGGGGCCTTGCAGCCTGAGGCGTGTCAGAGACTCCTTGGAGTCAGTAAACACCTACAGATTCATCCCAGCAGCGAAAGGACTGCTTTACCACAGAGGTTTGATTTATTCCTAAGTAATTGCATGGGATGCCGAGAATGGGTTCCTGATGGTGGGACTGGAGGCCCTTTGCCGACCTGGTTAACAGAGGGCTAGGGCTGCGTGTGCTCAGTCCCTGAAGGTTCTAGGCCCATTTGGGACGCCCCGCCAGAACCTGCCACGTGGTGACAGCTACCTAAATCCCAGAGGCTCTTGAGCTGGAGAACAGACCTCTCAATCTCAGCGGGTCCCCCGCACATACCCCATAACCCTAGCCCGCCTTCACAGTACAGTTTGTGGCTGTGTATTCACGGATAGTGTCGTTCACCTAAGGTCTCTGCTCTGTGACCCCAAGGGCGTCCTGAGGGCAGATCCCAAGTCTGTTTCATCCACCTCTCTTTCCCTAGCAGCTGGTCCAGGGCCTGGCCTGAAGTAGCTTCCTACAGAGATACTGGTGGGATGACGGAGGCAGCCAGGCATCAAGTGAAAAACGCGCTTCCTGGATGTGCTGGCTCCTGGGATTGAAGTGTTTGAGGAAGTGAAGTGAGCTTTCCTCTTGCAGCTGTGTGTCCTTGGGCCGGGAGCCTACCCTCTCTGAGCATTGGGGTCCTTGTCAGTAGGATGGGGCATCCTCATAGCTCGAGGGGTAGTGTGTGAAAATTGTGTTACTTTAATGAATTTTTTTTTTTTTTTGAGACGGAGTCTCACTCCAGTGCGCGGGCTGGAGTGTAGTGGCACGATCTCAGCTTACTGCAACCTCTGCCTCCTGGGTTCAAGTGATTCTCCTGAGTAGCTGGGATTACAGGAGTGCGCCACCACGCCCGGCATAGTTTTGTATTTTTAGTAGGGTTTTGCCATGTTGGCCAGGCTGGTCTTAAACTCTTGACCTCAGGTGATCCGCCTGCCTAGGCCTCCCAAAGTGCTGGGATTACAAGCGTGAGCCACTGCGCCTAGCCTAGTTTAGTGATTTCTTAGGAGGACAGAGGGAACTAGCTGGCAAGGCAGGCTTGGAATGTGTTTTGGGATCGAATGCCGGTTTCTGTCTGGCACTGGCGTTCTTTGTGGGGCCATGATGGACACACTGCTGAGGTCAAGCGTGATTCGTCTCACGCTGTGCCTGGCAGTCTCGTTGGAAAGTTCTGTAGACAACGTGTGGACAGGGCTCTTCCCAGACAAGCCCTGGAGGACTTCCAGGACTGTGATCTCCCCACCGTGGCTGATTAAGCAGGGACCCTTCGTGAGGTGGAGTCTGTGGTCCCCTCTAAGTCATAGCTAGACAGGGACTCAGGCACCATCAGGCCTGGCTGTTATTCACTGTGGATGAGGAGACAGGCCCAGAGAGGGGCAGGAACCTGCCCGAGGTCACCCAGCACGGGCAGGCCCCAGAGGTTTCGGTCTCGGATTCTCCCTGCTCGTCCCTGGATGTAGCGCTGCTGCGGACATGGGGCTGTGCTAGGGGCTGTGGAGAGCAGAGGGCTTCCGCCAGGACCCCAGTGAGCCAGTAGGGGTGGCGCCCTGGCCATGGGGCAGACTGGGGGTACGAGATGGCCATTCACCGGGGTGCGGGGAGGAACAGCTTCCCTGAGGAGGAGGAGGCGGTGCCGTGTGATCTGGGCCTCGAAGGACAGGTCCAATGTCAACAGAACATTTTGGGAGTGGAGTCTAGAGGGAGAACATTTGTTGAAATTCAGAGATCCCCCTCCCCCTACCAATACACACCAAATCAGACACCTCCTACCAGATCTGAATTTGGCTCTCAGAGATTTCCATTGTAGCCAGGCACTTGGGGCACCTTCTGAGTGCTGCCTCCGCCTCACTGTCCCCAGCCTGCCTGCCTCGGTTTCCCCAGCCCTGGGCCTGTGCCGCTGTCGCCATCACGTGGGCGCCCTCTAGTGGATGAATCGGATTATGCGCTACGGGGCTTGGAGCAGGATTCAGAAGGGGCTCCTGTCCTTCCTTGAAATGCTGGACGCCGGGATCCTGGAACAGCTTTTCAGGTCTCTGCATTCCTCCTGGCAACAGCCAGAGCCTGGGCTCAGGGGGCTGCTGTTATTTGAAGGCTGCAGCTGGTAGGGCACTCAGGAGACCTCGCAGTTGGCTGCAGGGCCAGGTCTAGGGGCCAGGGCATGAGGGACGTTCTGGGCTGGCTCAGCCCCGGGCCCTCGTGCGGATTGTGACCGTGGAGGCATGGCCACATGATGCTGAGAGGGGTCTCTGACCCTGACCTTCTTGGCTCTGTGCATCCTTGAGACCAGAAAGGTCTGGAACAAATGAGTGAACAATGCCCTCACTCGGGGAGGGAGCCACATCCTGACCCCAGCAGCCTCAGAAGGATCCGTGTGAGGGTTATGGGGCACCCTGGGGGCCCCGAGTCTGCATGGGTCTCCACGTGCAACTTCTGCAGGAAGCTCTGATAAATCCCACCTGGGGGTCCTAGGACACAATCAGAAATGCTGATGCCGCTGTGTGTGGATCCCTGGGGCCCTGGGGGTCAGGAGCATGTGGAAGGTGGGCCACAGGGGTTCAGAAGAGAATCCTGTAACCGCCCCTGCCCCCAAACTGAGAAGCCCACTGGAGGGCCATGGGTGAAAGCTTGGGGGGTCTCCATGTGTCCTGTGGAGTGGGTGGTGAGGGGTCTCTGGGTTTGCATGCTGCTGGGCCTGAGCGGCAGGACCCCGTCCACAGCTGATCCCTGGGCCCTGCTGCTCAGATGCTCTCTCAGTGTGGCTGTGGCCACCGAGACAGCCTGAGTCGAGCCTCTCTTGTGCCGGCTGTACGCTGTCAGGCCACGCTGGTGAGTTCGGCAGGGCACAGATACCCGGAACAGAAAACTTTCCTTGGGGATTTAACATATGCGAATCTTGAGGTCTGGCAAATCTTTCCCTCAGCTAGAGAGGGGGCTTTTGAGACCAGAATCACCTCAGCATCCTCCTGTCCCCAGCTGTGTCCAGCCTGTCTGCAGGGACATCCTGAGAGGACCAGGCTCTCCCCTCGTCCACCTGCGTTAAGTGCCACCCTGAAGCCTGTCCACCCATGCTGTGGAGAGGCTTGGCCTCAAGCTGCTTAGCCAGCAGCAGGCTTGGGCCTGGGGTGCAGCAGAGACCCAGGTGGCTGTGGGGTGGTTGCTTCATGGGGTGGTTCTGAAACCCAGTTGGAAGTGCGTGGACGGTACCTTACCTGTTCTCTGTGGGACCCTATTTAGAAACCAGGTCTGAGTTACTGGGGGTCATCACTACATTCTGATGGCCTAGCTGTGTGGAGGCCACGGTGGAGCCCCATCCAAGGAGCCAGGGCCCTGGGTCTAGCCTTGACCAGAACGCATGCCCTGGAGGTGTTTCTCATCTTGCGCCTGTGTTGCCTGGTGTGTCAAGTGGCCACAAAACTCTGTGTTAGCTCTAGGTGCCCCTGGGCTTCGGAACCAGGGTTTCCCTTCATCTCGGTGACCCGGGACCATCTGGGCAGTGAGTAAAGAGGGTGATTCACTTGACGGGTACATCTGGTCCTGCCTAGGAGCGCCCCCAGGCACGGTCCTGGGGCCTGAAGCTGCCCTCGGGTGGTGGAGGGGACGGAGAGAGCTTCAGGGACGAGGTGGCGTTGAGCTGGGTGGGAAGGGTGAGCCCCTGCAAGGTGGGGTGGGTGTGCTGGGGACACTGAGCAGCATGGCCAGCAGGTGGGTCTTCAGCTCGGTACCCAGTGGGACTTGTGGTTGGGGCTGGTGTGTGGCCAGGAGGGGGCTGGCAGAAGACAAGGTGGACTGTGAGGCAGCTCCCATCCAGCGGTTGAAGCCCGATGGCCTGACTGTGGCTCTCAGCTGGGTGCATAACCTCTCTGTGCCTCAGTTCTGTCATCTATAAAATGAGAAAACAAACAGTGCCAGCCTCCCAGAGCTGTCATGAGGATGAACGAGTGACCACGTAGCATGGGCTGGGTGCATGTCACCTAACATTACCAGCCTTTGCAAGGAGAGCCTTGGGGACCTGGCTGAGTTCTTCCTTTGCCTGGCCCACCCCAGGCCTAGTCTTGTGCCTGCTGCAGGCCCCTGACCCCTGACCCCACTGTACCTGTCTCCACAGGAGCCGAGGAGGTCCTGCTGCTGGCCCGGTAGACGGACCTATGGAGGATCTCGCTGGACATGCCGGACTTCACCGATATCATGCTGTAGGTGGACGACATCCAGCATGCCATCGCCATCGACTATGACCCAATGGAGGGCCACGTCTACTGGATGGATGACGAGGTGTGGGCCATCCGCCGGGCATGCCTGGACAGGTCCGGGGCACAGACGCTGATCAACACCAAGATCAACGACCCCGATGGCATTGCAGTCAACTGGGTGGCCCGAAGCCTCTACTGGACCCACACGGGCACGGACCACATCGAGGTGACGCACCTCAGTGGCACCTCCCACAAGATCCTGGTGTCAGAGGACCTGGACGAGCCCCGTGCCATTGCACTGCACCCTGAGATGGGGTAAGACAGGTGGGGGCTGGGGCCTGGAGCCAGGGCCAGGCCAAGCAGAGGCGAGACCAGGATGAGTCATTCTGGAACACTGTCTTGCATTAGAACCTGGAGGAGGGCTTGTTAAAACACCAGCAGCTGGGCCCCATCCCCAGAGTGCTGATTCAGGAGTTCCAGGGCGGGACTGAGGACTTGGGTTTCTAACAAGTACCCAGGTGGTCTGGTGCTGCTGCTGGGTCCATGCATAGACAGCCCTGGAGACCTGGAGTGAGCCCTTTTTTCCCCTGGCTTCAGCTTCCTTATCTGTAGAATGGAATGGTCCACCTGGGTGATTTCCAGGATGACAGTAGTAAGGGCAGCCTCTGTGACACTGACCACAGTACAGGCCAGGCCTCTTTTTTTTTTTTTTTTGAGATGGTGTCTCACTCTGTCGCCCAGGCTGGAGGTGCAATGGCATGATCTTGGCTCACTGCAACCTCTGCCTTCCGGGCTCAAGCAATTCTCCTGCCTCAGCCTCCTAAGTAGCTGGGATTACAGGTGCCTGCCACTGTGCCTGGCTAATTTTTGTATTTTTGCTAGAGATGGGGTTTCTCCATTTTGGCCAGGCTGGTCTCAAACTCCTGACCTCAGGTGATCCACCTGCCTTGGCCTCCCAAAGTGCTGGGATTAAAGGCATGACCCACCAGGCCTGGCCAGGCCAGGCCTCTTTTAACACTTTGCACACCATGGATCTTTTCATCCAGGAGGGTAGGTAGTTATACAGTTGAGGACAGTGAAGCCCAGAGATGCTCAGGGACTTGGCCAGGGTCACACAGCAGGAGGTGGCAGGTGTGGGGCTGGGGCTGGGGCTGGGCCTGGCAGCATGGCTCCAGCTCTCCAGCGTAGAAGTCTGTGAAAGCAGAGAGCTTGTCGGTCAGTAGGGGAGCATTTCTGAGACCCGCCCCCCCCGACAGCGGCTCAGATTGCAGTAGCTAGGGGCCTTCCTGGGGGCTCATAACCCAGAACACTAAATGGGCAGACCCTGAGGGAGGAGGCGCAGTGGAGCTGCGGGTGCCGATGGGAAGTCCCGGAGAAACTGGGAGGTCAGTCGCAGTGCTGCCCTCTGTGGAGCACTTAGTAGGCGCCAGGTGTGTTTCCAGGTTCATGGCCCTGGG
The DNA here is from genome assembly GCF_006542625.1 of Nomascus leucogenys. NCBI lineage: Eukaryota > Metazoa > Chordata > Mammalia > Primates > Hylobatidae > Nomascus > Nomascus leucogenys. Next base: position 52,402,430 of record NC_044387.1, on the reverse strand, counting down.
ACCTGAAGCTCAGAAGGTGAAGTGACTTGCCCAGGGCACCCGGCGGGCAGAGGATTTGCAGGCTATGAAGCCTGTACTCATGGCCCGGCCCTGGGGGTTGCGAGTGTGCTGGCTGGGGAGCTTTTCCTGCAAGTGAACTGGTGTCTGGGAGTCAGCATGTCAGGCAGCAGGCAGCGGGAGCACAGTAGGCAGATGGTGGGGCCCGAGCAGCCCTCTGTGGACCCTGGGGCATGGCAGCATGTGGAAGAGAGCTGCTCCATGTCGGTGGCTGACGGGCTGGGTTGTGCCCCGAGGAGGGCAGATGAGGGTAGGAAGTGGGGTCCCCCAGGGCTTTAGCAAAAGGAGGCACAGGAACTGGTTGCCAGCTGCAGTGAAGGGAACATGGCCCTGAGGTCAGGAGCTTGGTCAAGTCACTGCCTCCATGGGCCTCAGTGTCCTCATCTGTGAAAGAGGAAGGGACGGGGAAGCTGACTCCAAGGTCCCTCCTAGCCCTGGTTTCATGAGTCTGAGGATCCCAGGGAAATGGGGCTTAGCAGTCTGACGTGTGAGGTCATGGGGTCCAGGGAGGGGCACCGAGCTGGAAGCGGGAGGCAGAGGGGCTGGCCGGCTGGGTCAGACACAGCTGAAGCAGAGGCTGTGACCTAAGGCCCCAGAACCTCCACCCCTGAGCTGCTACCCCAGGATCTGGGTTCCCTGGTTGGGGGGCCACAGGGAACAAGTCACCTGTCCTTTGCACAGGGGAGCCCTTCAGCTATATGCAGAAGATTCCGCTCTGCCCCTTCCTCCCTCTGGGTGCTGAGCTCCTCCAGCCCACCAGTCAGACATGAGGCTGCCCTAGACCCTGGGCAGGGTTATTGCTGTCCACTGACCTTTGGTATGGGAGATGAGCTCCTGGCCCCCTGAGAGTCCCAAGGGCTGGTGCGGTGAAGCCTGTGCAGGGTGGAAGTGGGCACCACTGTCCCAGGGGAGCCCCTAGGGGCTCTGGTCACTGGGCTTGCCGCTGGCATGCTCAGTCCTCCAGCACTTACTGACACCAGCATCTACCGACACCCAACATTTACAAACACTGACATTGACCAACACTGACATTTACCGACACCAACATTGACCAACACTGACAATTACCAACACCAACATTGACCAGCACTGACAATTACCAACACCAACATTGACCAACACTGACAATTACCAACACCAACATTGACCAACACTGACAATTACCGACACCAACATTTACCAACACCAACATTGACCAACACCGACATTTACTGACACCGACACTGACCAACACTGACATCTGACACTGGAATCTACTGACACTGACGTTTAGCAATGCCGACATTTACCAACACTGACATTTACCAACACCGACATTTACCCACACCAACATTTACTGACACCAGCATTTACCAATGCCGATATTTACTGACCCCAACATTTAGCCATGAGATGGGGGCCGGCTCGGGGACAGGCATTGCTCTTGGCAGTGGGGATGCCACAGAGACCAGACAGACACGTGGGGTCATTGACTTCTGCTTCTTCTTCAGCCTCATGTACTGGATAGACTGGGGAGAGAACCCTGAAATCGAGTGTGCCAACCTGGACGGACAGGAGCTGCGCGTGCTGGTCAACGCCTCCCTCGAGTGGCCCAACGGCCTGGCCCTGGATCTGCAGGAAGGGAAGCTCGACTGGGGAGATACCAAGACAGACAAGATCGAGGTGAGGCTCCCATGGAGGTGTTTGATCCAGGAGGCCTGGCCCTGCCTGGCTGTCCCTGGGCTCCTAAGAGGCCAGGCCCGGCCACCCCCTGCAGCCTGACATACGTATCGCCAAGGCACCAATGGGTGCCTGTGCTCTGCTATTTGGCCAAGTGGAATGCTTGAAAAAATAGTTACAATACTTTCTGACAAAAATGCCTTGAGAGGGTAGTGCTATACAACGTCCTGTGGTTACGTAAGATGTTATCATTGGGTCAGGCGCCTGTAGTCACAGCTACTTGGAGACTGAGGTGGGAGGATCACTGGAGCCAAGAGTTTAAGGCCAGCCCGGGTAAAGGGGACATGGGAAACCTCTGCACTGCTTTTGCCACTTACTGTGAGCCTTAAACTATTTCACGAACAATATAAAATTAAGACAAAAAATTAATAACATATCCACTGCCCCCACTTAAGACATAAAACGTGGGTGTCATTGAAGCCAGAGGCAGCCACTGGCCTGAGTTTGTTGATTCATTCCCAAGCAGTTGAAGACAGTTTTGTTTTTCTGTGGATGTCTCTTCTCCCTATGCTGGGTGCAGCCCTGCCCTGCCGCTGTGGTCGGATTTCAGTGGCCTTGTCCTGTGGGTGTGCTTTGGCAGCTTGCTTTTTGCTCACCTATGGAGCCTCTATTGAGCTTTTGTTGTAGTTGTCCAGGCTGGAGTGCAGTGGCATGATCTCAGCTCACTGCAATCTGTGCCTCCTAGGTTCTAGCGATTCTCCTGCCTCAGCCTCCCGTGTAGCTGGGATTACAGGCGTCTGCCACCACACTCGGCCAATTTTTACATTTTTAGTAGAGACGGGGTTTCACCATGTTGGCCAGGCTGTTCTGGAACTCCTGACCTCAAGTGATCCACCCGCCTCAGCCTCCCAAAGTGCTGGGATTACAGGCGTGAGCCACCGTGCCCAGCCTCTATTGAGCATTTTTTTGAGGTGCTCTTGGTGCCAGTGATATGTTAGTTACATGTGTCCCCATCGCACATTGTCACCCATCGAGGTGACATTGGTGCCTCTCCTCGGGGTAGACGCCTCCCTTTGTTTCCAGCAACTTCTGAAGGATTTTCCTGAGCCGCATCAGTCCTTGTTGACCTCACCATCGGGGTCACCTTTGCTCTCCTCAGGTCTCCCAAGGGAGGCCCGAACCAGGCAGCTTGCAGGGGAGGGTGGGATGGAGAACACGAGTGTGTGTCTGTGTTGCAGGATTTCAGACCCTGCTTCTGAGCGGGAGGAGCCTCAGCACCTTCAGGGTGGGGAACCCAGGGATGGAAAAGCCTGAGTGGATGCCCCTCCCACAAAAGCTCTAGAAGCTGCAGATGTAGCCATTTCCTGTTGGAGCTCCTTGTAAATGTTTTGTTTTTGGCAAGGCCCACGTTTCTGGGCTGCTGAGGATGATTTGCCTTCACGCATCCCCCCTACCCGTGGGAGCAGGTCAGGGACTCGCGTGTCTGTGGCACGCCAGGCCTGTGACAGGCGTTGTTCCCTGTACTGTCGCAGCAGTGGTTTTCTTGAGACAGGGTCTCGCTCGGTTGCCCAGGCTGGAGTGCAGTGGCGCGATCATGGCTCACTGTAGCCTCCATCTTCCTGGGCTCAGGTGATCCTTCTGCCTCAGCTTCTGAGTGGCTGGGACTACACACACACACCACCACACCCAGCTAGTTTTTGTATATTTTTTTGTAGAGATGGGGTTTCGCCATGGTGCCCAAGCTGATCTCAAACAACTGAGGCATAAGTGATCCACCTGCCTCGGCCTCCCAAAGTGCTGGGATGACAGGCATGAGCCACCATACCAAGCCCAATGATTTTTTTTATTGTGATAAACATAGCACAAAATTGATGATTTTAACCATTTTAAAGTGAACAATTCAGGCCAGGGACGGTGGCTCATGTCTGTAATCCCAGTACTTTGGGAGGCAGAGGCAGGCAGATCACCTGAGGTCAGGAGTTCCAAGACCAGCCTGGGACCAACATGGTGAAACCCCCCTCTCTACTAAAAATGCAAAAATTAGCCGGACGTGGAGGCGGGCGCCTGTAATCCCAGCTACTCGGGAGGTTGAGGCAGAAGAATCACTTGAACCTGGGTGGTGGAGGTTGCAGTGGGCCGAGATCTCGCCACTGCACCCCAGTCTGGACAACAGAGCAAGACTCTGTCTCAAAAAATAAATAAATAAAAAAATTTTTTAAAAAGTGAACAGTTGAGGGGCGTTTAGTATGAGGACAATGTGGTGCAGCTATCTCTGCTACTGTCTACTTCTAGAACACTTTCCTCTCCCCTGAAGGAAACCCCATGCCCGTCGGCACTCATGCCCATTCTCCCCTCTCTCCCAGCCTCTGTCAACCACTAATCTACTTTCTTTCTCGGGGGGGTTCACTTCTTCTGGACATTTTGTGTGACTGGAATCCTGCAATAGTGGCCCGTGTGTGGCTTCTTTCCGTAGCGTCGCGTTTCCAAGATTCATCCCCACATTGTTGCACATTACCAGAACTTCATTCCTGACGGGGTGCAGTAGGTTAGGCCTGTAATCCTAACACTCTGGGAGGCCAGGGCAGGAGGAGGATCACTTGAGGCCGGGAGTTTGAGACCAGCCCGGCCAGCATAGCGAGACCTCATCTACAAAAAAATTTTAAAAGTTAGCTGAGATGGGAGGATCACGTAAGCCCAGGAGGTCAAGTGAGCTGTGATCATACCACTGTACTCTAGCCTGGGCAACAGAGCAAGACCCTGTCTCAAAAAATAAAAAAAAAAGTTCTTTTTTTGTCTGGATGACAAATAAAACGTGCCAGAGCACATTTTATTTTTCCATTTATCGGCTGGTGGGCAGTGGTTTCCACCTTTTGTCCACCATGAATAATGCTCCTGTGAACGTTTGAATGCAAGGTTTTGTTTGAACACCTGTTTTGAATTATTTGGGTATATGTGTAGGGGTAGAATTGCTGGGTCGTATGGTAGTGTTAGGTTTGACTTACTGAGGAACCGTTAAACTGTTTTCAGCAGCGGCTGCGCCGTTCTGCGTCCCCACTGGCAGTGTGTGAAGGTTCTGACTTCACCTCCTCACCAGTGCTTCTTTTCCACTTAAAAAATATTCAGCCAGGCGCAGTGGCTCACACCTTTAATCTCAGCACTTTGGGAGGCCGAGGCGGGCAGATCACCTGAGGTCAGGAGTTCAAGACCAGCCTGGCCAACATGATTTTTAGTCTCTACTAAAAATACAAAAATTAGCTGAATGTGGTGACGTGTGCTTGTAATCCCAGCTACTCAGGAGGCTGAGGCAGGAGAATCGCTTGAACCCAGAAGGTGGAGGTTGCAGTGAGCCGAGATTGCACCACTGCACTCCAGCCTGGGCAACAAGAGCAAAACTCCATCCAAAATAAAAATAAAAATAAATTAAAAATTATATTAAAAAAGGGCTAGGCGCAGTGGGTCATGCCTGTAATCCCAACACTTTGGGAGGCCGAGGCAAACAGATCACCTCAGGTCAGGAGTTCGAGACCAGCCTGGCCAACATGGTGAAACCCTGTCTCTACTAAAAATACAAAAATTAGCTAGGTGTGGTGGCGGGTACTTGTAATCCCAGCTACTCGTGAGGCTGAGACAGGAGAATCACTTGAACCTGGGATGCAGAGGTTGCAGTGAGCCGAGATCATGCCACTGCACTCCAGCCTGGGCAACAAAGAGTGAAACTCCATCTCAAAAAATAAAAAATTATTAAAAATTTATCACAGCCAGCCTAGTGGGTGTCCCATGTGGCTTTGTCTTGCATTTCCCTGATAACTAGGATACTGAGCATCTTGTCCCAGGCTTGCCACACCTCAGCACTTTGAGATACGTAGCACAGTCCCCATTTGCGAATGAGAAATGAGGTTTAGGGAACAGCAACTTGTACCGTGTCATGCAGTGAGCAGGGGGTCTCCGGGCAGTCTGACTCCATAGCCGACCAAGCTCCAATCCTTGCCACTCCTAGTGTTGTGGGTGGAGCCCAGGGTGTTCCCACATTTTTCAGATGAGAACACCAAAGCTCAAAGCAGGAGCATTTTGTCCACATTGGATACACGATGTCTGTGGTTTGGTCCTGAAGTCACTTTATATCTTGGTCGTCCAGACTGGAGTAGGACGGGGGTTTCTGGGGAATGGGGAGGGCATCTAAGGTAAAAGGAAGGAATTCCAGATTCTCTCTACTGTCCTTGGGAAGTTAGAAGAATCAGAGGGTCTGGCAAAGTCAGACAAAGCAAGAAGAGAAATGCAGTCAAGAGGAAGTGGAGCTGTGCAGGAACAAGGGGGTCGCAGGAGCTTACCCCCAGGCCCTGCACTTGCTGGGGCCTTCATGTCACAATGACGTAAGCACTGCGTGTTGATTTCCCACTTTAATAATCTGTCTGTAAGCCAGGCGCAGTGGCTTACGCCTGTAATCCCAGCATTTTGGGAGGCCGAGGCGGGTGAGTCACCTGAGGTCAGGAGTTTGAGAGCAGCCTGACCAATATGGTGAAACCCTGTCTCTGCTAAAAATACAAAAATTAGCCGGACCTGGTGGCGTGCGCCTGTAGTGCCAGCTACTCGGGAGGCTGAGACAGGAGAATTGCTTGAACCTGGGAGGCGGAGGTTGCAGTGAGAGCCGAGATTGCGCCATTGCACTCCAGCCTGGGCAACAAGAGCGAAACTCCGTCTCAAAAAAAAAAGTGACCTCTGGCCAGGTGGAGCAGCTCACACCCGTAATCCCAGCACTTTGGAAGGCCGAGATGGGCAGATTGCTTTAGCTCAGGAGTTCAAGACCAGCCTGAAACTCCAGCTCTACAACAGTAAAATAAGATTTAAGAGATAATAGTGACCTTTTGGTAGATTGAAACCTGGAGTGCTTTCTTTTTCTAAATGCGGATTCTTTTCTTCGTTGTGTTTGTGTACTGTGCGAATGTCCCTTCCCCAGCCCTGTCATTGTGAGTGGAAGAAGGGGCAAGGATTCCCCTGCTACTGGGAGCCCTACCTCTCATGCTGCGTGTCCTTGGAGAAGCCTGCACTTCCTCATTGTACGCCAGGGCTGGGTCCCTCCTTGGCATGGTTCTGTGCTGCTGGGATGGGGCCAGCCCCTCAGGCATTTTCTGAGTATCACACACAGGTGTGTGCATTCATGGCCTTTGCGTGTCTTCCTGTTGTGGAGGCAAAACGCGAAGAACCCTACATGATTTTGGGACCAGGACTCCGTTACCTGCTGTTCATTCCTCACCAGAGCAGCTAGGAGTGGGTGGAGAGGTCGGACTTCCAGGCACAGTCGCAGGGGCTGTTCTAATCGTGTCCCTGCCAGCCTGCTCATCAGGACCACCTGTTGGGGGGCTGTTACCATGATCCCATACTTGGGCCCTGGGCCATCTGATTCTGACGTAATTGCTCCAGGTTGGGGTCAAGCCTTTGTTTTATGTTTTGTTGTTTCCTCTGTGACGTTAGCCACTGGGCTAGTCTGAGCCCCTCAGTTACAGGTGGAAAAACTGAGGCCCATGGGGGTGCAAGGACTTGCCTGGGACCCAGAGCCCCTTGGGGCAGAGCTGGGGTGGGGCCTGGCTTTGGGTCCCAGAGCTGCCGGTCCCCTTCCCGCTCTCCTGGCAGCTTTCTTTTGAGACGAGGTCTCAGAATCTTCACACACTGCCGGTGGGGATGCAGAACGGCGCAGCCGCTGTTGAAAACAGTTTAACAGTTCCTCAGTAAGTCAAACCTAACACTACCATACGATTCTCCTGCCTCAGCCTCCCGAGCAGCTGCCATGCCCAGCTCATTTTTTTTTTGTATTTTTAGTAGAGCTGGGGTTTCACCATGTTGGCTAGGCTGATCTCGAACTCCTGGCCTCAAATGATCCGCCTGCCTTGGCTCCCCAAAATGCTAGGATTACCGGCGGGGTTACACTGCACCCGGCCCTAGCAGCTTTGTCCTGTGCCATCCAACAACAGATGACCGAAGTCTTTGCTTCTTAACATGCATTCCATCAGCCTTACAGTTTTGCCACCTGCAAAACAGAGGACTTGTTGCTTTTCTGGTAAGCTGGAAATGTAATCTGGCTGCACAGGCCCATGGACGCTTGCCTTTAATGGCCTCGTGTCTCTTTCATCCAGTCCTGAGAGGTAGAGGACTTGGATGTTGCACCTAACCCAACCTTCCTGTTTACATTCCGCAGGCTCATCGATCATCAGGACCACGTCCTATTCCACGCGTCTGTATGCTTCCATTGGTTCAGGCGTTTTTACCTTGATAGTATTTTTTCCTCTGTGGCTTTTGCGGTGGTTGCTTTTAATCAGCATTGACTCCTCAAGGAAAATATTTAGCTGTTACATCTCAAGAGGAGACAGGGTGGAAAGCACCTGAGACCTGCAGGCTCAGACTTAGAACCAGAAGTGCCCTCAGAGTTCATCGGGCCCTGACCCAGCGGGAAATGAGTTCGTAGAGAAGCGGGAGAACCTTGCCCCAGGTCCCGCAGCTGCCCACACAAACTCTGTGTGGTGGGTGTGATCTGGAGACCCACCCAATCCCTATTCCGCACGCAGTGCTGCATGTTGGGGCAGGCATTGCTAATTGATCCCAGGACTCCTTGCAGAGCACGCCCTGGTCCAAGACCCACACCCTGGTTCTCTAGGCAGCCGCTGCCTGTCAGCTGCACTGGTTTGGGAGAGGACACCTGCTTACCTGCTATGTTCCAAATTGTGCTGTTCATACCAGCACAGGTGGGGGATGCGGTGGGAAAGGGATCCTCAGCTGGCCCCATCACTGCTCTGTCAGCTGGGGATATGGGATCATAGTGAAAACCTCATGGCTGGGCACGGTGGCTCACGCCTGGAATTCCAGCACTTTGGGAAGCTGAGGAGGATGGATCATTTGAGGTTAGGAGTTCGAGACCAGCCTGGCCAACATGGTGAAACCCTCGTCTCTACTAAAAATACAAAAATTTGCCAGGCGTGGTGGCAGGCACCTGTAATCCCAGCTACTTGGGAGGCTGAGGCAGGAGAATCGCTTGAACCCAGGGGGTGGAGGTTGCAGTGAGCTGAGATCTCGCCACTGCACTCCAGCCTGGGCGACAGAGCAAGACTCTGTCTCAAAATCTCAAAAGAAATGAAAACGTCATTTATCCAGTACCTCTGGAGAGCCGCGATACCTGGCGTTTTACGGTACCTGGCAAGGTGCAGGTGAAGTTGAGGCTCCTGGGTGTTGAACCCGTTTTGTTTGGGGCAGCTCAGGCCCGAGGCAGGGTCAGGATTGGCTCTCCTTGGTGTGGCCCTGGCCCATCCAGACCTGTATCTCTGCCATCCTGCAGGCGATCAATGTCGATGAGACGAAGAGGCAGACCCTCCTGGAGGACAAGCTCCTACACATTTTCGGGTTCACCCTGCTGGGGGACTTCATCTACTGGACTGACTGGCAGTGCCACAGCATCAAGCGAGTGCACAAGGTCAAGGCCAACCGGGATGTCATCATTGACCAGCTGCCCGACCTGATGGGGCTCAAAGCTGTGAACGTGGACAAGGTCGTTGGTGAGTCCAGCGGGGCGGGCCCCAAGCCATGGCTCAGCTGCAGACTTGCATGAGGAAGAATTAAGTGACGGGTCCAAACCTGGGCATAAGTGTTGAGCGGGGGTGCCCCGCCTTGGGGAAGGGCAGGATGGGAAAGGTGACAATATCTGGCTAAGGATAGATGGGAAGGGACCAAGGGTGCTGATTAGGGAATCGTTATGGACTAGGAATATCAGTAACGATGGTTAGAAAGTGGCTAACATTTGTTGAGCACCTGCTATGTGCCTGGGCCCGGCTGGGAGCCTTCATGCCCAGAGTGACCCCATCTGCAAATGCAGTTCTTTGCCTCACTCAAACTGGGGAGTGGGAGGCAGAGCCACACAACTCACAGGTGCCGAGCTCAAGACTCACTCCTGGGTCTGCCTGGGCTGGGCTGTGCTGCTTGCTGCCCCTGTGGCCAAACACACGCGCACCTTTCACTTGAAAGTCAGGATCCGCAGAACGTTCCCCGAGGAGGTCGTTGTTTGGCACTATGATTTGTCTCTTCCTGAAAAGGTGATAGAGTTACACTGGAGAGAGCAGCATCCAGGTGTGACAGAGATGGGCCTGGGGCTTGTGGGCAGGGGCTCTGTGTCCGGCTGGGGCCCGGGGTCCTGCGCTGCACCTGTGTGTCAGAAGCACTCAGTAAATCTTCGCTAATGAAGGATGAGAGGATAGAGGACGTGATGCTTGCTATTGCATTGCCTGCAATCCTGGATGAGATGCCCAGGTTGGCTTTGCTCCCCGTCAGGTGGATGTGATGTTAGCTGTGATGTTAGATCCCTGGCTTTAAAATACAAGGGAGATGGAAATTGAGGGAGCAGGTTGGGGCAGAAAGGACAGCCCCGCAGAGGCCTGGAGCTGAGGCAGTGCGGGCGACCCCAGGAGCAGTGAGTGCTTCCGTCATGGCCTTCATTGCACCCTGTGGTCCTCATGCAGGGGATGGAATCCACGAATTTAGTTTTCTCAGCCTCCTTTAAAAACGCATTCATGCCAGGGACAGTGGCTCACACCTGAAATCCCACCACTTTGGGAGGCCGAGGCAGGCAGATCACTTGAGGTCAGGAGTTTGAGACCAGCCTAGCCAACATGGTGAAACCCCATGTCTACTAAAAGTACAAAAAAAAAGAAATTAGCCAGATGTGGTGTCACACACCTGTAATCCCAGCTATTTGGGAGGTTGAGGCAGGAGAATCACTTGAACCCAAGAGGCAGAGGTAGTGAGCCAGTATTGTGCCACTCCATCTGGGTATTGCCCTCCATCTGGGCAATAGAGTGAGACCCTGTCTCAAAAAAAAAAAAAAATGCATTAATGCCAGGAGCAGTGGCTCACGCCTGAAATCCCAGCACTTTGGAAGGCTGAGGCAGGAGGATCACTTGAGCCCAGCAATTTGAGAGTGTCTCTCCTGGGCAACATAGAGAGACCTCATTTCTACCAAAAAAATAAAAATTACAAAAAATTAGCCGGGCATAGTGGCATGTGCCTGTGGTCCCACCTACTCAGGAGGCTGAGGTGGCAGGATCCCTGAGCCTGGAGGCAGAGATTGCAGTGAGCGGAGATCAGGCCACTGCACTCCAGCCTGGGTGACAGATTGAGACCCTGTCTCAAAACAAAACAAAACAAAAAAAAAAACATTCACTATCCACCATGGAAGGTGAGACTGACCCACTGTGAGTGATTGTTCAAAGAACAAAAAATAATCCCCAGAGATAAGACAAAAGGGTGCATCCATGGGGCTGTGATTTAAAGCTGAGAAATTGGGCTTCTTTCCCCTCCCCTCTCACCCCATGGTTTACTAAAGGAGATGAACAAAAGGATTCTTTTTTTGGCTTAAATATTTAACACAAATTAAAGCCAGTTTTAACAGCACTTTGGTTGATGAGTGAGATTAACAGACTGGCCAAAAATAAACAAACACTCTCTGTACTGTGTGAAAAAGAGGCAGCTTTGGCCATGCTGGGTGAAAGTGAGTTTTGAAGGTTGCTGGGAATGTCTGTGAATCGGAAGAAGGGCCTAGGTGGGAGTCTCAGGAGCTGAGACCCCAAGGGGTGACTTACCCAGTCCCTGCCCCAAAGGCGTTACTGTGTTCTTCCTGGGTCGGAGCACAGGCCAGGAGGCTGGACCACCAGGCTGGCACTCTCGCCGAGCTGCTCCCTGACTTCCTGACCATGATCCCTTCAGCAGCCTCTCTGCACTTTAGTTTCTTTGAATGAAAAATGAGGATGAGAATAGCTCCTAACCCCAAGGTGGATGGAGTGAGTTCGGACAGGTGATTCCCTGGGATCAGTGTCTGGGGCCTGACAAGGTCCAGTCAGAGCCCGCACTGCTGTTACTGATACTGACCCTTGGCCGTACCAGGGGAGAACTTGCTTGCCATTGCCAGGCGTTCTCCCACCACGCCCAGCTACTGTCCGTTTTGACGTGTGGCTGGAATAAAGCTGTGCACGTTGCAGCTTTTGGCACATCCTGGCTTTGAGGTAAAAGGTACATGTGTGTTTGAGGGTTGAGCCTGGCCATGGGAATGATAATCACAGCCCAACCCAGCCATGAGGTCGAATCCGACCTGGGGGCGAGTCCTGAGCTTGGCACCCCTGAGCTGTGTGGTTCATGGTGGCATTCATTGTGTGGCTTGGCTGCACCCCTTTCCCTGCTGGGCTTTTGGTGTTTAGATCAGAGCCTGTGTGTTCGCTTCCAGGAACCAACCCGCGTGCAGACAGGAATGGGGGTGCAGCCACCTTTGCTTCTTCACGCCCCACGCAACCCGGTTTGGCTGCCCCATCTGGGGCCTGGAACTGCTGAGTGACATGAAGACGTGCATTGTGCCCAAGGCCTTCTTGGTCTTCACCAGCAGAGCCGCCATCCTGCTCTCGGTGTCAAGGAGGCCTCAGCCCTGGACTTTGATGTGTCCAGCAACCAAATCTACTGGACAGATGTCAGCCTGAAGGTAGCGTGGGCCCGAACGTGCACATGTGCAGCCTATATGGGAAAACCTTGCCTCTGTACCTGCCTCAAAGGTTTCAGACATTTTTCTTAAAGCACTATAATATTTATTGTAACTCAATTCAAGCTAATTAAATATGAGCAAGCCTATTTAAAAAAAAGATAAATAGATGATTATAATGAGCAAATCCAGTAGACACACACGAGGGCTTTTGTGAAATGCTTGTGTGAATGCGAAATGTTTGTTGTCCCTTGAGCTTGACTTCAGACACCCCACCCGCTCTCTTTCCAGTGCCCGTTTGCTTAGCATTCTTTTATAATGCAAATGTAAGCATCCAGGACAAATACAGGAAGACCTTTTTTTTTTTTTTGAGACGGAGTCTTGCTCTGTCGTCCAGGGTGGAGTGTGCAGTAGCATGATCTCGGCTCACTGCAACCTCCGTCTCCCAGGTTAAAGCGATTCTCCTGCCTCAGCCTCCTAAGTAGCTGGGTTTACAGGCACATGCAACCACACCCAGCTAGTTTTTTTGTATTTTTAGTAGAGACAGGGTTTCACCATGTTGGCCAGGCTGGTCTTGAACTGTTGACCTCAGGTGATCCACCCGCCTCGGCCTCACAAAGTGCTGGGATTACAGGCGTGAGCCACCATGCCCAGCCTAGAAAGACTTTTTGCCTTATAAAGAAGGGTTTAGGACCAGGAAAAAGTTGAATCTATGAATAGACCAATAACAGGTTCTGAAATTGTGGCAATAATCAATAGCTTACCAACCAAAAAGAGTCCAGGACCTGATGGATTCACAGCCGAATTCTACCAGAGGTACAAGGAGGAACTGGTACCATTCCTTCTGAAACTATTCCAATCGATAGAAAAAGAGGGAATCCTCCCTAAGACATTTTATGAAGCCAGCATCGTCCTGATACCAAAGCCTGGCAGAGACATAACCAAAAAAGAGAATTTCAGACCAGTATCCTTGATGAACATTGATGCAAAAATCCTCAATAAAATACTGGCAAACCGAATCCAGCAGCACATCAAAAAGCTTATCCACCATAATCAAGTGGGCTTCATCCCTGGGATGCAAGGCTGGTTCAACATATGCAAATCAATAAATGTAATCCAGCATATAAACAGAACCAAAGACAAAAACCACATGATTATCTCAATAGATGCAGAAAAGGCCTTTGACAAAATTCAACAACCTTTCATGCTAAAAACTCTCAATAAATTAGGTATTGATGGGACGTATCTCAAATAATAAGAGCTATCTATGACAAACCCACAGCCAATATCATACTGAATGGGCAAAAACTGGAAGCATTCCCTCTGAAAACTGGCACAAGACAGGGATGCCCTCTCTCACCACTCCTATTCAACATAGTGTTGGAAGTTCTGGCCAGAGCAATCAGGCAGGAGAAGGAAATAAAGGGTATTCAATTAGGAAAAGAGGAAGTCAAATTGTCCCTGTTTGCAGATGACATGATTGTATATCTAGAAAACCCCATTGTCTCAGCCCAAAATCTCCTTAAGCTGATTAGCAACTTCAGCAAAATCTCAGGATACAAAATCAATGTACAAAAATCACAAGCATTCTTGTACACCAATCACAGACAAACAGAGCCAAATCATGAGTGAACTCCCATTCACAATTGCTTCAAAGAGAATAAAATACCTAGGAATCCAACTTACAAGGGATGTGAAGGACCTCTTCAAGGAGAACTACAAACCACTGCTCAATGAAAGAAAAGAGGATACAAACAAATGGAAGAACATTCCATGCTCATGGGTTGGAAGAAGCAATATGAAAATGGCCATACTGCCCAAGGTAATTTATAGATTCAATGCCATCCCCATCAAGCCACCAATGACTTTCTTCACAGAATTGGAAAAAACTACTTTAAAGTTCATATGGAACCAAAAAAGAGCCCACATTGCCAAGTCAATCCTAAGCCAAAAGAAAAAAGCTGGAGGCATCACACTACCTGACTTCAAACTATACTACAAGGCTACAGTAACCAAAACAGCATGGTACTGGTACCACAACAGAGACATAGATCAATGGAACAGAACAGAGCCCTCAGAAATGATGCCGCATATCTACAACTATCTGATCTTTGACAAACCTGACAAAAACAAGAAATGGGGAAAGGATTCCCTATTTAATAAATGGTGCTGGGAAAACTGGCTAGCCATATGTAGAAAGCTGAAACTGGATCCCTTCCTTACACCTTATACAAAAATTAATTCAAGATGGATTAAAGACTTAAATGCTAGACCTAAAACCAAGAAAACCTAGGCAATACCATTCAGGACATAGGCATGGGCAAGGACCATGTCTAAGACACCAAAAGCAATGGCAACAAAAGCCAAAATTGACAAATGGGATCTAATTAAACTAAAGAGCTTCTGCACAGCAAAATAAACTACCATCAGGTGAACAGGCAACCTACAGAATGGGAGAAAATTTTTGCAACCTACTCATCTGACAAAGGGCTAATATCCAGAATCTACAATGAACTCAAATTTACAAGAAAAAAACAACCCCATCAAAAAGTGGGCAAAGGACATGAACAGACACTTCTCAAAAGAAGACATTTATTCAGCCAAAAAACACATGAAGAAATGCTCATCATCACTGGCCATCAGAGAAATGCAAATCAAAACCACAGTGAGATACCATCTCACACCAGTTAGAATGGCCATCATTAAAAAATCAGGAAACAGGCCGGGCGCGATGGCTCACGCTTGTAATCTCAGCACTTTGGGAGGCCGAGGCGGGTGGATCACGAGGTCAGGAGATCGAGACCACGGTGAAACCCCGTCTCTACTAAAAATACAAAAAATTAGCCGGGCGTGGTGGCGGGCGCCTGTAGTCCCAGCTACTCGGAGAGGCTGAGGCAGGAGAATGGCGTGAACCCAAGAGGTGGAGCTTGCAGTGAGCCGAGATTGCACCACTGCATTCCAGCCTGGGCGACAGAGCAAGACTCTGTCTCAAAAAAAAAAAAAAAAAAAAAAAAAAAATCAGGAAACAACAGGTGCTGCAGAGGATGTGGAGAAATAGGAACACTTTTACACTGTTGGTGGGACTGTAAACTAGTTCAACCATTGTGGAAGTCAGTGTGGCGATTCCTCAGGGATCTAGAACTAGAAATACCATTTGACCCAGTCATCCCATTACTGGGTATATACCCAAAGGACTATAAATCATGCTGCTATAAAGACACATGCACACGTATGTTTATTGCGGCACTATTCACAATAGCAAAGAGTTGGAACCAACCCAAATGTCCAACAACGATAGACTGGATTAAGAAAATGTGGCACATATACACCATGGAATACTATGCAGCCATAAAAAATGTTGAGTTCATGTCCTTTGTAGGGACGTGGATGAAACTGGAAAACATCATTCTCAGTAAACTATTGCAAGGACAAAAAACCAAACACCGCATGTTCTCACTCATAGGTGGGAATTGAACAATGAGAATTCATGGACACAGGAAGGGGAACATCACACTCCGGGGACTGTTGTGGGGTGGGGGGAGTGGGGAGGGACAGCATTAGGAGATATACCTAATGCTAAATGACGAGTTAATGGGTGCAGGAAATCAACATGGCACATGGATACATATGTAACAAACCTGCACATTGTGCACATGTACCCTAAAACCTAAAGTATAATAATAAAAAAAAATAAAAAGGAAGGGTTTAGGGGCGTGCTGCGGGCTCGGGGAGCCGCGGCCGAGTACAATGCCGGGCGTGGGGAGCCAGGCAGCCCCGGGGCTGAGGCGGCCATGGGACTGAGGTGAGCGATGGGGCTGAAGGGAGTCACCGTGGCGCTGAAGCCAGCGGTGCAGCTGTCAGGGGCGGCAGCGCTGAGGAGGAGGCGGTGGGGCCGAAGTGAGGAGCGTGGCAGCCTCCAGCCTGCACCCAGCACCCTCCCAGTCTTGGGCGCCCTGGCGCCCGGGTCGGGGGAAAGTCCCGCCCCTGGGAGGAGGGGGCGGGGTGGGGGGGTTCCCGGCGGCCACCAGGAGGAGGCAGAGGCGATGGCGGCAGGGCTTGGGGCTGCACTGTCCCTGCCACCGTGCCTGCGACAGTGACCCAGCCACTCCTAGAGCACAGTCCCCGAAGGATGATAATGAAGATAATTCAAATGATGGGACCCAGCCATCCAAAAGGAGGCGAATGGGCTCAGGAGGTAGTTGTAGTACTTGTGAAACTTCAAGTCAAGATCTTGGCTTTAGTTACTGCCCAGCAGAAAGTTTGATAGAGTACAAATGGCCACCTGATGAAATAGGAGAATACTATATGCTTCAATAACAAGTCAGTGACTATTTGGGTGTGACCTCCTTTAAAAAGAAATATCCAGATTTAGAGTGACAAGATTTGTCTCACAAGGAGAAACCCTACCTGAGAGAGCTAAATGTCATTACTGAAACTCAGTGCACGCTAGTTTAACAGCATTGCGCAGTGATGAAGTGACTGATTTAATGATAAAAGAATATCCAGCCAAACATGCTGAGTATTCTGTTATTCTACAAGAAAATGAATGTCAGCAAATTACAGACCATTATAAAGAGTATTCCCAAATGCAACAACAGAATACTCAGAAAGTTGAAGCCAGTAAAGTGCCTGAGGGTATTAAGAAAGCTGCCAAAAAAGCAGCTGAATTTAACAGCAACTTAAACTGGGACCGCATGGAAGAAAGAAGAGCTTATTTTGACTTGCAGACACGTTATCCAGGTGCCTCAAGGGAATTACAAAGTTTTACCAACAGAGCGAACAATGGTTAGTTCTTACCCAGTGGGTCTTATTCCCCAACAGTTCGACAGTTCGAGGAATATTATAAAAGGTACTCACCAGATGAGCTGTGGTATCTGTCATGAAACACAGCCCTGTACGAGCCCCCTCTGGATCCTGAGCTCCCTGCTGTAGATAGTGACAGTGATTCAGATAACGGCGAAGATGGTCGAGGTGACGAAAAACGGAAAAATAAAGGCACTTTGGACAGCTCCACTGGCAATGTATCTGAAGGGGAAAGCCCTCCTGACAGCCAGGAGGACTCTTTCCAGGAAAGAAATCAAAAGACAAGAAGAGAGACTGTTATCAGCCCCCTGTACAGATGAGGAAACTGAGGCCCACTGAAGGGAATCAAATTTCCCAAGGTCAAGGGCTGCTGAGGGCTGAGCTTGGGCGGGACCCCTTTTCTGTCTGACCCTGTGGTTGGGGCTCCCACAGCAGAGGCTCCACTTGAAGAACATGCTGTGGGCTCCTGCAGAACTTTGCCAGCTGCCCTCCTTCTAGCCGTTCAGGGGAGGGGTGGCCGTCGGGCTCTGTATCCCTGACTCGGCCTTACTCTGCTCTGAGGCCTCTTCTCTGCATCCCTGAAATGGGGTCAGAGCTGGGGAATGGTAAAGGGAGGTCATCCCACCTGAGCACATCTGGTGCCCGGCAGAGGGCAGTGCTCCATATAGGCGCCCTCCATACAAGTGTGTTCCATACAGGTGTGCTCTGTACAGGTGTGCTCCAATGTGAGCTTGGGCAGGCCCCTTCCTCTCCTGATCTCGGTTTCCCCATTTGTCAGATGGGAGGCCCTGGGCTGAAAGGGCACCCCTGAGCTGCCTCTGCCTGACTCTTTGGGATTTAACTGCTCTGGGCCTGTTATCCTACCTGTGAAATGGGACCATGATCCTGGCGGTGGGCCCCACAGAATCCCTGAGTGGCTCAGCCGGATAACACATCTCCCGTATTTTATAAATGGTACAGGGACAATAAGGTCACTCAATAGCGTTTCAACACAGGACGCAGCTGCCTTTAGGAGTTGCAGATCTGGCCAGATCTGAGGCATTCAGGGCCTTTATTCTTGGCCTTGCTCCCTCTGGGCCCTGTTCCTGCCCCTCTGCAGGGCTCTGGGGCTTAGGACATGTCAGCCTGCTGCCCCAGCCCAGCATGTGTGTTCACAGCCCTGGTCTACCATCCACCCCAGAGAACTCCTGTGCACCCTGCAGCGCCCTGCCCTGGACCTGCCTCCTTGCATCCTCGGCTCATTTAGTCTTCTTTACCAGGTGGCCACTGCCTGTGTCCCATTCAGGGCCCAGACCCCCTTCCTCCTTTTTCCCCTGCCCCCATGAAGGCCTGGCCTAGTGCAGGGCCCAGCCATGTGGCAGAATGGAAGGAATTTTTGGGTGATGAGCAGGGTGGCGGGGCAGGTGGCATGGCAGACAGGTTCTAGGGTCTCAGATGATCCTTCAGGTTGCTTCTGTGGGGGCCTGTGTGCACCTGCCATATCCCTGTTGAGAGAAGAGGAGCTAAGGTCACTCCTGTGCCTTTGCTCACACCCATCTTCCAGCATGCCCTTCCTCCCTCTGCCCTCCAGCCCTGGTTCAAGTTCCCAGGCCTGTCTGAGGTTGCCACTGCCCCCAGGCCACCTTTGCTGACATGGAATCCCCAGTATCCCCTGCCCCTTGTTTTCTTCACAGAGGGTCTCATCTGCAGCCTGAGCTCTGGACGGGGCAGGGACAAGTACTCCCAGGGGACCCAGTGCCACAGCCCCCTTCTCCCATGGTGCATGAGCAGGCACACTTTCAGGTCTCACCTGGGGCTGGGCTAGGCTGATCCTGCCTTGCCCGGACATCAGGAGCTGAGGGTCTATATAGGTCAGGCACCAGGAGGCCTCAGGGGGCTTGTGGAAGTATGGGGGTGTGTATGCATGGACAGATACATGGATGGACGAACTGATGGAAAAATGGATGAGTAACTGTCCAGTCTGAAGTCCTGTCCACGGAGGAAGGACCCAGGAAAGCCTCTTGGGGGCAGCTGTGCTTCCAGGTTCCTTGTCACTACCCAAGACCTTAGGGTCCCAGGTCAGCAATTGGAAGGGTCCCCATTTCTCTTTCCCTCCCTGTAACTAGCCCAGTCCCCCTGAAATGTCCAAGGTCTGGAGGAAGCGGGGGTGTGTGACCTGCAGGGACCCACTTCCAGCTTTGGCCAATCCTGCCCACCCTGGGTCCCTCTGAGCTCTGAGTGTCTGGCTGTGCCCCACAGTTGGCCACAGCTCTGCACCCAGCATTTTGAACAGTTCGTGCGGAGCCCTGAGGAGTGGGCAGGGTCTGCATGAACAGAAGCTTCTGGAGCAGAAGATGCTGCTTCTGATCCTTGACTGACTGTGATCTTGAGACCCTGTCTCAAGCTCAGGTCTGGGCACAGAGCTTGGGCACCTCGGTGCTGGGACATAGGCCCATTTCCCAGCTGGGCTGGCAGAGGCTGCATTAACTGAACCCTCCCCTATCCCTATGTCCCCATCACCAGCAGCCTCCCCTCTGAAAACCATTTGGCAATTTCTAATAAACATACGTTTATGCATATCAAGCAAACCCTACTCCTGGGTTTTTATCCAAATGGAATGAAAACTTCTTATGATTAAACAAAAATTTGAATGCAAATATTGATACTGGTTTTATTCACCACTGGCAAGAAGCAGAAACATCTGGTTTGACCCACCACACCACACACGCGCACACACACACACACACACACACACACATACACATACATGTAGAAACAACCCAATTGTCATTCAGCTGGTGAATGGCTAAACAAATTGTGATACCTTCATAAATGGAATCAGGCTCAGCAATAATAGGGGAACAAACTTTTTTTTTTTTTTTTTTTTTTTTTTTTTTTTTTTTTGAGACAGAGTCTTGCTCTGTCGCCCAGGCTGGAGTGCAGTGGCGCAGTCTCGGCTCACTGCAAGCTCCGCCTCCCGGGTTCATGCCATTCTCCTGCCTCAGCCTCTTCGAGTAGCTGGGACTACAGGCACCCACCACCACACCTGGCTAATTTTTTGTATTTTTAGTAGAGACGGGGTTTCATTGTGGTCTTGATCTCCTGACCTCGTCATCCACCCGCCTCGGCCTCCCAAAGTGCTGGGATTACAAGCGTGAGCCACCGCGCCCGGCCGGGAACAAACTTGATCCATAAGGCAACTGGGATGAATTACAACATTGTTACACTGAACTCAGGAAGCCAGGCTCAGAAGGTTACATATTTAGACTCCTCCTCAGCATTAAAAAGGAACAAACTACGTTGCAATTGAGCCACCTGGAGGAACACCCAGAAAACTATGCTGAGTGGGAGAAAGCCAGTCCCAGAGGTCACATACTGTATGGTTCCATGTGCAGAACATTCTTGAAATAACAAAATTATACAAGTGGAGACCAAGTTAGTAGTTGCCAGGGTCTAAGGAGGGGTTTGGGACAGTGGGAAGTGAGTGTTTCTGTGAAAGGGCAACATGAGGGATGTTTGGGAGGGAACCATTCTGTTCTTGTTGTATCAATGTCAATATGCTGGCTGTGAACCGTTACTGTAGCTGCAAGGTGCTACCCTTGAGGGAACTGGCTGGAGTACCTGGGATCCCTCTGTATTGTTCCTTACAACTGCATGAGAAGTTACAATAATCTCAAAAAGTTTAATTTAAAAAATGGTCACATTGAGAGGTGACAGCGTGCTGGCAGCCCTCGCTCACTCTCGGTGCCTCCTTGGCCTTGGCGCCCACTCTGGTCACGCTTAAGGAGCCCTTCAGCCCACTGCTGCACTGTGGGAGCTGCTCTCTGGGCTGGCCAAGGCTGAAGCCATCTCCCTCTGCTTGCAGGGAGGTGTGGAGGGAGAGGCGCAGGCGGGAGCCAGGGCTGTTCGCAGTGCTCACGGGCCAGTGTGAGTTCTGGGTGGGCGCAGGCTCATCGGGTCCTGCACTTGGAGTGGCAGTGAGGGGCTTAGCACCCAGGCCAGCAGCTGTGGAGGGTGCATTGGGTCCCCTAGCACTGCCGGCCCACCCACGCCGCACTCAAATTCTTGCCAGGCCTTAGCCACCTCCCTGCGGGGCAGGGCTCGGGACCTGCAGCCCGCCATGCCCGAGGTGTCCCCCCAGCCCCATGGGCTCCCTTGCAGTTCGAGCCTCCCCGATGGGTGCCACCCCCTGCTCTGCGGCACCCGGTCCCATCGACTGCCCAAGGGCTGAGAGGTGCAGGCACGCGCGCAGGACTGGCGGGCAGCTCTGCCCCTGTGGCCCTGGTGTGGGATCCACTAGGTGAAGCCAGCTGGACTCCTGAATCTGGTGGGGGCTTGGAGAACTTTTATGTCTAGCCGGAGGATTGTATATGCACCAATCAGCACTCTGTGTCTAGCTAATCTGGTGGGGACTTGGAGAACTTTTATGTCTAGCTAAAGGATTATAAATGCACCAATCAGTGCTCTATGTCTAGCTCAAGTTTGTAAACGCATAATCAGTGCTCGGTGTCTAGCTCATCTAGTGCGGACTTGGAGAACTTTTGTGTCTAGCTAAAGGTTTGTAAATGCACCAATCAGCACCCTGTCAAAACGGACCAATCAGCTCTCTATAAAATGGACCAATCAGCAGGATGTGAGTGGGGCCAGATAAGGGAATAAAAGCAGGCTGCCCCAGCCAGCAGTGGCAACCCACTGGGGTACCCTTCCACACTATGGAAGCTTTGTTCTTTCACTCTTTGCAATGAATCTTGCTGCTGCTCACTCTTTGGCTCCGCACTGCCTTTATGAGCTGTAACACTCACTGTGAAGGTCTGCAGCTTCACTCCTGAAGCCAGCAAGACAACGAACCCACCAGAAGGAAGAAACTGAACACGTCCGAGCATCAGAAGGAACAAACTCCAGACACACCATCTTTAAGAACACTCGCCACGGGAGCTGCGGCTTCATTCTTGAAGTCAGTGAGACCAAGAACCCACCAATTCAGACACAACATCCTTTACGTTTGCATTTCTATGATACTATGTAAAAAGCAAAAGCAGAGCGTCAGAAAGAGATCAATGGTTGCCATGGTTGGGGTATAGAAAGGGCTTGACTATAAAAGGAATGTAAGGGCTGAGAGCAGTGGCTCACCCCTGTAATCCCAGCACTGTGGGAGGCTGAGGCAGGTGGGTCACTTGGGGCCAGGAATTTGAGACCAGCCTGGCCAACATGGCGAAACCCTATCTCTACTAAAAATACAAAAATAACCCAGGTGTGGTGACACACACCTGTAATTCCAGCTACTGTAGAGGCTGAGGCAAGAGAATCGCTTCAACCCAGGAGGTGGAGTTTGCAGTGAGCCGAGATTGCACCTCTGCACACCAGCCTGGTTGACAGAGTGAGACTGTGTTTCTAAAAAAGGGGTGCTTAGAGAAATTTGGGGGTGGTGGTGGAAATATTCTGTATTTCAATTGTGATAGTTACATGAGTCAATAATTTTTAGAAAATTATACTAGGTTTTATCTACACCAAAAAGAGTAAACTTTACTGTAAATAAAAATAGAAATGTTTGAAATGTTTAAATGTTTTAAGATGTTTATTATGGGAAGTGGAGCCAAGATGGCCGAATAGGAACAGCCCCAGTCTACAGCTCCCAGTGTGAGTGACGCAGAAGACAAATGATTTCTGCATTTCCAACTGAGGTACCGGGTTCATCTCACTGGATTGTCGGACAGCAGGTGCAGCACACCGAGTGTGAGCCACAGCAGGGCGAGGCATCGCCTCACCCGGGAAGCACATGGGGTCAAGGAATTCCCTTTCCTAGCCAAGGAAAGGGGTGACAGACGGCACCTGGAAAATCGGGTCACTTCCACCCTAATACTGCACTTTTCCAAAGGTCTTAGCAAACGGCACACCAGGAGATTGTATCCCGTGCCTGGCTTGAGGGTCCTATGCCCACGGAGCCTTGCTCATTGCTAGCACAGCAGTCTGAGATCAAACTGCAAGGGGACAGCGAGGCTGGGGCAGGGGTGCCCACCATTGCGGAGTCTTGAGTAGGTAAATGAAGCAGCCAGGAAGCTTGAACTGGGTGGAGCCCACTGCAGCTCAAGGAGGCCTGCCTGCCTCTGTAGACTCCACCTCTGGCGGCAGGGCATAGCCAAACAAAAGGCAGCGGAAACCTCTGCAGACTTAAATGTCCCTGTCTGACAGCTTTGAAGAGAGTAGTGGTTCTCCCAGCGTACAGCTGGAGATCTGAGAATGGACAGACTGCCTCCTCAAGTGGGTCCCTGATCCCTGAGTAGCCTAACTGGGAGGCACCCCCCAGTAGGGGCAGACTGACACCTCACACGGCCGGATACTCCTCTGAGACAAAACTTCCAGAGGAACGATCAGGCAGCAACATTTCCTGTTCACCAATATCCGCTGTTCTGCAGCCTCCGCTGCTGATATCCAGGCAAACAGGTTCTGGAGTGGACCTCCAGCAAACTCCAACAGACCTGCAGCTGAGCGTCCTGACTGTTAGAAGGAAAACTAACAAAACAGAAAGGACATCCACACGAAAACCCTATCTGTACGTCACCATGATCAAAGACCAAAGGTAGATTAAACCACAAAGATGGGGAAAAAACAGCAGAAAAACGGAAAATTCTAAAAATCAGAGCACCTCTCCTCTTCCAAAGGAATGCAGCTCCTCACCAGCAACAGAACAAAGCTGGATGGAGAATGACTTTGGCGAGTTGAGAGAAGGCTTCAGACGATCAAACTACTCCGAGCTAAAGGAGGAAGTTCGAACCCATGGCAAAGAAGTTAAAAACCTTGAAAAAAGATTAGATGAATGGCTAACTAGAATAACTAATGCAGAGAAGTCCTTAAAGGACCTGATGGAGCTGAAAACCACGGCATGAGAACTTTGTGACGAATGCACAAGCCTCAGTAGCCAATTCGATCAACTGGTAGAAAGGGTATCAGTGATGGAAGATCAAATGAATGAAAGGAAGCGAGAAGAGAAGTTTAGAGAATAAAGAACACAATGAAATAAGAAAAAAAGAATAAAAAGAAACGAATAAAGCCTTCAAGAAATTCGGGACTATGTGAAAAGACCAAATCTACGTCTGATTGGTGTACCTGATAGTGACGGTGAGAATGGAACCAAGTTGGAAAACACTCTGCAGGATATTATCCAGGAGAACTTCCCCAATCTAGCAAGGCAGGCCAACACTCAGATTCAGGAAATACAGAGAACACCACAAAAATACTCCTGGAGAAGAGCAACTCCAAGACACATAATTGTCAGATTCACCAAAGTTGAAATGAAGGAAAAAATGTTAAGGGCAGCCAAAGAGAAAGGTTGGGTTACCCACAAAGGGAAGCCCATCAGACTAATCTGATGGGCTTCTGATCCTCGGCAGAAACTCTACAAGCCAGAAGAGAGTGGGGGCCAATATTCAACATTCTTAAAGGATTTTCAACCCAGAATTTCATATCCAGCCAAACTAAGCTTCATAAGTGAAGGAGAAATAAAATACTTTACAGACAAGCAAATGCTGAGAGATTTTGTCACCACCAGGCCTGCCCTAAAAGAGCTCCTGAAGGAAGCACTAAAAATGGAAAGGAACAACCGGTACCAGCCACTGCAAAGTCATGCCAAATTGTAAAGACCATCGAGGCTAGGAAGAAACTGCATCAAGTAACGAGCAAAATAACCAGCTAACATCATAATGACAGGATTAAATTCACACATAATATTAACCTTAAATGTAAATGGGCTAAGTGCTCCAATTAAAAGACACAGACTGGCAAATTGGATAGAGTGAAGACCCATCAGTGTGCTGTATTCAGGAAACCCATCTCACATGCAGAGACACACATAGGCTCAAAATAAAGGGATGGAGGAAGATCTACCAAGCAAATGGAAAACAAAAAAAGGCAGGGGTTGCAATCCTAGTCTCAGATAAAACAGACTTTAAACCAACAAAGATCAAAAGAGACAAAGAAGGCCATTACATAATGGTAAAGGGATCAATTCAACAAGAAGAGCTAACTACCCTAAATATATATGTACCCAATACAGGAGCACCCAGATTCATAAAGCAAGTCCTTAGAGACCTACAAAGAGACTTAAACTCCTACACAATAATAATGGGAGACTTTAACACCCCACTGTCAACTTTAACACCCCACTGTCAACATTAGACAGATCAATGAGACAGAAAGTTAACAAGGATATCCAGGAATTGAACTCAGCTCTGCACAAAGTGGACCTAATAGACCTCTACAGAACTCTCCACCCAAATCAACAGAATATACACTCTTTTCAGCACCACACCACACCTATTCCAAAATTGACCACATAGTTGGAAATAAAGCACTCCTCAGCAAATGTAAAAGAATAGAAATTATAACAAACTGTCTCTCAGACCACAGTGCAATCAAACTAGAACTCAGCATTAAGAAACTCACTCAAAAGCGCTCAACTACATGGAAATTGAACAACCTGCTCCTGAATGACTACTGGGTACATAACGAAATGAAGGCAGAAAGAAAGATGTTCTTTGAAACCAACGAGAACAAAGACCCAACATACGAGAATCTCGGACACATTCAAAGCAGTATGTAGAGGGAAATTTATAGCACTAAATGCCCACAAGAGAAAGCAGGAAAGATCTAAAATTGACACCCTAACATCACAATTAAAAGAACTAGAGAAGCAAGAGCAAACACGTTCAAAAGCTAGCAGAAGGCAAGAAATAACTAAGATCAGAGCAGAACTGAAGGAAATAGAGACACAAAAAACCCTTCAAAAAATCAATGAATCCAGGAGCTGGTTTTTTGAAAAGATCAACAAAATTGATAGACCGCTAGCAAGATTAATAAAGAAGAAAAGTGAGGAGAATCAAATAGACACAATAAAAAATGATAAAGGGGATATCACCACCGATCCCACAGAAATACAAACTACCATCAGAGAATACTATAAACACCTCTATGCAAATTAACTAGAAAATCTAGAAGAAATGGATAAATTCCTCGACACATATACCCTCCCAAGACTAAACCAGGAAGAAGCTGAATCTCTGAATAGACCACTAACAGGCTCTGAAATTGAGGCAATAATTAATAGCTTGCCAACCAAAAAAAGTCCAGGACCAGATGGATTCACAGCTGAATTCTACCAGAGGTACAAGGAGGAGCTGGCACCATTCCCTTCTGAAACTATTCCAATCGATAGAAAAAGAGAGAATCCTCCCTAACTCATTTTATGAGGCCAGCATCATCCTGATACCAAAGCCTGGCAGAAACACAACAAAAAAGGAGAATTTTCGACCAATATCCATGATGAACATTGATGCAAAAATCCTCAATAAAATACTGGCAAACCGAATCCAGCAGCACATCAAAAAGCTTATCCACCATGATCAAGTGGGCTTCATCCCTGGGATGCAAGGCTAGTTCAACATACGCAAATCAATAAACGTAATCCAGCATATAAACAAGCCAACGACAAAACCATATGATTATCTCAATAGATGCAGAAAAGGCCTTTGGCAAAATTCAACAACCCTTCATGCTAAAAACTCTCAATAAATTAGGTATTGATGGGACGTATCTCAAATAATAAGAGCTAACTATGACAAACCCACAGCCAATATCATACTGAATGGGCAAAAACTGGAAGCATTCCCTCTGAAAACTGGCACAAGACAGGGATGCCCTCTCTCACCACTCCTATTCAACATAGTGCTGGAAGTTCTGGCCAGGGCAATCAGGCAGGAGAAGGAAATAAAGGGTATTCAATTAGGAAAAGAGGAAGTCAAATTGTCCCTGTTTGCAGATGACATGATTGTATATCTAGAAAACCCCATTGTCTCAGCCCAAAATCTCCTTAAGCTGATAGGCAACTTCAGCAAAGTCTCAGGATACAAAATCAATGTGCAAAAATCACAAGCATTCTTATACACCAATAACAGACAAACAGCCAAATCATGAGTGAACTCCCATTCACAATTGCTTCAAAGAGAATAAAATACCTAGGAATCCAACTTACAAGGGATGTGAAGGACCTCTTCAAGGAGAACTACAAACCACTGCTCAATGAAAGAAAAGAGGATACAAACAAATGGAAGAACATTCCATGCTCATGGGTAGGAAGAATCAGTATCATGAAAATGGCCATACTGCCCAAGGTAATTTATAGATTCAATGCCATCCCCATCAAGCTACCAATGACTTTCTTCACAGAATTGGAAAAAACTAAAGTTCATATGGAACCAAAAAAGAGCCCGCATCACCAAGTCAATCCTAAGCCAAAAGAACAAAGCTGGAGGCATCACGCTACCTGACTTCAAACAATACTACAAGGCTACAGTAACCAAAACAGCATGGTACTGGTACCAAAACAGAGATATAGACCAATGGAACAGAACAGAGCCCTCAGAAATGATGCCGCATATCTACAACCATCTAATCTTTGACAAACCTGACAAAAACAAGAAATGGGGAAATGATTCCCTATTTAATAAATGGTGCTGGGAAAACTGGCTAGCCGTATGTAGAAAGCTGAAACTGGATCCCTTTCTTACACCTTATACAAAAATTAATTCAAGATGGATTAAAGACTTAAATGTTAGACCTGAAACCATAAAAACCCTAGAAGAAAACCTAGGCAATACCATTCAGGACATAGGCATGGGCAGGGAGTACATGTCTAAAACACTAAAAGCAATGGCAACAAAAGCCAAAATTGACAAATGGGATCTAATTAAACTAAAGAGCTTCTGCACAGCAAAAGAAACTACCATCAGAGTGAACAGGCAACCTACAAGATGGGAGAAAAATTTTGCAATCTACTTATCTGACAAAGGGCTAATATCCAGAATCTACAATGAACTCAAATTTACAAGAGAAAAACAACCCCATCAACAAGTGGGTGGAGGATATGAACAGACACTTCTCAAAAGAAGACATTTATTCAGCCAAAAGACACATGAAAAATCCTCATCATCACTGGCCATCAGAGAAATGCAAATCAAAACCACAATGAAATACCATCTCACACCAGTTAGAATGGCCATCATTAAAAAGTCAGGAAACAACAGGTGCTGGAGAGAATGTGGAGAAATAGGAACACTTTTACACTGTTAGTGGACTGTAAACTAGTTGAACCATTGTGGAAGTCAGTGTGGTGATTCCTCAGGGATCTAGAACTAGAAATACCATTTGACCCAGCCATCCCATTACTGGGTATACCCAAAAGATTATAAAACATGCTGCTATAAAGACACATGCACACATATGTTTATTGCGGCACTATTCACAATAGCAAAGACTTGGAACCAACCCAAATGTCCAACAGTGATAGACTGGATTAAGAAAATGTGGCACATATACACCACGGAATACTATGCGGCCATAAAAAGTGATGAGTTCATTTCCTTTTTAGGGACATGGATGAAGCTGGAAACCATCATTCTCAGCAAACTATCACAAGGACAAAAAACCAAACACCACATGTTCTCACTCATAGGTGGGAACTGAACAATGAGAACACATGGACACAGGAAGGGGAACATCACACACCCGGGCCTGTTGTGGGGTGGGGGGAGTGGGGAGGGATAGCATTAGGAGATATACCTAATGCTAAATGACGAGTTAATGGGTACAGCACACCAACATGGCACATGTATACATATGTAACTAACCTCCACGTTGTGCACATGTACCCTAAAACTTAAAGTATAATTAAAAAAAAAAAAAAAAAAAGAAAATCTCACTGTTACTGTTTTTTAGCTCCCTGAGGCCATTCTTTGGGTTTGGACTGGTGAGTTTGTTTCTGACATCAGAAAACCAACATTTCCTTAGAAGACAAAGAAAGGTGGTCTTACCTGGACATCATCATCATCATCACAGTCATCATCTTCACTTCATGGTAGATATACTAAACTCAGGTTGTCCTCAAGAGAAGCTGGAAGGACACAGAGGAAAGATCAGTGCCCTGGTTGTTTGTGACTGTGAGTCACTCAAGGAGCTTTCCTGGATGCGGTGTAAGGAGGTGGTTGATTAAATAGCATGGACTGAGCTGATGCTGGTCTATTCCCCTGGGTGGAAGAGGGATGGCAGAGGAGGGGAGCAGGAAAGACATGAAACATAGGGGCCTTGGCCTTGTACTAGAGGCATCACGCAGCAACACAAAACAGTCAACCCCAAATGGAACTAAAGCACACACTAAGGGTCAGTGGAAGAGTGCCTTCCTCCCTCTCAAATGTTTTGAAACTCTTCTAAACAAACAGCATTTTCTTAACATATTCAAGATCATGTCAGTACACTAGAATCCAATTATGCTGGTACTACATGTACTGTCTCTTTTAAAGGATTTATTACTTAATTAAAAGCCTATTTTATTGGTAAAATGGATCAATTTTACCCAATTTATTCTATTAATCACACATTCTTTTCCATAAAGATCATTTAAAAATTAAATATTAAAATGCTACAATTAAAATAGTCATGAGTTCCTCTTTGTAAGTCTTCTTCTGGAACCAGAGTGTGTGCAGAAAACCTATTGGGCCCCTGTGATGAGGGGCTTCAGCACCTCTGTGTCACTCTCCCTGAGGAGATTCCCTAAAGATCAGGCTTCATTCAAACAGGCTAAGCTCACAGAGCCTGCTCTGCCTACACCAGTGAAGCTGAGAGATGTGACTCTCAACACTTTCTGCTATGAGGATAAGTTTCCAGGTTCAAATACACATGATCTACTGAACTGAGGAAATGTATACCAATAGAAATGAACACATTCATGAAAAATTGTCCATGAGGTACAGGGGTGATTTTTTGGTTAACTAGCTTACATAAAAACTTTTTTATTTGATGCCTATTCATTAATGCAAAATATTGGTATACGAAATCACAAATTTGGCCAGGTGCAGTGGCTCATGCCTGTTATTCCAGCACCTTGGGAGGCCGAGGCGAGCAGATCACGAGGTGAGCAGATCACGAGGTCAAGACACTGAGACCATCCTGGCCAACATGGTAAAACCACATGTCTACTAAAAAAAAAATTAGCTGGGTGTGGTGAAATACACCTGTAGTCTCAGCTACTCAGAAGGCTAAGGCAGGAGAATCACTTGAAACTGGGAGGCCGAGGTTGCAGTGAATGGAGAGCAGATCACTGCACCCCACTATGGTGACAGTGAGACTCCATGGCCAAAAAAAAAAAAAAAAAAAATCACAAATTTTTATCAGTCATGATAAATCTAACTTATTAGCCGTCAACCTAGATTCTACAAAGTAAAGAAGGTACAAAGAAGTTGAAAGGCATACCGTATTCATGGATAGGAAGACTAAACATGATTAACACACAATACTACACAAATGATCTACTGACTAACAACTGCTATCAAACTGGCAACAGCCATCTGTGCAGAAATGGCAAAGATAATCCTAAGACTTTAATGAACTTTTATGTAGCTCAAATAACCATGTTAACATTGAAAAATAGTGTTGGAGGGCATACATTCATGAGATTGAAATCTACAAAAAAAAAAAAGAGAAATTCAGACAGCATGCTTCCAGCGTGGGGGCACTCATAAGTATCACAGGTATAGAATAGAGAGCCCAGAATTAAATGCACATATACAGAGTCAGCTGATCTTCAACAAAGGTGCCAAGAATACACAAGGGGGAAAGGAAAGCCTCTTCCACAAATGATGGTAAAACTGCATATTCTCATTCACATGAAGAAATGGAATACTGACAGTGTGCTCAAGGTTGTGCTTCTCCCTCCATTTCCAAGACACTGGAGCTTCTGCAGTGAGCCCAGAGTGAATTTTCATTCCGTCCTCCATGCCCAGGGAGATGTCTTGATACCAGAGGTAAACAGCAAGGACAGACGAATGTGCTGCCATGAAACCTAGCAGTTCATAAGGTGAGGATCCATTTCTCCTATGCATCTGCACACACCACAGACGAATTCTGTCTCCAGGATTAAGTGGCTGCCTGTGACAGAGCTGCATCCCAAACCAAAGGCTCTGACATTTTGCAGTGGCACAGGCAGAAAAGAGCAGGTGTTCTCAGAAACATCATCTTTAAATCATGAAGAAGAGGAGATCGAAAACACAGGATACTCAAAA
This sequence comes from Nomascus leucogenys, assembly GCF_006542625.1. Classification (NCBI taxonomy): domain Eukaryota; kingdom Metazoa; phylum Chordata; class Mammalia; order Primates; family Hylobatidae; genus Nomascus; species Nomascus leucogenys. The sequence goes on along the minus strand of NC_044387.1, from coordinate 52,371,329 downwards.
GCCCATAAACAGTACTTCTCACCACGATGACATTGAACTCTGAAAATAACAAACTCGGCTTTTATTTACTTTTTCTCTTTCTACACCCTCCCTCAGCCTCTCAAGCAGCAGGTATAACCTGAAGGTTGCTGGAAATGCTGTTTTATTAGATCCCACCTGAAGTCTTCTTGCCTACCTGGAAAGGTATCCTCTTCCCTGCTGAGATTCTCCAGAATCCACTCTTTAGAACCACCAACATCAGGATAAGTCAGTGAGAGGTGCACTCACTTCTACTCCAGGTGAAGACACACTGGCTCACACAAAATCTCCTGGTTGGTCCTCTGGGTTCACACACATTTCTACAGCCCCTCTGCTCATAGTTACACGCTTGCAAAATCATTTCCTCTCACCATACCCCCAATTTTTCTTAACAGGAACCCAGATTAAGGTTTCTATATATTAAAGCCAGCAAGTTTGTTTCTCAGAAAGTGAGTTACCTCAAGGTACGTACCCCGGACAGGTGATGGTAAAATCTGCAATGAGACAAAAGAAGATGCTGTGAGGATCACATCAATTCTGCTGCACCCCTTACACAGATCTGTTAGTCTCTTGTTGACTTCAGAAAACTAGTTGTGAAACAGTGGCTGAATCAAGGGTCAAAGACCAAACATTCTAGCATAGAAGACACCTGTGAAAAGACAAGAGCTTTTCCCACAGAATTTATCTTTGAGGTTGATTTAGGTTGGTAAACGCACAATGCCTAATCCAAGGAGAAAAACTGGTGTGGAGGAAAATGCCCCTGCATTACAGCTGATGATGGATGCTGTCATTTAAAAACACCCTAGTGTGTCATGTATTAGATGAAAAGAAACTCCCACTGAACTCCATCCTCACAGAGAATTGTGTATGTTGTACATAATGTGCCTGGTTATATTTTTATATCAAAGTTAATTGAGAAGGAAAGAAATCAGGTGAAGGAAATAATGTATACAGTGGTCCATTTTTAAGACAAAGTGCCTTGAACCGGTTTAGGTCAAAAAAAAAACGGAAGAAATACTAGGCTCTTGCTTGGATAAACAATGCCTGCTTGTTGGGCACCCCCTCCTCCCCACTTAGTTGCCCTCACTTGAATCAAAGAATATTAGTCTAAGATGAAAGTTTACTAGCCTGCAAAATAGCTCACTTTGTCTGTTCTTATCAGCCTGCCCAGCTACTTAGGTCATAAGTCAAATACTTGAAGAGCCCCTGAGCTGACTAGGATGGCAATGCATTGGGGGCTGCAACAAAATGCAGTAAGACAACCATAAAAAAAAAAAAATACCGGCCAGGTGCGGTGGCTCACGCCTGTAATCCCAGCACTTTGGGAAGCCGAGACAGGCGGATCATGAGGTCAGGAGATCGAGACCATCCTGGCTAACATGGTAAAACCCCGTCTCTACAAAAATACAGAAAACTAGCTGGGCGTGGTGGTGGGCACCTGTAGTCCCAGCCTCGGGAGGCTGAGGCAGGAGAATGGCATGAAGCCGGGAGGCGGAGCTTGCAGTGAGCCAAGATTGTGCCACTGCACTCCAGCCTGGGTGACAGAGCGAGACTCCGTCTCAAAAAAAAAAAAAAAAAAAAAAATACCTAAAGCTCCTAACCAACAATCAGTATGTGACACCCGGGAAGATTCTGACCCCATAGTACTCAGCCTATGAGGAACCAGGGGAGGGACCTGCACACTAGGGGATAAATTGCTTGTTGAAACTGTGCTGGGTGTGTCTGCCCATCAGACACCAGATCATGCAACACTGTCATTAAAAGTCTCACTTTTGGCCAGGTGGGGTGGCTCACGTGTATAATCCCAGCACTTCAGGAGGCTGAGGTGGGCAGATTACCTGAGGTGAGGAGTTTGAGACCAGCCTGGCCAACATGGTGAATCCCCATCTCTACTAAGAATACAAATATTTTCTGGGCATGGGGACACATGCCTGTAATCCCAGCTACTTGGGAGGCTGAGGCAGGAGAACTGATTGAGCCCAGGAGAAGGAGGTTGCAGTGAACCGATATTGCACCACTGCACTCCAGCCTGGCTAACTGAGCAAGACTCTGTCTCAAAAAAAAAAAAAAGAAAGAAAAAAAAGAAAGAAAGAAAGAAAGAAAGAAAGAAAATAAAATCTCACTTTTGCAGTTTTTCAGCTCCCCATGTCTATTCTTTGTGTTTGGACTGGTGAGTTTATTTCTCACATCAGAAAACCAACATTTCCTTAGAAGACAAAAAAAGGTGGTCTTACCTGGGCATCATCATCATCAGCATCATCACAGTCACCATCTTCACTTGGTGGTAGGCATACTAAACTCAGGTTGTCCTCAGGAGAAGCTGGAAGGACACAGAGGAAAGATCAGTGCCCTGGTTGTCTGTGACTGTGAGTAACCCAGGGAACTTTGTTGGATGTGGTGTATGGAGGTGGTTGATTAACAAGTATAAACTGAGTCGATTGATGCTGGGCTATTCCTCTGGGTGGAAGAGGGATGACAGAGGAGGCAAGCAGCAAAGACACAAAACATGGAGGCCTTGGCCTTGTTCTAGAGGCATCATGCAGCAACACAGAAGAATCAACCCATAAGGGAACTAAAACACACACTAAGTGTCAATGGAAGAGTGCCTTCCTCTCTCTCAAATATTTTGAAACTCTTCTAAACAAGCAGCATTTTCTTAATGTATTCAAGACTGTGTCAGTACACTAGGATCCAATTATGCTGGCACTACATTTAGCATCCCTTTTAAAGAATTTATTACTTAATTAAAAGCCTATTTTTTTGGCGAAATGGATTCAATTTCACCCAAATTACTCTATTCTATTTATCACATATTCTTTTTCATAGAGATCACTTAAAAAATTAAATATTAAAATGTTACAATTAAAAATAGTCATTATTTCCTCTTTGTATGTCTTCTGTAACCATGGTGTGTGCACACAACCTTTTGGGACCTTGTGATCAGAGGCTTCAGCAGCTCCTGTGTCACTCTCCTTGAGGAGATTTCCTAAGGATCAGGCTTCATTCAAACAGGCCAAGCCCACACAGCGTGCTCTGCCTACACCGGTGAAACTGAGACACCTGACTCTGAACACTTTCTACCATGAGGATAAGTTTCCAGGTTCAAATATACATTATCTACTGAAATGAGGAAATGTATACCAATAGAAATCAACAAATTCATGAAAAAATGTCCATGAGTACAGGGGTGAATTTTTGGTTAACTAGCTTGCATAAATTCTTTTATATGATGCCTATTCATTCAGACATACAAAATATTGGTATAAGAAATCACAAATTTGGCCAGGTGTGGTGGCACATGCCTGTAACGCCATCACTTTGGAAGGCCGAGGCAGGCAGATCATGAGGTCAAGAGATTGAGGCCATCCTCGCCAACATGGTAAATCCACGTCTGTACTAAAAATACAAAAATTAGGTGGACGTGGTGGTACGCACCTGTGATCCCATCTACTTGGAAGGCTAAGGCAAGAGAATCACTTGAGCCCAGGTAGCGAAGGTTGCAGTAAGTGGAGATCACAACACTGCACCCCAGTATGGTGACAGAGTGAAACTCTTGTCTCAAAAAAAAAAGAAAAATCACAAATTTGTATCAGTCATGTTAAATCTAACTTATAAGCTGTCAACATAAAGATTCTAGGAAGTAAAGAAGGTGCAAATAAGTTGAAAGGCTTCCCGTATTCATGGATAGGAAGACTAAACATGACTAACACACAATACTACACGAATATCTACAGATTAAAAACAACTGTCAAATTGGCAACAGCCATCTGTGCAGAAATGGAAAAGATAATCCTAGAATTTTAAGGAACTTTTATGTGGCTCAAATAACCATGGTAACATTGAAAAAGAATAGTGTTGGAGGGCATACATTCATGAGATTGAAATCTACAAAACAAACAGAGAAATTCAGACAGCATGCTTCTAGCGTGGGGGCACCCATAAGTATCACAGGTATAGAATAGAGAGCCCAGAATTAAATGCACACATACAGAGTCAGCTGATCTTCAACAAAGGTGCCAAGAATACACAAGGGGGAAAGGAAAGCCTCTTCCACAAATGATGGTAAAACTACATATTCTTATTCAAATGAAGAAATGGAATGCTGACAGTGTTCTCAAGGTTGTGCTTCTCCCTCCAATTCCAAGACACTGGAGCTTTTGCACTGAGCCCAGAGTGAATTTTCATTCTGTCCTCCACGCCCTAGGGAGATGTCTTGATACCAGAGGTGAATACCAAGGACAGACAAATGTGCTGCCATGAAACCTAACAGTTCATAAGGTGAGGATCCATTTCTCCTATGCATCAGGGCACACCGCAGAAGAATTCTGTCTCCAGGATTAAGTGACTGCCTGTGACAGAACTGTGTCCCAAACCAAAGGCTCTAACATTTTGCAGTGGCACAGGCGGAAAAGAGCAGGTGTTCTCAGAAAGATCATCTTTAAATAATAAAGCAAGCAGAGGTGATTGAAAACACAGGATACTCAAAAGCCTATAAACATAGTACTTCTCACCACAATGACATTGAACTCTGAAAATAACAAACTCGGCTTATATTTACTACTTTTTTTTTCCCTCTTTCTACACTCTCCCTAAGCCTCCCAAGGAGCAGGTATAACTTGAAGGTTTCTGGAAATTCTGTTTTATTAGATCCAACCTGAAATCTTCTTGCCTACCTGGAAAGGCATCCTCTTCCCTGCTGAGATTCTCCAGAATCCACTCTTTAGAACCAACAACATCAGGATAAGTCAGTGAGAGATGCACTCACTTCTCCTACTCCAGGTGAAGACACACTGGCTCACACAAAATCTCCTGGTTGGTCCTCTGGGTTCAAACACATTTCTACAGCCCCTCTGCTCATAGTTATACACTTGCAAAATCATTTGCTCTCACCACACCCCCAATATTTTTAACAGGAACCCAGATTGAGGTTTCTATATATTAAAACCAGCAAGTTTGTTTCTCAGAAAGTTAGTTCAAAGTATGTACCCTGGACACGTGATGGTAAAATCTGCAATGAGACAAAAGAAGATGCTATGAGGATCAGATCGATTCTGCTGCACCCCTTACACAGATCTGTTAGTGTCTTATTGACTTCAGAAAACTAGTTGTGAAACAGTTGAGTCAAGGTTCAAAGACCAAACATTCTAGCATAGAGGACACCTGTGGAAAAGACAAGAACTTTTCCCACAGAATTTCTTTGAAGTAGATTTAGATTAGTAAATGCACAATGCCTAATTCAAAGAGCAAAACTGGTGGGGAGGAAAACGCCTCTGCATTACAGTTGATGATGGATGATGCTGTCATTTAAAAACATCCTAGTGTGTCATGTATTAGATGGGAAGACATTCCCACTGAACTCCATCCTCACAAAGAGAATTGTGTATGTTGTATCTTATGTGCCTCATCATATTCTTATGTCAAAATTAATTGAGAAGGAAAGAAATCGGTTTAAGGAAATAACGTATATGGTGATCCATTTTTAAGACAAAGTGCCTTGAACTGGTTCAGGTCAAAAAACTACAGAAGAAATACTAGGCTCCTGGTTGGACAGGCAATGTCTGCTTGTTGGGCTCCCCTTCCACCCTATTTAGTTCCCATCACTTGAACAAAGACGTTTAGTCTAAGTTGAAAGTTTACTAGCCTGCAAAATACCTTGCTTCGTCTGTTCTTACCAGCCTGTGCAGCTACTTAGGTCATAAGTCGAATGCTTGAAGAGCCCCTGAGCTGACTAGGATGGCAATGCATTGTGGGCTGCAACAAAATGCAGTAAGACAACCCTAAAAAAAAACAAAAACAAAAACAAAAAACCTAAAGCTCCTAACAATCAATATGTGACAACCTGGGAAGATTGTGACCCCATAGTACTCAGCCTATGAGGAACTGGGGGAGGGACTTGCACATTAGGGGATAAACTGCTTGTTGAAATTGTTCTGGGTGTGTCTGTCCATCACACTCGATCTTGCAAGACCATCATTAGAAGTCTCACTTTTGCTGTACTTCAGGCCTCTGAGTCCATTCTTTGGGTGTGGATGGGTGAGTTTGTTTCTTACATCAGGAAAGCAACATTTCCTTAGAAGGCAAAGAAAGGGGGTCTTACCTTGGCATCATCATTGTCTTCCTCACTTGGTGGTAGAAATTTTAAACTCAGGCAGTTCTCAGGGGGACCTAAAAGGACACACAGTTAATGTCAGTGCCCTGGTGGTTGGAGACTGTGAGTCCCTCAGGGAGCTTTGCTGGATGCGGCATGTGGAGCGTGGGACTGAAGATTCTGAGAGCATCTCAGGGAAACAACTGTGTTCAAGTAGTGAGCATGAGGGAGTCTCACCAGAGACCTTGCATCTTAGTCAGTGCCTAGACCTGGTAAGACTCTTACATTCCCAAGTCCCAGAAGATAGTAACCAATCAAAAATCAAGGCTTTGATGCTTGCTGTGACATAGAGAGGAAACACTGGTCTTGTGGAAAGGTAACCATTAAACACCAGAGCAAGAAAAGGTTAGAAACACAGCACACAAAGCCCATGGACATATATTGTCTCATCTCTATCTTACTAAAATACAAAAGGAACAAGTCAGACTTCTACACATATTTCCTTTGGTTCTGACTTCATCGCCCTTTTCCTAGGTTCCAAAGCAACAGGTGTCACCCAGCTGCTCCCAGAGCTCCTCCTAGAGTATCATTCTCTACCTGCAGATCTGCCTCATTGCAGCTGCCCTCGTGGATGGTGTCCATTGGCCAATCGTTAGAGACAAAAACATCCGGAAGGAGTTATTCCAGAGAGCAACTCGCCCACTCTCCTACTCTAGGTGAGGCCACACTGGGTTACACGAGATCACTCTGCCCTTTCCTCAGTGTGGTCAGACTCTCCCTGGGCTCTGTGGAGTCAGAGGTCTCTAAAAAGGCATTGCTCACACTTGCCAGCCTTCGAGTGAGAAAGAGGACTGAGGAATGACCTTTCAACTTTTTCCTTCCACTGGCCCATTACAGGTCTCACCTCCAATCTCACAGCCCTGAGATTCCCACTTTGATGTGCACGCTTTGAGTGAGAGGAGTTCAACAATTGGTCCCTCAGCCAGGCTCACAGCAGATGTGAAAGAGCATTCTGCGGGGATGGAAATCTCTCCACTTCATTAACATAAGGCTGATGGGCAGTTGCTTGGTGGCTGTTGTGATGAGGTTCTGAATTTTTTTTTTTTTTTTTCAAGACAGAGTTTCACTCTTGTTGCCCGGGCTGGAGTACAATGGCATGATCTCGGCTCACTGCAACCTCTGTCTCCTGGGTTCAGGCGATTCTCCTGCCTCAGTCTCTCGAGTAGGTGGGATTACAGGTGTGCATCACCACACCCGGCTAATTTTTGTAGAGACGGGGTTTCACCATGTTGGCCAGACTGGTCTCAATCTCCTGACCTCAGGTGATCCACCCGCCCCAGCCTCCCGAAGTGCTGGAATTATAGGCGTGAGCCACCTCGCCCAGCCCTGAACTTTTAATTGTAAATATTTAAATGTATTTAAATATGAGGGCTGGGCACAGTGGCTCACGCCTGTAATCCCAGCACTTTGGGAGGTCAAGGCGGGTGGATCACGAGGTCAGGAGATCAAGACCATCCTGGCTAACACCATGAAACCCCATCTCTACTCAAAATACAAAAAATTAGCCGGGCGTGGTGGCAGGCACCTGTAGTCCCAGCTACTCGGGAGGCTGAGGCTGGAGAATGGTGTGAACCCAGGAGGTGGAACTTGCAGTGAGCCGAGATCATGCCACTGTACTCCAGTCTGGGCGACAGAGCGAGACTCCGCCTCAAAAAAAAAAAATATGAGGAGGCACATATATGACTGAGAACCACACTAGACAGCACAGGAGATCCAGGCATGAGGAAGACATGACTCCCCTCCCCTGGTGTTTTCTTGCAAAATAGTTTGCAGCTCTGCTCCTGCCATACGTTTATGGTTACTTCCTGGGCATCTGCACAAGGGCCAGTCACTGTGTGGGGCTGGGGGATATGATGACAATGAGGACAACATCCAGGTCCAGAGAGATTCCAGCAGGGGGCGCGTGTGCACACAGGGGAAGAGTGTGGCCCTGCACACCCTGTCTAGACAGGATCAGAGTTGCAGGAGCCAAGGGGCAGGGGCACCTCACTGTCCTCAGGAGCTCAACTTCATCTCCAGGGACCCTGACTCAGAAGCTGGGGCAGGCTCCAGGATTGGTGTAGGGCTCAACAGGCTGGACAAGCTGAGAAGGAAACATTTCCACACCTGCACTAGATCCCAGCCCAGGGGCGACCTGGAACTCATCCCAGGGATGTGTTCATTACAATGCCCGTGGGGCCTAACGTGTTCTCCCCAGGACTGAGCTCTGGGACGAAGACTAATGAGGAAGACACAGTCACTGCCCTGGCAGGAAACACCCATAGCCAGGGCTCCTCTATCCACCTTGTGGGAAGACACAACACAGATATAGTTTGACACTGAAGATTCCAAACCTTCTATAAAATAAGTGGAAACTGATGTGTTCTGGATTCCACAGAAGAGTTGCAAGGATGAGCTGGACTCTGGAATCAGTCCCCATTACTTTGCTGAGCTCCTGGTGCACTGGCACTCGTGTCCCTCCCCACCTCCCCTGCTACTCGGGAGTGCAGCAGCTACAGGCCCAGTGCTAGGGGGCTCTGTCCAGTTGAAACATATGTCAGCCAGGCACAGTGGCTCACGCCTGTAATCCCAGCACTTTGGGAGGCTGAGGCGGGTGGATCGTCTGATGTCAGGAGTTCAAAACCAGCCTGACCTACATGGAGAAACCCCATCTCTACTATAAATACAACAATTAGCTGGGCATGGTGGTGCATGTCTGTAATTCCAGCTACTCAGCAGGCTGAGGCAGGAGAATCACTTGAACCTGGGAGGTGGAGGTTACAGAGAGTTGAGATCCTGCCACTGCACTCCAGCCTGGGTGACAGAGTGAGACTCTGTCTCAAAACAAACAAAATAAAACAAAAAAACACACACACTCATTTCTGGGCCAGACAACCCTTGGCCAACAGTGTCTCCTCAAGGACCATTCCTCAAGTGACTTCCAGAAGAGGTGAAAAAGAAAAACTCATCGTCCCAGCCCCAGGAAGATCAGGCCTGGGACCTCTCTGTGTCAGTCCTGACCCTGAAGTCCATCCCTGCTGACTTGTGTCCTGTTTGCTCCGTGTCAGAGAAGTGGGGACCTGATTCCTGTTCTGCCCCCTCACCAATTTCTGCTGATGTCGCTGCCATCATCACACAAAGAGATGGAGAGGACAAGAGAAAGCAATGAAACTCCATTCCTGGGGCATTTAGGATGATGTCCACGCCATGCTCTCGGCAGACAGGAAGGCCAGGTCCTGCTCACTCCTACTCAGAAGGGGTCTCAGAGATATGAGTACTAACTCTGTGATATTTCTCCTCTGCTCTTCCCTTTTTTTCTTTTCTTTTTTTTTTTTTTTTTTTTTTGAGACAGAGTCTCACCCGGTCACCCAGGCTGGAGTGCAATGGCTCAATCTCGGCTCACTGCAACCTCTGCCTCCTGGGTTCAAGTAATTCTCCTGCCTCAGCCTCCTGAGTACCTGGCATTACAGGCGCCCGCCACCACACCCAGCTAATTTTTGTATTTTCAGCTGAGACGGGGTTTCACCAGCTTGGCCAGGCTGGTCTGGAACTCCTAACCTCAGGCAATCCACCCATCTCAGCCTCCCAAAGTGTTGGGATTAGAGGATTGAGCCACCGTGCCCAGCCCATGTCTTCCGTTTCTTTACACTGTGTGTGCATCCGTTGAGTCAGTGGCTGCTCATGCTCACACCAGCCCCCGACAGTGGGACAGTCCACCATGGGGATCAGTACATGGTGAGTGCTGAGCCTCACTAACCTAGCGGTGCAGGAGGTCTCCAATGAGGGTGATGGGCACCAGGCTAACAACAATGTCCTCTGAGTTGTGATGTGGCACTGGCCCTTGTCCGTCTGCTATGGATTAGAGCATTTTTTTTTTTTTTTGAGACAGAGTTTCACTGTCACCCAGGCTGCAGTGCAGTGGTTCCATCTTGGCTCACTGCAACCTCCACCTCCCAGGTTCAAGCAATCCTCCAGCCTCAGCCTCCCAAGTAGCTGGGATTACAGGTGTGCACCACCATGCCCAGCTAATTTTTGTATTTTTAGTAGAAACAGGGTTTCACCATGTTGGCCAGGCTGGTCTCATACTCCTGACTCAGATGATCCGCTGCCTCAGCCTCCCAAACTGCTGGGATTACAGGCATGAGCCACCGTGCCCGGCCATGGATTGGAGCATTTCTAAGGCTTCACATAGTCATGTTATTAAATACAATGCAATATCTTCCTGATCCTTCCCTGCTTTGACCAAGTGCTGAGGAATGACCCCAGCACTGACAGATGTTGACCTGCACTGTTCCATGTGAACCCTTACACTTCTCAGAATCTGTGGGCTGACCAGAAGCCTGTGGGCTTTCTATGTGTATTTCACAGTAATGTCCATGCAAACATCTGTTGTTCCGTGTACCTTTTGCTACCCTGGGTTATGTGACCACTGGGGCCCCATTTGATGATGGGCAATGTTTGGCATGCCTATAGGCCAACACAGTTCCAGGTGCACACATAGGTGCTGGAAGTCCCTGGTGTGGGGTCATATCACCAAGCCTGAGTGCTGACACAGTTGAGTAATATAGACTATCAACACTGGGACCCATTTCTGGGTTCACTTTTGCCTCTTCCATTCAGGAGGTCAAAATCTGGGTTCACTCTTTCTGCACTCTCTCCATCTAAGGAGTAGGGATATTAAACTGACCTTCAGGTACAGCATGGTGAGGGAGGAAAGAGGTCATTTATGTAAAGTGTATGGTGGTGTTGAAGTTTTTCTTCCTTTTTATTAGAAGAATGACATGATTCGGGAGGCTGAGGTGAGAGGACCACCATAGGCCAGGAACTCAAGAAAAGTGACACTTGTACTGTGCTGCGCATGCGGGTCCACATTTTAGGGGGGAAACACACATTTACAAACACATTCACAATCACTACACATCAATTCACCCCCAGCTACCTCCCAGCCCTCCTGCACACAAACCCACACCATCTAAATGATACAGCTGTTTCCAGGGACTCTAGTGGATGATGACAGTTCTTCACTGAGCCATCTGTTTCTCACACTGCACTCCAGGTCCTCACTCCTATCAGGAACCTGAAGCCAGGCAGGCTCTCCAGACAAAAACAGGCAAGAGAGTCCCCCACGACCCATCAAGATTTGTCATCAGCAAGGGAATGGTCTTAGAATATATACGGTGTTAGAGAGGGGAACAACACACACTGGGGCCTGTCAGGGGGTAGGGGAAGGGACAGCATCTGGATAAACAGCTAATGCATGCAGGGCTTAATACCTAGGTGATGGGTTGACAGGTGCAGCAAACCACCATGGCACACTTTTACAAACCTGTACGTCCTGCACATGTATCTCAGAACTTTAAAAAAAAACAAGTTAAAAAAAAAGAGAAATGGCTAGAGTAGGCAAATCTACAGCAATACAAAGTAGATGAGTGGCTTCCTATCACCAGAGGTGTTGGGGTTGGAAAAAGAGAGGAGTAACCACTAACGGATACAGGGTTTCTTTGAAGAGGAATGAAAACATTCTAAAATGAGATTGTACAATTGTTGCACAACCCTATAAATACAGTAAAAACACTGAATCACCCACTTTAAATGGGTGAATTGTTTTGCATGTAAACCATGTCTCAATAAAGCTTTTTTTAATAATAAAAAAACACATACGGTAGGAATTTTGGGCTGTATAGTTCACCTGCAGTAGGAGAAAGAAAACGCCATAAAGATCCGATCATGCTGGGTCCTGTTTGCACAGGTCTTTTATTCACTTGGTGACACTAGAAAACCACATGTCAAACAGTGATCAAATCACTGGCCCCCAAGTAAAGCATAGAGAATGCTTGTGGAAAAGGCAATGGGTTTTCATGGAATATTTACAAGTCCATGTTGGCTGGCAAATACAAAATTATTTTTCAAGAAGAAAAAGTTGCCACTAAGAATTATGCTCACTACCAGACAGTTTGTAGGTGATGCTGTCATTTTTTACTGTCATTGTCAATCAGGCCTCAGTTGGTCAAAAACTCAAATGGCTGGTCGCTAGAGTCTATGACCAACAGAAGCTTGATTGACAATGGCAATCAAATATGATATTCACTTGATATTCCCACCACCAAGAAAATTGTCTTGGTCATCTGTTATGTACATGGTCAGATTTTTATATCTTCATTTCATTAATAAGGGAAGGAGCCCCAGAAAAAAAAATAACCTTTCTCTTCCAGATGAAGGAATGCATCTTACCACGTCAGGTAACATCTTGTCCACAATATCAAGCGCACACTCCTCCAGATCTGGAGCTAGGAGAACATAGAGTGACAGTCAGTGCATTGGTGCTGCTGAGGAATCCCACAAGGAGCCTTGGGGGATATGGACCGGGGCTGGACTGTGGAGGTGGGTGGTTGACAAGCATGGACTGAGCTGCTGCTGGACCATTCTCCTTGGTGTGGAAGGGAGGCAAAGGGGAGGAACAGAAAGAGCCTTGGCTTTGTAGCTAGGGCAACCTAACCAATGTGAAACATTCACGTTAAGAACCAGTTAATACAGAAAGGCGCTGTATGGTTCAGTGAGACCAAATCTACAGAGATAGAAAGTAGACGAGTAGCTACCTAGAAACGGGTGTGGGGGTTGGGAAAAGAGAGGAGTGACTATTAACGGATATGGGGTTTCTTTGAGGGGGAATGAGAAGGTTCTAAAAAAGTGGGCCAGGCGCAGTGGCTCCTGCCTGTAATCCCAGCACTTTGGGAGGACAAGGCGGGCAGATCACAAGGTCAAGAGATCAAGACCATCCTGACCAACATGGTGAAACCTTGTCTCTACTGAAAAATACAAAAATTAGCTTCTCCTGTAGTCCCAGCTACATGGGAGGCTGAGGCAGGAGAATCACTTGAACCCAGGAGGTGGAGGTTGCATTGAGCCAAGATCGCGCCAATGCACTCAAGCCTGGAGAGACAGTGAGATTCCGTCAAAAAGAAAAAAAAAAAAAAGGTTCTAAAATGAGATCGTAACAATGGTTGCACAACCCTTTAAATATAGTAAAAACAGTGAATCACCCACTTTAAATGGGTGAATTGTTTTGCATGTCAACTATGTCTCAATAAAGCTTTTTTTAAAATAATAAAAAAAGAATACATACGGTAGGAATTTTGGGCTGTATAGTTCATCTGCAACAGGAGAAAGGAAAATGCCATAAGGATCCGATCATGCTGAGTCCTGTTTGCACAGGTCTTTTATTCACTTGGTGACATTAGAAAACCACATGTCAAACAGTGATCAAGTCATTGGCCCCCAAGTAAAGCATAGAGAATGCTTGTGGAAAAGGCAATGGGTTTTCATGGAATATTTGCAAGTCCATGTTGGCTGGGAAATACAAAATTATTTTTCAAGAAGAAAAAGTTGCCACTAAGAAATATACTCATTACGAGACAGTTTGGAGGTGATGCTGTCATTTTTTACTGTCATTGTCAATCAGGCCTCAGTTGGTCAAAACCTCAAATGGCTGGTCACTAGAGTCCATGACCTACTGAAGCTTGATTGACAATGGCAATCAAAAATGATATTCACTGGATTTTTCCCCCCACCAAGAAAATTGTCTTGGTCATCTGTTATGTACATGGTCAGATTCTTATATCTTCATTCCATTAACAAGGGAAGAAGCCCCAGAAGAAAACATTTCTCCTCCAGGTGAAGGAATGCATCGTATCACATGCCTGCCCTCAGATATTTCTTTTACTAATAATGCATAAAGCATTATTTTGTTATACAAAATTGAGAACCACACAGTGGGGTACCATTGTCCTCATAGGATAAAGATGAATAGTCAACATCTGGCAAGCATTATGTGCCTGACACTGTTCCAACTGTGGCCTACTAATTTAACCCTCAGAAACAGTCCCATTTTACCGATTTTACAGAATAAATCTAGATGGAAAAGTCAAGTAACTTCCCCAAGGTGCCACAACTGCTCATGGTGGGGCCAGAATTTAGTCCTGAGGAGTCTTGATCCCCACAAGATGACTGTGATTATCAGAAAGCAAAGGTAGAAGTCTAGCATGGAGGGGAAGTGACATTGTAGATTAGTGTATTTTAAGAAAAATGGCCGGACGGTGGCTCACAGCTGTAATCCTAGCACTTTGGGAGGCCCAGGTGGGTGGATCACCTGAGGTCAGGAGTTTGAGACCAGCCACGGAAACATGGCAAAACCCCATCTCTACTAAAAATACAAAAATTAGCTGAGCATGGTGGCACATGCCTATAATCCCAGCTACTCAGGAGGCTGAGGCAGGAGAATCAGCTTGAACCCAGGAGGCAGAGGTTGCAGTGAGCTGAGATCACACCACTGCACTCCAGCCTGGGCAACAGAGCGAGACTCCATCTAAAAAAAAAAAGTTTTTTATGTGGATTTTTAAATTCCTCCCCTTCATTTAACATTAAATCCCTTCCAAGGATGAGGCACTGCATGGGCCTGAAACAGTCCCAACACTCAGTGAGTTCAGGCAGATGAGAAAACCAAGGCTTAGAGAGTTCAGTGGTCTAAGAGTACATTGCTGGGCAGTGAATGAATCTGGAATACAAAGGCTCATTCACTGTCCAGCAGTAGAGTTTAAGTAGAGTTTAAATTTTATTCCGGAAACATGACAGTCACTGAATCACATAGAGGTGAGGAGTCTCTATCAGATGTGTTTGCAGTGAGGTCTCTCTGCACAATAGAGGACTGACGGAAGCAGTGGGACCAATTAAAAGACATTATGTTGGGAGGCCAAGGTGGGTGGATCATTTGAGGTCACGAGTTCGAGACCAGCCTGGCCAACATGGTGAAACCCTGTCTCTACTAAAAATACAAAAATTAGCCTGGCATGGTGGTGGGCACCTGTATGTAGTCCCATCTACTCGAGATGCTGGGGCAGGAGAATCGCTTGAACCTGAGAGGTGAAGGTTGCAGTGAGCCAAGATCACACCATTGCACTCTGGCTTGGGCGACACAGAGAGATTCTGTCTCAAAAAAAAAAAAAAAAAAAAAGACATTATGTTCATCTGGAAGAACAGGTAAGGCTAAAGGCAGTGGAAATGACTGAAGTGGACGGAAAAGTTTTGTGATCATTTGGGAGAGAGAACAGGAAGCGTTAGATGATTAGATGTGGAAGAACAGGGGAAGTAAAAGGAAAAACAGGCTGCTAAGGCTCTAGTTTGAAGGACTGGGTAAATAGCAGTGACTTTCTCTTACACAGACCATGTAGGCAGAGGAACAGGTATGGGGAATAAGATAGTTTTGGGCTGGATGCAGTGACTCACGCCTGTAATCCCAGCACTTTGGGAGGCCAAGCTGGGTGGATCACGAGTTCAGGAGTTCGAGACCAGCCTGGTCAACATGGTGAAACCCGGTCTCTACTAAAAATACAAAAATTAGCAAGGCATAATGGCAGGTACCTGTAATACCAGCTACTCAGGAGGCTGAGGCAGGAGAATCCCTTGAACCTGGGAGGCGGAGCTTGCAGTGAGCCGAGATCATGCCACTGCACTCTAGCCTGGGCGACAGAGTGAGACTCTGTCTCAAAAAAAGAAAAGATAGTTTTGGACTCTTAAGTATCACACTGAAATGGAGCTCTCTGCTTGAAAGTTGGATAGAAACCTCTGCAGGCTAAGTCCATTCTGTGACATCACAGCTCATGTTTTAAAAAATAACACATACACTAAGTCAAACAATTAAGGAAATTTCCTAATATTTACATACAAAGAATATCACAATTTTTTAGTTATTACTTTCTTAGAGCAACTCTGAATTTATGATCATGGTGAATGAGGTGTCATGTAAAATAAAGCTGTTCTATAAAAACAACATTTAAATTTTATTGTCATCAGAGCATATAGAAAACAATTGAAGCCATGGATATGGCAGGGATTGCTTTAAAAAGCTGTGTCTAATAAGGGGAGTTGGAAAGAAAAGAGACTTGGGGGCAGGGTGCAGTGGCTCACAACTGTAATCCCAACACTTTGGGAGGCCTAGGCGGGCGAATCACCTGAGGTCAGGAGGAGTTCGAGACCAGACTGGCCAACATGGTGAAACCCTGTCTCTACTAAAAATACAAAAATTAGCCGGGCATGGTGGTGGGCACTTGTAATCCCAGCTATTCGGGAGGCTGAGGCAGGAGAATTGCTTAAACCCAGGAGATGGATGTTGCTTGAGCCGAGATGGTGCCACTACACTCCAGCCTGGGTGACAGAGCAAGACTCTGTCTAAAAAAAAGGAAGAAAAAAGAAAGGAGACTTGAGGAATAGGGAGATTTAAGTGGCATTAAGTAAAGCCTGCAAATGTGAGCAGTGAGTGTCAAGGTACCTGAGTGTTCATCAGAAATGACTGATCGGGTGAGTCTCATCACAATGGAGCTGGTGTCTGCGTCTCATGTCTCTAATGGCCGCACCTAGCACAGTACCCAGTCAATAGGGACTCAGTACCTAATACCCCAATGAACAGAGTAAAATTCTGCCCATTCAAAAACACGTCCATACCCACCAACTTCCCTCGTGGAGTTTTACTTCTTTCACTTACTGTAATGTTTTGAAGTTCATCCCTCCTGTGGCCTGTATCCATAGTTTCTTTTCTTTGTGTAACTGAGCAGTACTCCACTGTATGCACAGACCACATGGGTCTATCCATTCTCTAGTTGACGGACACTCGGGTTGTTTCCAGTTGCTGCCTATAGTGAATAAGGCTGCTGAGAACATTTATGTACATGTCTTTTGGGAACACAAGCTTTCATTTCTTCTAGATAAATTCCTAGGGCTGGAATTGCTAGCTCAAATGGCTAGTTTATGCTTAACTTCTTTTTCTTGCCTTTCTTTTTAATAGAAAAGAATATACTGATACATAATATTGGAAATTTTTTTTTTTTTTTGAGGTGGAGTATTGCTTTGTCATCCAGGCTGGAGTGCAGTGGCGTGATCTCGGCTCACTGCAAGCTCTGGCTGCCGGGTTCACGCCATTCTCCTGCCTCAGCCTCCCGAGTAGCTGGAACTACAGGCGCCCACCACCATGCTCAGCTAATTTTTTTCTATTTTTAGTAGAGGCGGGGTTTCACCGTGTTAACCAGGATGGTCTTGATCTCCTGACCTCATGATCCGCCCACCTCAGCCTCCTAAAGTGCTGGGATTACAGGCGTGAGCCACCGCACCCGGCCTATATTGGACATTTCTCAGGTACATGTGCTGTTTGGTTCTGTGCATCCAGCATGTCATCATCAAGTCAGGATATTTGGGGTATGGCCTAGAGTATTTATCATTTCTATGTGTTGAGTATATTTCAAGTTCTCTCTTGTAGCTATTTTGAAATATACAATATGTTATTGCTAACCACAGTCACCCTACTCTGCTATCCAATATTAGAACACATTCCTTGCACCTAACTGTAAGTGTGTATTCATTGACCAACCTCTCTGCATTCCCTTCTTATACCCAGAGAAGGAGAGAGGAAGGAGGGAAAGGAGCTGTGGCGGCTGAATTAGGGCCCAGGGATGGCTGTGTCCCAGTCCCAGGACCTGTCCATGTGCTGTGTTGTGTGACCACAGGGACTTCACAGATGTGATGATGTTAAGGGGCCTGAGGTGGAAGAAGATCCAGGGTTATCTGGGTGGGTCCAAGGTGGGGTCTTTATAAGGGAAAGAAGGAGGCAGGAGGGTCAGAGTGAGAGCAGGTGTGGGGGTAGAGGGAAAGAAAGGGAGAGAAGGAAGGAGGGTGAGAGAAGGTGGTGGGGAGAGAGAGAGAGAGAGAAGAGTGGGAGAGAGATTTGAAGATGCTGAGCTCTGGCTTTGAAGTTGGAGGAAGGGGCCAGGAGCCTAGGGCATCCTCTAGAAGCTGGAAAAATCCTGGAAACGGATTCTCTCCGTAGCCCTCAGAAGGAGCCTGGCCCAGCTGGCACCCTGATTTTAGCACTGTATGATTCATTTTGGACGTCTGACTCCAGACCAGGGAGAGAATCAATGTGTGATGTTTTAAGCCTCTAAATTAGGGGTCATTTGTGACAGCAGCCACAGGAAAGTCAAACAGGAGCCATGGGAGAGACTCCCTAGGATGCCCCGAGGGTCCCTCCCTGGCCCCACCCACAGAAACACAGGCCTGACCACTGCTGGTGCCCCCACCCCTCTAACACCCTGATGAGCAGGAACCATGCAGAAGGGGCTGGGTGTGGCTGGGCCCTGTTCTCTCCCCCCACACCTTCTTCTCAGAGAGCAGCTGGAGCTCCAGACCCAGGGAGCCTCACAGAGAAATTCCCAACACAGGACCTGGTTTTCCATTTCCCAAAATGATGCTTCCTCCAAAGATGGCCAGTGACTCTCTGTGCCAAGCAGCCGAGAAACTCTCCATGTCCTAGCGCTGCCAGGCAGTCACCTGTGCACATGTCAGAGCCCAAATCCCATCAATAGTGAGGCCTTGGGTAAAACACATCCCCACTTTTAATTATGAGGAGATGCCTGGCCTCAGCATTGAGAACACCAACTTCCCTCGAGCAAAGACTTGTTTAATCTCTTAGAAATGATGGAGCACACCAGCCTGAACAACATGGTGAAATCCTGTCTGTAATAAAAATACAAAAATTAGCTGGGCATTATGGCATGTACCTGTAATTCTGGCTACTCAGGAGGCTGAGGCAGGAGAATCGGTTGAACCTAGGAGGTGGAGGTTACGGTGAGCGGAGATCGTGCCATTGCACCCCAGCCTGGGCAACGCAGTGAGACTCCAACTACAAAAAAAAAAAAGAAAGAAAGAAATGATGGAGCTATTACCCTTCTTGCACAGGTTCCTGGGGAGCTCAGAGCCTATCTTTTGCAAGTGTCCTGATCCTCCTGCAGGCCTTGCATGTGTGTTTCCTTCCTGGCTTCCTCCTATTTTTCTCACACCTCTGAACCTGCTGTCAGGTGAAAAATCCTGGACAGTCTGGCCCTCAGGGGTGGGGAGCTGGGCAGAGAGGAAGGAGGGCATTCCAGGGGCCGGGGCCAGAAGCAGAGGGACTCCAGGCCTAGAGTAGGATTTCCAGGCTGAAGAAAGAGAGGCCGTGGGTGGGGAGAGGCTCCAGACCAGGACAGGGACAGAGGGCCTATCTGGAGCCTCAGCCAGAAATAGCTCCCTCCAGAAAGCAGGCAGCGAGTTAGGGGTTGAGCTGCAAGGAGAAAGGGGAAGAGGGAGAGAATGGAGGGACTGGTGTCCAGTGAGCCGACGCCTCCTATCCTGGCCTATTTCCCCAGGGGACACCCCTGGGAAGCTGTGATCCTCTCCTCCAGGCTACTTTCCCACTGGTGCCAGGATTCCCCCAGCGCCACACTGAGAACCCAGGAGAAGCATCAAATTATATGAGAGATAAGAAATGAAGAGAGCGGGCAGGATTTCTGGTTGACAAAGAGGGTATTTACTGAGGGTTTATTGAGTGCAGGGAGAAGGGCTGGATGGCTTGGGATGCAGAGAGAGACCCCTCCCCTGGGATCCTGCAGCTCCAGGCCCCTGTGGGTGGGGTGGGGGCTGGGAACCTATGAACATTCTGCAGGGGCCACTGTCTTCTCCACGGTGCTCCCTTCATGCGTGACCTGGCAGCTGTAGCTTCTGCGGGACCTCCACTGCTCGGGCGTCAGGCTCAGGTAGCTGCTGGCCGCATACTTGCTGTTGCTCTGTTTGGAGGGTGTGGTCATCTCCACGCCCTGGGTGATGGGGGTACCATCTGCCTTCCAGGTCACCCTCAAGCTTCCCGGATAGAAGTCATTCATGAGACACACCAGTGTGGCCTTGTTGGCTTGGAGCTCCTCAGAGGACGGCGGGAACAGAGTGACCGAGGGGGCTGCCTTGGGCTGAGCTGTGTGGACAGAGGAGGGGTTGAGAGATGGCAGAGGCAGTGTGGGGTGTTGTGGAGTGCCTCTCTCTGTCTAAAGTCTCTGGGAGGGTTCATGGTGTGACCGTCTGGTCCACCCAGGGCCTCTCCTTCCCTCCTCATTCCCTCCTTTCCACTGGAGCCCTCTGGAGAGCAGACAGCCCCACGCCATCTTAGGAGCCCTTCCCAAGTCACCTTTCCCAGGTGTCCTGGCCCAGCCCTTTCCTCTGCAGCCTCGGTTTCCCCATGTGTACCCAGGCAGGCTGTGCTCCCTCCTTCCTGTTTCTGGAGTCTGAGTTTGGAATCTAGGGGTCTCCCCCACAGCACATGAAACTGACCTGGCAGGGTGTGGGGAAGCACAAGCCTGGCATGGCCTGGAGCTTCCCGTCCCCTGGGGCACCAGGCTGTGCCCCAGCCTGGCCCATTCAGCTCTCCCGGTGAAGCGTGGGCTCCACCCAGACACACCCTGGGGCTCTACCGTTGCCCCATCCCCACCAGCCCGACCCCAGGACCCTTCACATTGGCTGGGTTCTTGGGGCTGCTCCCCCAGATTTTGGGGTACCATAGCCCCCATGCCCACCCCAGCAGCCTCTGATGCCCCTGGAATTCACCTGGCAGCCGTGGGGTTCTCTGTACTCCCATTTACTCCCCGCTAGTCACCTCCTGAGTCTAAGGTGCCCTTCCTCAAATGAAGGCGGGAGGCCGACCCATGAACAGAGACACCAGGTCCCAGAGGTGACGGGGCTCCAGGGACACACATCTCTGCCCTAAGAGACCCTTTCCTTTCTGGTGGCGGTCCTGGGAGGGCTGGGCTCTGGGACCTCACCCAGTCTCACTTGTCCCTCTGTGTCCTCATGACCCAGCACAGGCCACAGAGCTGCAGCCTAGACCCAGAGCCCTCTCTGTGCCCTCCATTGGTCTCCCCTCAAGGTGACCCCTGTGTCCCCAGGCCCCTGTGTGGCCCTCACAGGCTGGATGGGCATCCAGCCCTCAGCCTAGACCCTGGGGTCCCAGGGACTGTCTCTAAGGCCACTCCAGGGCCCCTCATCAGAACCGGCATCTGTCCCTCACTCAGACATCTGCCCTGGGAGAGGGGAGGAGCCCTGACCCCGCCCAATCCCAGCCCAGGCCCCGGGACCAGGCTGTGTCCCGCTGTTGGAACCTGAAGGCGGCTGCTCCCAATGTAGGGGCCCTTCAAGCCAGTTGACCTGAGACCAGCCCGCTTCCCCCAGACCCCACGGAGAAAGGAGGGGTTCCGTCCTTAAGGCCTGGAGGCCAGAGGGGAAGAAGCCCCAGAGAGAGAAAACAGATTTTTCCAGAGACAGGAGAGGGTGGGACAGGCTGGGAATGGTTGTGAGAGCCACTTACCTAAAACAGTGAGCTGAGTCCCGCTGCCAAACACATACTTCAGTCAAGTATGCTTGGATTGAAACCCCCGGGGCCAGCACCTGGGGCCAGTCCAGGAGCTGCACTGGAGCAGGAACCTGCTGGGTGTGAGGGGCACAGGGCTGCAGTGTGTAGTTTGTGACCTAGGCACAGGGCGGGGGGTTGGCCAGTATCCCAGTAGTGTCCCCCAGTAGTGTCTCTGTGCCTGTTCCCTGTCTGAGGCAGCGGCTGCCCACAGCCTTGGAGTCACCCCAGTGTGTGTCCCCCTCTCTGAAGCTGTTGGTGCTGATGGCAATGCTGGGCCCAGTAGGTCCCAGCAACTCCCTGAGTGACACATCCCCTCAGGCAGCTGTGTGGTGTGGCTGAGGAGTCCTCAGCTGGCTCGGACCTGCCCAACCTCACTTGGCCTCATTTTAAGAGCCTCTGAAATCCGCCACAAGTGTCCACAGTCAAGCCAGGCTGACTTCCTCCCTGGACCAGGCCACTGGGTCATTCCTGACTCAAGAGGAGAGTCCTCTGCTTTTAGATCTATCCATGGAGATGCAGCTCAGTCCCACTTTGTTCATGAAGCTTTTCTGATCATTCATTCCATCTCTCCATCCATCCATCTGTGCATCCATCTGTCCATCTATGCATCTGTCTTTGCATCCATCTATCATCTGCCCATTCTTCCATCCACCTACCTGTCCATCCATCCATAAATCCATCCTGTCTACCAGGCACTGTTTCGTGTGCTGGGGACATGGTGTGGTCCCCCAGGCTCTCACCCCCATCTCTCCCAGGTCATGGCCAACAAGGCCCTCCTCATGGTCATGTCCAAGGTCCTTCTGCTGTACCTGATGTCTCTGCTGGATGTGACACGGGGCTGGCCCCTCTTTCCAGTGACTCTTTTCCCCTTGGGGTCTGAGACTCCCCTTTCCTCTTCCCCTGGCATCTGTTTCTCAATGGCCCATGCCTGGCTGCTGACTCCCCACACCCCCACCCAGACCTCTTTCTTAGCCATCTTCACACTCTGTGGCCCCCACTACTGCCCACATGGTGAGGCTGGGGTCTATCCCAGCTCCAAACCCTCTCAGCTCCTCAACTGCCTACTGACCACGCCCAGTGGGCTACCCAACAGGAGTCTCAAACTGATCACGTCCAGAGGAGATGACCACCTTCCCCCAGCCCAGCTCATTCTCCGTCTCATCTCATCACAATGACCATGGGCGGTCTCAACCCCTCAGCCAGAAACCTGGAGTCCCTGGACTCAGTCACCTCGCCTCCCACACTGAAATGGCTTCTGCGTACTTAGCTACTGCATCTAGACATTCCTTTTTTTTTCTTTGAGATAGAGTCTCGCTCTGTCGCCCAGGCTGGCATGATCTCAGCTCACTGCAACCTCTGCCTCCCAGGTTCTAGACGATTCTCCTGTCTCAGCCTCCAGAGTAGATGGGATTACAGGCATGCACCACCACACCCGGCTAATTTTGTATTTTTAGTAGAGATGGGGTTTCATCATGTTGGCCAGGCTGGTCTCGAACTCTGGTGATTCTCCCGCCTTGGCCTCCCAAAGTACTGGGATTAGAGGCATGAGCCACCACACCTGGTGACACTTCTTTTAAAGCTAAAAGAAGGCTCAAATGATTAAGAAACAATAAAACCACCTTCTGAGACTCCAAAACCACAAGAAGCATGAACTTTGCTTTTCTGGATTTTAATCTCAAACTCTCTTTGGTACAAGGATGTGGTGTTGAGCTGGGGCTTACTGGGTGCGAGCTCCCTGCCAGGGGTTCAGACAGGAGTGTTTCTACCTTACAAGCTGGTCTAGTAATTGGTGATTGGTTTTGTGATGCAAATATAAGATTTTTGTTTGTTTATTTGTTTAGTTATCTATTTGTTGAGACAGGGTCTCTCTCTGACGCCCAGCCTGGAGTGAAGTGGCGCTATCACAGCTCACTGCAGCCTTCATCTCCTGGGCTCAAGCGATCCTCACACCTAAGCCTCCTGAGTAGCTGGGACCGCAGGCATGTGCTACCATGCCCAGCTAATTTTGTTTTGGTATTTTTTTGTAGATATGGGGTCTCAGCATGTTGCCCAGCCTGGTCTCGAGCTCCTGGGCCTCCCAAAGTGCTGAGATTACAGGCATGAGCCACCATGCCCAGAGAGATTTTATTTTTCTTTTCTTTTTTTGAAACAGAGTCTTGCTCTGTCACCAGACTGGAGTGCAGTGGTGCCATCTCAGCTCACTGCAATATCTGCCTCCTGGGGCCAAGCGATAGTCCTGCCTCAGCCTCCAAGTAGCTGCAACTACAGGTGCGCGCCACTGTGCCCAGCTTATTTTTAGTAGAGATGGGGTTTCACCATGTTGGCCATGATGGTCTTGAACTCCTGACCTTATGATCCAACTGCCTCGGCCTCCCAAATTGCTGGGATTACAGGCATAAGCCACCGCGTTTGGCCTTTATTTTTTATTTTCAAAAAAAATTTTTTTTTTTTTTTTTGAGATGGAGTCTCAGTCACCCAAGCTGGAGTGCAGGGGCGCCATGTTGGCTCACTGCAACCTCTGCTTCCCGGGTTCAAGCGATTCTCCTGCCTCAGCCTCCAAGTGGCTGGGACTATAGGCACGCACCACCACTTCCGGTTAATTTTTGTATTTTTAGTAGAGACAGGATTTCACCATATTGGTCAGGCTGGTCTTGAACTCGTGACCTCATTATTTCCCTGCCTCAGCCTCCCAAAGTGCTGGGATTACAGGTGTGAGCCACCACCCCCAGCTTTTTTTTTTTTTGACTGAGTCTCACTCTGTTGCCCAGGCTAGATAGTGCAGTGGTGCAATCTCGGCTCACTGCAACCTCCGCCTCCTGAGTTCCTGGGTCCAAGCAATTCTCATGCCTCAGCTTCCCAAGTAGCTGGGACTACGGGCATGCACCACCACACCAGCTAACTTTTCTATTTTTTATAGAGTCAGGGTTTCACCATGTTGGCCAGGTTGGTCTCAAAATTCTGACCTCAAGTGATCCGCCCACCTGGGCCTCCCAAAATGCTGGAATTACAGGGGCGAGCCACCATGCCCGGCCCCCAAAAAATCTTTATTCTTTTAAAATTATGAGAATATAACATTTCAGACAATTAAGAAATGAGAAGTGCATTTAAGAAATGTAATATTGGGCCGGGTGCAGTGGCTCACACCTGTAATCCTAGCACTTTGGGGGGCTGAGGCAGGCAGATTGCCTGAGCTCAGGAATTCAAGACCAGCCTGGGCAACATGGTGAAACTCCATCTCTACTAAAGTACAAAATAAAGGCTGAGTGTGGTGGCTCATTCCTGTAATCCCTTTGCACTTTGGGAGGCCAAGGTGGGTGAATCACCTGAGGTCGGGAGTTCGAGACCAGCCTGACAAACATGGAGAAACTGTGTCGCTACTAAAAATACAAAATAAACCAGGCATGTTGGCTCATGCCTGTAATCCCAGTTACTTGGGAGGCTGAGGCAGGAGAATCGCTTGAACCCCAGCGGCAGAAGTTACAGTGAGCCAAGATAGTGCCATTGCACTCCAGCCTGGGCAACAAGAGTGAAAATCTGGGGCAACAAGAGCGAAATTCTGTCTCAAAAAATAAAAATTAAATTTAAAATTAAAAAAAAAATTAGCCGGGCGTGGGTATGCACCTTTAGTCCCCGCTACTCGGGAGGCTGAGGCAGGAGAATTGCTTGAACCCAGGAGGCAGAGGTTGCAATGAGCAGAGATTGTGACATTGCACTCCAGCCTGGGCAACAAGAGCAGAACTCCGTCTCAGAAAAAAAAAAAAAGAAATGTAATATTGGCTGGAAGCGGTGGCTCATGCCTGTAATCCCAGCACTTTGGGAGGCCGAGGTGGGTGGATCACGAGGTCAAGAGATTGAGACCATCCTGGCCAACATGGTGAAACCCCATCTCTACTAAAAATAGAAAAAAGTAGCTGGGTGTGGTGGCACACACCTGTAGTCCCACTACTCGGGAGGCTGAGGCAGGAGAATGGCTTGAACCTGGGAGTAGGAGGTTGCAGTGAGCCAAGATGGCACCACTGTACTCCAGCCTGGCAACAGAGCGAGACTCTGTCTCAAAAAAAAAAAAAAAAAAAGAAAGAAGTATAATATTGATCTCTCCCTCTCTCTCCTGCTAGGTAGAGCCCCATTTCCTTTCCTTTTTTTTCTTTTTCTTTGTTTTTCAGACGGAGTTTCACTCAGGCCAGTGTGCCATAGCATGATCTCAGCTCACTGTAACCTCCACCTCCCAGGTTCAAGCAATTCTCATGCCTCAGCCTCCCGAGTAGCTGGGATTACAGGCAAGCCCCATCACACCCTGCTAATTTTTTGTATTTTTAGTATAGACGGGCTTTCTCCATGTTGGTCAGGCTGGTCTCGAACTCCTGACCTCAGGTTATCTGCCTGCCTCAGCCTCCCAAAGTGTTGGGATTACAGGCGTGAGCCACCACACCCGGTGCCTTTTTTATAATTGTGGTAATACATACATAGCAACAATATTTCCACTTTAACCATTTTTAAACGTACAGCTGTGGCACTAAATACATTCACACCGTTGGGCAACCTTCGCCACCATCCATCTCCAGAACTCTTTCATCTTCCCAAACAGAAATTCTAAACCCATTAACTACAGCTCCCCATTCTTCCCTCCCCGTCACCCTGCTAACCTCAAATCTACTTTTTGTCTATGTGAATTTGCTTATTCTAGGTACCTCATAGAAGTGGATTCAAATGACATTTGTCCGTTTGTGTCTGGCTTATTTCACTAAGTATAGTGTCTTCAAGTTTCATCCATGTTGCAGAAGATTTTTGAAATTATTTTAGAAATAATTAACAATTAAAACTGGCCAGGCATGGTGGCCCACACCTGTAATCCCAGCACTTTGGGAGGCTGAGGCAGGTGGATCACCTGAGGTCAGGAGTTCAAGACCAGCCTGGCCAACATGGCAAAACATCATCTCTACTAAAAATATAAAAATTAGCTGGGCATGGTGGCGGGTGCCTGTAGTCCCAGCTACTTGGGAGGCTGAGGCAGGAGAATGGCGTGAACCTAGGAGGTGGAGGTTGCAGTGAGCCAAGATCACACCATTGCACTCCAGCCTGGATGACAAGGCAAGACTCTGTCTCAAAAAAAAGAAAAAAATCTCGATACAGGAGCCACAATATGGAAGAATCTCAAGAATATTACACTGAGCCACATAAACCAGACACAAAAGAGCATGTACTGTTTGAATCTATTTATATGAAGTT
Source organism: Nomascus leucogenys (assembly GCF_006542625.1). Lineage (NCBI taxonomy): Eukaryota > Metazoa > Chordata > Mammalia > Primates > Hylobatidae > Nomascus > Nomascus leucogenys. Next base: position 52,344,708 of record NC_044387.1, on the reverse strand, counting down.
CTAGAAAAGGTGAATGTAATCTATTGTGACTAAAAGCAGATCAGTGGCTGCCCAGGGCTGGGGTGAGTTGAACCCTGTAATCTATTGTGACTAAAAGCAGATCAGTGGCTGCCCAGGGCTGGGGTGAGTTGAACCCAAAGGGCAAGACTATACTTTCTGAAGTTATGGAAATGCATATTATGGAAATGCATATTTACATCAATTAAATTGTTTTAAAAAGTAAGAACATAAGCACAGAGCACATTTATTAGTTAACAAGAGAAAAATAAATAACACTGGATTCTTATATTTGTAAGCCTTTGGAGTTTGCTCTTTAGGAATTCATTTCCTCATCTTAAAATTTATGGCTATTTAAGATCGAAATTAGTTGTTTTTGGCTTCTGCTTTTCAGCCAGCAGTTGAGTTCCTAATTGGTGACAGAAAAGAACTTGAAATAGAATAGCTTGCTGGGAACACTCATTTTGGCCCTTTCTTTCCTTGTCGCCTTTTAGTTTACTTTCAGAATATATCTGACTTTCTATCCATATCGTACAAGGTAAGAATATGTGCTTCTTTAAAAAGTTGTCCTAGTTTCTCTTTTTGTGTTCCAATGTTATAAACAGACTATCTGGGGGCCTAGAAGGACTCTCTCTGTCCCAGCTGGGATTTCACTCCCGACTCACACCTGTAAGAATCTTCTCTGTTCGTCTAGCAAAAAGCTATCAGCATCAGGACAAAGCTCTTAGCTTAATGCTGACCTCAGAGCACCAGCTAGAATGCAAAGGAGGTGTGACAATACTCCAGCAAATGGCCCACTGTGCAAATCAAGTTACTTTAATTCCAAGAGGCATAAACAACATCATTGCCCTACAGTCTCAACCTCTTATCAGAACCTCTCCTTTATCTTTAGACCTGAGGACACAGTGTCCCCAGCAAACCACTTCTCCCCACAACCCTTTTCTGTACTGCAACATAATTTCTTACAAATTCTATTGGCTCTATCTTCAAAATTGGGAATTCCATGGCTTCTGTCTACTTCCACGGCAACCCCAATGGTCCAAAGGCCAGCATCGTCTCTCACAGCCTCTAGCTTTCTAAGAGGCCTCTGAAATGTTTTGGATGTGTGTCCGTGCCCAAATCTCATGTTGAATTATAATCCCCAGTGTTGAAGGAGGGGCCTGGTGGAAGGTGACTGGGTCATGGGGGCGGATTTCCTCCTTGCTGTTCTAGTAAGAGTGAGTTCCCACAAGATCTGATGGTTTAAAAGTGTAGGACCTGCCTTTCGCGTGCTCTCTCTCTCCTGCCGCCACGTGAAGAAGGTGCTTGCGTCCCCTTTGCCTTCTGCCATACTGTAAGTTTCCTGAGGCCTCCCAGTCATGCTTCCTGTTAGGCCTGTGGAAGTGTGAGCCAATTAAACCTCTTTTCTTCATAAGTTACTCAGTCTCAAGCAGTTCTTTACAGCAGTGTGAGACAGGACTAACACAGCCTCCCTGGCCCATGCCCAACAGCCAGACTGATCCAGGAGCACTTGAGTCAGATTATGCCATCCCAACTCTCAAACTTCCCTATGTCCCACCTCACTCTGGGTAAGAGCAGAAACCCTCACAAGGGCCTCAAGGGCCTGGCCACTCTCCACCCCCACCCCCACTGTACTCCCTGCCCTGCAGCCCCCTGGCCTCCTTGCTGTGTCTCAACCGTGAGGCTCCAGCCTTAGGGGCTTTGCCCTGCTGAACACTTCACCTGGGTACTCTTGCCCCAGATAAATCCACAGGGGCTCAGTACCTCCTCTCCCAGAGGACTTTGCTCAATTGTCCTTTATGAAGGGCACCTTCTAAAAACACCCCATTTAAAGCCACCATGTGCACCAGCACTCCCTGCCTCTCTTCGCAGCTCTTCTACCCTCCCTGAGATTTACCCCCTTGTGGACAGTATGTATTTGTGGATCTTTCTCCCCCAAGAAGGAGGAGTTAGCGCCATAAGGGTGTGGATTTCTGCTTTTGTTCACTAAGGGATTCCCCAGTGCTTAGGAGAAATGTATGGCACATAGTTAAATTTATTAAACGAACAACCGAATGTTTAGCAACAAGTTTCAAACAAAGCTTAACCATCACCTCCATAGCACATCTCTGTATTTCCTGGTTTTAACTTTGACTAGAAGTAGAAATACTAAAATAAATCAAAGACAAGGTGTAAAACCATCAGAAAAGCTATCTCCAAAAAATGCTAAAACCAGAAGATATTATGACAATGCAGCACCACCTTGAATTTCAAAACCAATTGAGGGCTCTTAAAATCCTAAAACAGCCCCATCGTCCGCCACTGTCAATTCAAAAAGTTTACAGAGAACTTTTCCAGTAGAGGTGCTGTTTCATAGGTCCTTGGCATTCTCTAGCAACATAGATTAAGATCCCACATTTGCTAATATTGCTAGAGCACACAACTTTTTTTTCCTAAAATACTTGGACCCTGGCAGAGAGAGAGCTACAAAGCGGAGTTTAGCTGCAGAGGCTGGCTGATCAGCAATGCCTACCTCTTGGCTAAGAGAGTAGCTTCTCCACATTTGCCCTAGGATTTAAATGTGTGCCTCAGGAAAATGACTAGTAGGCTCTTCTGGGAATCTCAGGGGCTCCCTGGCGATAGTAAACACACTTAACAACTGTTCAGTACTGGAATGTCAGAGGTCTGTGCGCTTCCACACATACTTTGCTACCCATCTTTTTCAGGGTGAGCTGGTTAGGGATGGGAGCCTTCTGTCTTAGTCTTCTCCATGTGCCTTTTTGTTTAATGAGACATTCCCAGTCAAGGACTCAAACATATTTGATTGAATGTCCCCTTCAGCAAAGCACATAAAGTAGACCAGCTACAGAGAGATCTTTGTGCACAGCTGCCAGATCCTGGATTTTAGTATCACTATATAGGAAATAAAAATTATACAGTTGATATGTCATTTTTTAAAGAACTTCATATGCATGCTAATTTCCACACTAAGTTTTGCTGGTTATAGGCAGAAAAAGCACATGACTTCCAACTCTGGCTCTGCCACTTGGGAGTTATGCAAACTCGATCATATTATTTTACCAGCACAGAAAATACTCACTGAAGTGTCTAGTACACAGGTAGCATCACTGTTTTAAACTAATAGTAAATCCAATTATGGACTAATAGTATTCCAATCACACAATCAGAAGAACTCTGAGAAAGTTAAGCAGTAAAAATTTAACAGATAATAGATGGCCAAGCACAGTGGCTCACACCTATAATCCCAGTACTTTGGGAGGCTGAGGTGGGTGGATCTCTTGAGCCCAGGAGTCCAAGATCAGCCTGGGCAACATGGCAAATCCTTATCTCTACAAAAAATACAAAAATTAGCCAGGCATGTTGGCACATGCCTGTGCCTGTAGTCCTAGTTACTCAGGAGGCTGAGGCAGGAGGACTGCTTGAGCCCAGGAGGTTGAGGCTGCAGTGAGCTGAGAGTGTACCACTGCATTCCACCCTGGGCCACAGAACGAGACCCGTCTCAAAAAATAAATAAATAAGATTAAAAAATAAAAGATAATATATTTGCTAGCCAGCAAATCAGTGTTCCTATAGTTTCTAGTGATTAGTAGATGTTAAAGGATTGGGTTATTCCAGTAAAATGTAGCTTTTCTGAATTTTTTTTGAGGGGGATGATAATTATGGCTGGTCTTTGAACTTGAATGATAATTTTAAGAAGGAAAACCAGCCCTACTACGCTGGGTTTAGAAAAAAAAAGACAACCAAATTTTCCCATAGAACTGGTTTAGCCTTTTTCTCCTCTTTTTATCCTTTTTAACCCAAAATGCTCAGATGTCCCAAATGTTCAGAGCTGCAGAGGCTGCACTGCGGGGGCATGTGGCGGCTCCCAGCCTGGGCAGACTGCAGCACCAGGAGCTGATGCCCAGACTTGTTTAGTCCAACACAGATAATGAAGTCAGCTGAAAAGACTGACTTGCCAGTAGGTTTGTAAGTAACAGCTTTTCCTCTACCCTAGTGTCTTTCCTCTCTGGGCAACATTTTTATTAGGAAACCCAAGTTGAAACTGTGCAGAGGTTGTGACCCTAAGTCACCCAGGCTCCCCTTACTGCCTGCACCCTGTCACTGCACTGGCTCTTCAACAGAAAATCCAATTAGCTGTGCTTAGTCCACTGTTGGTCTCTGCTGTTTGAAAGTTTACATGCCTCTTTAACTCTTTCCCTCACGAAAAGTCTCCACAAAGGCATGGATAATGGATGCAGAATTGAATAGGGCTCCAGGTTTTTCTTCTCTGAGGCTGTGGTTGCTCTGGTTAGAGAACTCTTACAGATAAGGCAGGGTGGGAACTGACTGTGTCACTGTCAATCAGGGGATCTGTCAGGGGAGGCCCTTCACTGTGACAGAAACAAACACTTCCAAACAAAGGTAGGAACACAGAGGAAAACAAAGTTGAAGTTGGTTCCCAGGATAACAGTTCCCTCTCTACAACCTTATGGAAGACGGCTCTATGTGCTATAATTTAACCTCAACTTTTGAATCCAAAGCTGCTGACTTATACATGTTTTCAGCTTTTAACCATCTATGTGTTATATTTTAGATCATTAAACATGTCAAGCAATAATTTTACAAATATGAAATAGATTGGCAAGTTTATTCATTGAAACTGACAAAAAAAGTGATCCTAAAATGTTTTAGTTTATGTTTTTTAGTATTTTGGGTTTTTACAATTACCAAATTTTTAACATAAGCATCTATGGTATATCTATATCCATCTTTATTACAATAGGGACTGCTCAGAGTTTTTTCTTTTTTCAAAAAAAGGACTTTTAAAGGTAGTAGTTTCTGTTTTAATCAATGTATTCTTTTTATAATGAAACATACACCTTTGCTTTCAAAGCCCAGAGCAAGTACATTTCTTATGCCTTGGCCCTAAATATCAAATATAATTTATGTATTCTTTCTAGGTAAATGTTCTTTGATATCATGCCAAATACGTTTGAGACCAACTTAAAAAAAATTTAAGAAATTAAAGTGAAAAGTAAAAACTGAAAGGAAATAAAAGGCACTAGACTGGAAACAAAGAAGTATAATTGTTTTTATTCAGATAGGATTCCATACATAAAAAATCCTAAGGAATACACACACACACACACACACACACACACACCCACACACACACACCTTACTAGAACTGATAAACTAGTTCAGGAAGATCACTGGATACAAGATCACTATAAAAAAACTCATTCTATTTCCATGTACTAGCAATGAACAACCAAAATTAAAGAAAACAATTCCATTCACAATAGCATCAAAAAGATTAAAATATTTAATAATAAATTTAATGAGAAATACAAAATCAGATATCCACATGCAACAGAGATACATTTAGACCTTGCCTTACACCATAGACAAAAATTTACTCAAAATCGACCACACACCAAAATATAAGAGCTAAATGAGTAAAACCACTAGAAGAAAGAAGAAAACCTTTGCGAATTTGTTAGGCAAAAAGCTCTTAAATATGACACTAGTATATGAGTCATAGAAATACCATTTGACCCAGCCATCCCATTACTGGGTATATACCCAAAGGACTATAAATCATGCTGCTATAAAGACACATGCACATGTATGTTTATTGCGGCACTATTCACAATAGCAAAGAGTTGGAACCAACCCAAATGTCCAACAACAATAGACTGGATTAAGAAAATGTGGCACATATACACCATGGAATACTATGCAGCCATAAAAAATGATGAGTTCATGTCCTTTGTAGGGACATGGATGAAACTGGAAAACATCATTCTCAGTAAACTATCGCAAGGACAAAAAGCCAAACACCGCATGCTCTCACTCATAGGTGGGAATTGAACAATGAGAACTCATGGACACAGGAAGGGGAACATCACACTCTGGGGATTGTTGTGGGGTGGGGGGAGGGGGGAGGGACAGCATTAGGAGATATACCTAATGCTAAATGATGAGTTAATGGGTGCAGCAAAACAACATGGCATATGGATACATATGTAACAAACCTGCACATTGTGACATGTACCCTAAAACATAAAGTATAACAATAAAAATATATATATATAAAAAAAAGAAAAAAATGTATAAATTGGACTTCAAAATTAAAACCTGTGCTTCAAAAGTCACCATTAGGAAAATGAAAGAGACTGGATTCCAGCCACCAACCAGAAGAAAACATTTGTAAATCATACATAAACAACAAATAACATAAGGATAATCCAAATTTCAGGATGGGCAAAAGATTTAAATAGACATTTTACTAAAGAAGATATATAAATAACTAATTAGCACAAACATGTTTAATATCATTAACTATTGGAGAAACACAAATCAAGACCACAATAAGATACCACTTCCTATCCATTCAGATGGATACAAAAAAGACAGATAACAACAAGTATTGATGAGGATATAGTAAACCTGGAATGCTCATAAATTGATGATGGGAATGTAAAACAGTACAGCCACTTTGGAAAGTAATTTGGTAATTTCTTAAAAAGTTAAACACAAATTTGCCATACAAGCCAGCAATTCCACTCCTAGGTAAAGACTCAAGAGAAATGAAAACATATGTCCATAAAATACTTGTACACAAACGTTTATGGTAGCATTGCTCCATAACAGGCAAAAAGTGGAAATAATCCAAATGCCCATCAACTGCTGAATGAAGAGGGTGTGCTCTGTAGGCTGGGCAGATGAGTGTTTGTCTGGGGCTGAGGATGGGAACAGAGTAATGACAAACGGGCAGGAGGGATCTTTTGGAGGCATGGAAATGTTTTTAAATTGTACTGTGGTGACAGGTGCACAGCTGTAGAAATTTACCAAAATCATCACATAATACATTTACAATGGGTGAATGGCATATAGTAGTTTTGCATTTTGAGGGTTGTTCTTTAAGACAGAGTCTCGCTCTGTTGCCCAAGCTGGAGAGCAGTGGTGCGATCATGACTCACTAAGGCCTCGAAATTCAAGGCTTAAGAAATCCTCCCACCTCAGCCTCCTGAGTAGCTGGGACTACAGGTATGCAGCACCACATCCAGCTAATTTTATTCTTAAATTTCTATAGAGATGGGAGCCGGGCGTGGTGGCTCATGCCTGTAATCCCAGCACTTCGGGAGGCCAAGGTGGGCAGATCACGAGGTCAGGAGATCGAGACCATCCTGGCTAACATGGTGAAACCCCATCTCTACTAAAAATACAAAAAAATTAGCCGGGCATGGTGGTGGGCGCCTGTAGTCCCAGCTACTCGGGAGGCTGAGGTAGGAGAATAGCGTGAACCCGGGAAGCGGAGCTTGCAGTGAGCCGAGATCATGCCACGGCACTCTAGCCTGGGCAACAGAGCAAGACTCCATCTCAAAAAAGAAAAAGATTCTATAGAGATGGGGTCTCACTGTATTGCCCCCAGGCTGGTCTCAAACTTCTGGCCTCAAGTAATCCTCCTGCCTCAGCCTTCCAAAGTGGTGGGATTACAGGTGTGAGCCACCATACCCGGACAAGTCATTTTTTAAAAAGTAAAAATTACTGGGCCGGGCAAGGTGGCTCACGCCCGTACTGTAATCCCAGAACTTTGGGAGGCTGAGGCAGGTGGATCACAAGGTCAGGAGTTCGAGACCAGCCTGGCCAACATGGTGAAACCCCGTCTCTACTAAAAAATAAAAATAAAAATCAGCCAGGCATTGTGGCATGCACCTGTAATCCCAGCTACTCAGGAGGCTGAAGCAGGAGAATTGCTTGAACCAGGGAGGCGGAGTTGCTGTGAGCTGAAATCACGCCACTGCACTCCAGCCTGAGTGACAGCAAGATTCTGTCTCAAAAAAAGAAAAAAAAAAGTAAGGTTTTTGTGTCTATATATCAGACACCAAATTATTTCACAGAAATTGGAAAAGATTACTATTCAAACTGTGGATTGAGCTCTGAAGTCAGTATTATAAAATGAAATGCCTTTAATTGCAGTATGTGATATAATATTACATTAATCACCATGTTCTTTATACATGAGAATGACATTTACATACACCATGTATTAAGTATCGATTTGGGGGCTGGGTGCATTGGCTCAAGCCTGTAATCACAGCACTGTGGGAGGCCCAGGCGGGCAGATCATGAGGTCAGGAGCTCAAGACCAGCCTGGCCAATGTGGCAAAACCCCATCTCTACTAAAAATACAAAAATTAGCTGAGCATGGTGGCACATGACTGTAATCTCAGCTACTTGGGAGGCTGAGGCAAGAGCATCGCTTGAACCTGGGAGGCGGAGGTTGCAGTGAGCCAAGAGCGTACCACTGCACTCCAGCCTGGGCAACAGAGCAAGACAGTCTTAAAAAAAAAAAAAAAGATCTATTTTGGAGTCTCCTTATAATTTCAAACATGCTCCTCTAACAGGAGTGAATATGCAGACAGAGAAGCTAAGTAGCTTGTCCACAGACAGATGGACTTTATCAAATGCCATGTGCCTCACTTCATATGATGAAATTACAATTTCAATGTATCTTAAAGAAGAAAAATAGTCACAAAATAATCTTAACTATAACTGATACAATGATTTTCCTGTCTATTCAATAACCAGTAGCCCCTTAAAACCAAGCATACTGTGTCAATGTCTAAATGTGTTAAGTTTTACTGACAGCAAGTTAGGGATCAACTTAATGTTTCTTAAGATAAACTTTCTTTTTTTTTTTCTTTTGAGAAGGAGTCTCCTCTTTCACCCAGGCTGGAGTGCAGTGGCGCGATCTCGGCTCACTGCAGGCTCCACCGGGGTTCACGCCATTCTCCTGCCTCAGCCTCCCACGTAGCTGGGACTACAGGCGCCCGGCACCTCGCCCGGCTAATTTTTTGTATTTTTAATAGAGACGGGGTTTCACTGTGTTAGCCAGGATGGCCTCGAACTCCTGACCTCGTGGTCCGCCCGCCTCGGCCTCCCAAAGTGCTGGGATTACAGGCGTGAGCCACCGCGCCCAGCCAAGATAAAATTTCTATGTAAGGATAAGGATAAAAGTAACTGGCACGTAACCCCTTTATTCTGAATAGTGGCAATTAAAAACAACAAATGGAGATTTCATCTGCTGTATTAGTTTTCTCATGTATCACAAGTCACCAGAAACTTAGTGACTTGAAAACAACACCCACGTATCATCTCACAGTTCTGTAGGTCAGAAGTGTGGGTGGGTTCCACTGGGCTCTCTGCTTAGGGTCTCACCAGGACAAATTCAAGGTGTCGGTCAGCCCGGGTTCTTATTTACAGGCTCCAAGTAGCAATCTGCCTCCAAACCCATTCCAGTTATGGATGGAATTCTGTGCTTTGTGGTTGTAGGATGGAGGTGGCTGTTTCCTCGCTGCTGCCAGCCAGGGCCACTCTCAGCTCCTAGTGAGCACCCACACGCCCTCCATCTGCAGAGCCAGCAACAGTGTGTGGAATATTTCTTGAGCTTCATTTCTGACTTCCTCCTTGCTGCCAGTCTGAGGAAACGCTCTGCTTTCAAAGAGCACATGTGAGTAGATTAAGCCCACTCGGACACTCATCTTCATTCCACCTGCAGAATCTCTTTTAGCCATGTTACACATGGGGGCAACACCACGAGGCGAGGGTCATGGGGCTGCACCATGACCACCTGCCTTTCTAATTAAACTATAGTTAAAGGCAACTAAATATCCTCCCACTGAGGAATAAAAGTAATCAATGCAGAAGGAATCGTGTATTTAGAAAACTCACCATTTTGTAACTCCCTAATAAACTCCATTCTTTGTTTTTAATTGCCACTATTCAGAAGAAAGGGGTTAAGTGCGGCTACTTTTATCCTCATCCTTATATAGAAATTATATGTCTTAATGAACATTAGTTAAGTTGATCCCGAATAAAATAACTGAGTTAGACAATGATTGTCAATGAGAAACTGACGCCGACCACATCTGAGCCCACTTTAGAGACCTGACTACAGAGACCCTAAATGGCATGTGCCTCCTGCTACGACGTACACAGCACCACCTGTAAAGCGCTCCTACCAAAAAACAGCTGAAGCTAAACCTCATTAAGCTGTTAGAGCAAACTCTCGGTTTACAGGAAATGTAGGAAACAGAAGTACAATTTAAATGATACCATTAAAGGCCGGGCATGGTGGCTCACGCTTGTAATCCTAGCACTTTGGGAGGCCGAGGCGGGCAGATCACTTGAGGCCAGGAGTTCAGGACCAGCCTGGCCAACATAGTGAAACCCTGTCTCTACTGAAGAAAAAAAAATTAGCTGGGTGTGGTGGTGCACACCTGTAATCCCAACCACTCAGGAGGCTGAGGCACAAGAACTGCTTGAACCTCGGAGGCAGAAGTTGCAGTGAGCAGAGATTGTGCCACTGCACTCCAGCCTGAGTGACAGAGCAAGACTCTGTCCCAAAAAAAATAAATAAAAATTAAAAAAAAATTTTAAATGATACCATTAAGAAGCAGACAGAAAAGCCCAGAACATGGAACATTCTACAACACATGGGACCCAGTTTCTTCGGTAAGTTAATTACCTGTGCGTGTGCTGGCGAGGGCAATGCGGGGGAACTGGTCTAGATTACAAGAAATATTATCACCAATTACAATACAAGAACAGTATTTGAATCCTGATTCAAACCAAGAGTTTAAAAAAAAACAAAAAACATTTTTAAGTTAATCAGAGAAATTTGACAATAAACTCGGTATTAGAGTACACTAAGAATCATGGTAAATTTCATGTTTGGGATAAAGGTACTGCGGTTGTATAAGAAAACATGCATACACTTTAGAGATGCATATAGGACAAAATGCTGTGACTGCTTTGTTAATTACTTCAGCAACCACAAGAAAAGGCGGGATGGGAAAACAAAGTATAGCAAAATGGTGAAATATATCAAATCTAGGTGATGTAACTATATATATATACACACACACACACACACGCACACATATACATACATATGGGGTTAATTATTCTAGTCTACTTTTCTGTATGTTGAAAATTTTTAACATAAACAATTTGCTTCTATTCACTGAGCATCTGCTGAGAGCCAATTGTCGTGTTAAGGGATTCAGGTACACCACCAGCTAAACCCTCTTGACAGCCTCATGGACCAGAACTATTATTATCCCTACTTTTATAGATAAAAAGTAATGAAATAACAACCACTTCAGGGTGTAGCCAAACAATCTGCCAGTTCGGCAATGCCTCAGAGGCCAAGTAAATTAAAGACTTCTATGGTTTCCATTTTGAAAACCATTTTTACCAATTGCCCACAGCATACATTGGAGGGCAGTTCCCAAGCCCTGTGGTGATCCTGTGTGTCGGGGACCTTGGGAGGTAAGGAAAGAGGGAAAATCAGCAGATGGGTAGGCAGATAGAGGGTGAAACAGAACAAGAGGACCAGCAAAACAATGAGGGGAGAGGGAAGGAAAGATGGAGAAGGGAAAGAGTAAGGCAGGAACGCATGGAGTCAGTGACGGAAGGCGCAAACGGAACCTGGAAAAGGAAGATCTGGAGTGTCAGACACATTTACTCCCACCATGGCCCACCTTCCACTCTCCCCCAATCCCTGAGACCAGGCAGAAAGTGGGACTACTACAGAGAAAAATGGGGAGCAGGCCAACAACACTAGACAGCTCTGTCAAAACGTAATTACAGATGGTGGTGTGCACTCTCCCTAAGCCTCCGATCAGCCACTGTTCTTTCCTGTGACCATGACCTTCCCAAGCTCAAACTCAGCTTCTCCTGACCAGATCCAAGGTCACGAATTGAAGGGAAGAGAAGAAGAAATTATTTATTTATATTTTTTAGTGGAGATGGCGTTTCACTGTGTTAGCCAGGATGGTCTTGATCTCCTGACCTCGTGATCCACCCACCTCGGCCTCCCAAAGTGCTGGAATTACAGGTGTGAGCCACTGTGCCTGGCCAAAATTATTTATTTAAACAGTGTTTAACAGCTTCAGAGAAAATGCACAGCCCATCAGCGCCCATCAGGCTGCTCTCAGGGAACGATCCGTGCAGCTGAGATACTCGGCCACACTAACGCCATTGGGAGCTCAGGTCAGAGTCTCCTGGTGCCAGGGTCAGGTAAGGTTTTAATCCAAGCAATGGGAAATACATGTTTGGGGGGCTGTATGTATGTTTGGGGGGACTGTAGACAGGAAAGGAGCTATAGAAGGGAGAGAGAAGAACAGAAAACACAAAAGAAGAATCCTGGATGCATTTCAGACGCTGGAATGAGAGCTGAAGGGAAAGCAGACTGAAGTTCTGATCCATGCTACCACCAGAACGAACCTTGAAGGCCTTATGCTGAAGAAGGCCAGTGCAAAAGGCCACACAGTGTGTGATTCCCTTCATGTGGCGTGTCCAACACAAGCAAATCCATAGAGGCAGAAACTCGATTCGTGGTTGCCAGGAGCTGAGGGAGGGTAGAAGGCAGAAGGACTGCTAATGGGCACAAGTTCTTTTTGGGGTGATAAAAACATTTTAAAATTAGGCAGTGCAGATGGCTGCATGACGATGAATACACAAAAAGTCACTCGACTGTTTACTTTCAATGTGCGGATTGTATGCTATGTGAAACATACCTCAATAAATCCACAAAAAATAAATTAAAAAATTTTTAACTAGCAAATAAAAAGATGAATAATTCTTTTTTCCCTCCACTCCCAGAGATAGTTTCTGTCTCTTGTTATCATGAGTTTTGTTTTTTAGCACAAAATCAGAAGCAAAGGAGAACATCTCTGTAGCTTACAGTAACCACACACCATAAAAATAACGAGAAGCTGTGAGAACTAACAAAATGAAAGCCAAACTCTTTTAACTTATCTGTTCCCCAACCAACTCCTGAGGAGCAGGATGAAATATCTCTATATGGCAAAGACCAATCGCTTTCCACACACAGTGCTCAGGCACAGACAGACCACACGTCATCTGCTTCTCCAAACCACTCCGTCCGCCTTTTCCTCACTGTACTTCATGCGTGATCAAAGAAGCTGTATCTACCAAAGACCCTCTTCACAGACAGGCTAATTTTTGTAAATCAGATAAAGTGGTTTACAAAAATCCAAAGATTTCTGCACCAGCTTCTACTGGTAATTATTTTATTATTTACCGGTTAATATTTTATTATCAGAGTAAAGAAGAAGGAGAACTGGGAATCAGAACAAGTCACTCCACCTCCCTGTGTCTACATCTCCTCATCAGCAAACAAAAGGGCAAGCCCAGAATTATCTCGAAGAATACGCAGTCTTAAAGGGATCTATCAGTCTGTGTCTATTAATCATGGAAACAGAGCACAAATTAAGTTCTAGGGAACTTTAATTTCTTGGAATTTTCATAAAGTAATTTCCTCCAGCCATAAAATAATTTTAAAACTATCACACACAGCTCCCCAGCAAACCACCTCAGTAACAACATGAGGCAGGCAAGGCGCAAAGAAAAGAAAGGAATATCCTATTTTCTTACATTCAGCAACGCTGATTTCATGTAAAAATCCTAGAATTACCCCTTTCCCAAGAGCTTAATCATAGAAAATGTTACTAGGAATATAAGTCATCTTTAAATACCTTATTACATGAAATTTCCTTTATTTCCAGCTGCAGCTATAGAGGCTATAAAGCACTGGGGGGTGCATTCATATATTACTATAGTATCGCCCAATTTCATCACTAAAATTACCATATGCCAAATGAACAAGCAGGACTTACCAATTTTCTGATTGAAAATCTTGTCAAAGGTTATTTCATTTCTCTCTGCAAGATATTTCTGCATCACACTCCGGATACTGGAAGGGAAGAGTGACACATTTTTAACAGTACAGCCTACCTCGTGAGTAACCATCCCCAGGATGAAAGAGACATGGATGTCTTGACTTCATGATACCAGCTTTACAAGAGACCCTTCTTACTACGACTGCATGAAATGCAGACCAGCCTAAAAGCTGGAAACTTCACGGCCTTAGCCACCATCCCCTCCTGCGACACAGGGCCAACCTTACATGTAGAAACTCAACTGCAGAAAATAATTTCAGGGCTTTGAAAACCCACCCTCAATATATCTGCTCTCCAAAATGTTCACAAATGTGTGTGCACACACAAACACATGCACACAGCACACACCCTACCTGTACACAACACACATGCCTGTGCCCCCCACCACAAATTCTGCTAATCAATAAATGAGCTTCTTTCTAAAACAAGAGCAAAAGTTCCCTAGATATATTAATATTTTTAAAATCATATTTCTATACTCCAACATAAAGCAGAAAACATAATTAAAAGATTTAGCCTGCAATAAAATAAAAAACATCAAATACTTTGAAATTATTCTTTCAAAATATGTGCAACAACTTTATGGGAAAAATTACAAATTGTATTGGGAGACATTAAAGAGGATCTAAATAAATAGGAAGATATACTACAGTGATAAACAGAGAAATTTAATACTGTAAAAGTTCAAAGTCGCCGGCCGGGCGCGGTGGCCCACCCTGTAATCCCAGCACTTTGGGAGGCCGAGGCGGGCGGATCACGAGGTCAGGACATCGAGACCATCCTGGCTAAGACGGTGAAACCCCGTCTCTACTAAAAATACAAAAAATTAGTCGGGCGCCTGTAGTCCCAGCTACTCTGGAGGCTGAGGCAGGAGAATGGCGTGAACCCGGGAGGCGGAGCTTGCAGTGAGCCGGGATCGCGCCACTGCACTCCAGCCTGGGCGACAGAGCGAGACTCCGTCTCAAAAAAAAAAAAAAAAAAAAAAAAAAAAAAAAAAGTTCAAAGTCTACCCAAATTTATCTATGAAATCAATATAATCCCCATCAACATTCCAATAGGGTTTTTCATAGAACATAGAAATAAATAAGCTCTTTCTAAAATTTATACAAAAAATACAGGATCAATAACAGCCAAAACACTTCTGAAGTAAGAGAATAAAGATACTGGGGTTTATTATGAAGTTAATAAAGACAGGATAAACAAACTGACCAAGGAAATGGAAGAGAGTGCAGAAAATGAGCCACACGTACATTCAGCATTGACATATAATAGAAGTAGCAAGTCAGAAAAATGGGGAAAGGATAGATTATGTAGTAAGTGAACCCCAAAAGTGATTATCCAAATGGAAAAAGTAGAAAATTGAATCTCTATCATCCACTGATGGTGGGAGTGAACAATAACTTAGCATTACTTTTTTTTTTTACTTTTAAAAACAAATTGAGGCATAATTTATATATAATTAAATGCATACTTAAAGTATATTGCTAGCCAGGCGAGGTGCCTCACACCTGTAATCCTAGCACTTTGGGAGGCCAAGGTGAGCAGATCACCTGAGGTCGGGAGTTCGAACTCTATTCATAGATAGAGATATTCAATTGAGTCCAAACTCTATTCATAGATCACACTACTTCTTTTTGAAGAACGGCAATCTTTCTTTAGTAAATTGAAAGACCTCATTTACTTTATTCATCTAACATTTCATGTATGATGATTGGTTTTTCACCTACCATGACTCTCATTTTTCCCCATGAATACTCTTGAAGAAGTGTTCCAGAAGCATTCTAAAACGGTCGTCAAATTTAGCAATTTACTACCTATTCCATTCTGAGTTTCCAGTTTTTCCATACAATTCCTACGATGATATGATTTTTACTCCTCCCTTCCTGTAGAAGGTGGTTGGATTCTTATATACCTTCATGTAATCATCTTCCTTGAAGTATAACATTTTTTACATATATATATATATATATGCATACACATGTATATGTATATATAAACATACACACACCCATATATACATACATACACACATACAAAGGGGGTCTTGCTCTGTCATCCAGGCTGGAGTGCAGTGGTGTGATCATAGCTCACTGCAGCCTCAAACTCCTGAGCTCAAGCCATCCTCCCACCTCAGCCTCCTGAGTAGCGGAAACTACAAGTGCACACCACCACACCCAGTTATAATTTTTTTTCTTTTTGGAGATAGAGTCTCATTATGTTGCCCAGACTGGTCTTAAATTCTTGGCCTCAAGAGATCCTCCCACCTCAGCCTCCCAAGTGGCTGGAATTATTGGTGCAAGTCATCATGCCCAGCAATTTTTTATTTATTTAAAAAGTCTAATTTCCTCTCTAACCATAAGAAATCTGGTCTGTGCTTATATTTTTTTTCCTACAATTCTTGACTGTCCCCTTATGTTCTACTTATAATTTTCTTCACTGTACTATTCAGTTCCTATTTGTATTTTTAATATTTTGCATGTTTTTATTTTTAGCTCAAAGAATGTGGCTGGTTGTCTAATGCTACATACAAGAAGTAATTTGATGTATTCCTAAGCATTTTGTGTGGTGCAGCTACTGTAAATGGGACTGCATTTTAATTTGGCTCTCAGCTTGAACGTTATTGGTGTATAGAAATGCTACTGATTTCTGTACATTGATTTTGTATCCTGAAACTTATTGAAGTCGTTTATCAATTCCAGGAGTCTCTGGCAGGGTATTTAGGGTTTTCTCGGTATAGAATCATATCATCAGCAAAGAAAGGCAGTTTGACTCCTTCTTTTCCTATTTAGATGCCTTTTATCTCTTTCTCTTGCTGATTGCTCCAGTAGTATGTTGAATAAGAGTGGTGAGAGTGAGAATCCTTGTCTGTTCCAGTTCTCGAGGAGAATGCCTCCACCTTTTGCTCATTCAGTATGATATTGTCTTTAGGTTTGTCATAGATAGCTGTTATCATTTTGAGGTATGTCCCTTCAATGCCTAGTTTGTTCAGGGTTTTTTAATGTAAAGGGTACTGGATTTGTTTTTTTTTTTTTTTTGAGACGGAGTCTCTCTGTCTGCCAGGCTGGAGTGCAGTGGCGCGATCTCGGCTCACTGCAAGCTCCGCCTCCCAGGTTCACGCCATTCTCCTGCCTCAGCCTCCCGAGTAGCTGGGATTACAGGCATGTGCCACCACGCCCGGCTAATTTTTTGTATTTTTAGTAGAGACGGGGTTTCACCGTGTTAGCCAGGATGGTCTCGATCTCCTGACCTTGCGATCCGCCCGCCTCGGCCTCCCAAAGTGCTGGGATTACAGGCTTGAGCCACCGTGCCCGGCCAGGGTACTGGATTTTATTGAGAGCTTTTTCCACATCTATTGAGATGATCATATGGTTTTGTTTTTATTTTTTTATGTGGTAAATCACATTTATTGGTTTGCATATGTTCAACCAACCTTGCATCCCACGAATTAAGCCTACCTGATCATGGAGAATTAACCTTTTTGATGTGCTGCTGGATTTGGTTTGCTAGTATTTTGTTGAGGATTTTTGCCTCTGTGTTCATCAGGGATGTTGACCTGTAGTTTTCTTTTTTCACTGTGTCTTTGCCAGGTTTTGGTATCAGGGTAATGCTGGCTTTGCAGAATGAGTTAGGGAGGAGTCCCTCCTCCTTGACTTTTTTCTACCAGTAGAACTACAAAACACTGATGACAAAAATCATAGATGATACAAACAAATAGAAGAACATGCCATGCTCATAGATTAGAAGAATCAGTATTGTAAAAATGGCCATGCTGCCCAAAACAATCTACAGATTCAATGCTATTGCTATCAAACTACAAATGCTATTTTTCACAGGATGGGTAAAAACTATTCTAAAATTAATATGGAACAAAAAAAGAGCCCAAATAGCCAAAGTCATCCTAAGCAAAAAGAACAAAGCTAGAGGTGATCATATTACCCAACTTCAAGCTATACTATAAGGCTACAATAACCAAAACAGCATAGTGCTGGTACAGAAACAGACACATAGACCAGTGGAACAGAAGAGAGAACCCAAAAATAAAGCCACACACAGCTTCAGCTATCTGATCTTTGACAAAGTCAACAAAAATAAGCAATAGGGAAAGGACTCCCTATTCAATAAATGGTGCTGGGATAGCTGGCTAGCCATATGCAGAAGATTGAAACTAGATCCCTAACTTTTACCATATACAAAAAAGTCCTCAAAAAATGCAAAAAAAGTCCTCAAAAGCAACTGCAACAAAAGCAAAAATTGACAAGTGGGACCCAATTGAACTAAGTGCTTTTGCACAGCAAAAGAAACTATCAACAGAGTAAACAGACACCCTACAAAATGGGAGAAAATATTCACAAACTATGCATCTGGCAAAGGTCTAATATCCAGATTCTATAAGGAACTTAACAACAAAAAAACAAATAATTCCATTAAAAATGGGCAAAAGACATGAACAGACACTTCTCAAAAGAAGACATACAAGCAACCAACAAACATATGAAAAAATGCTCAACATCAGTAATCATCAGAGAAACGTAAATCAAAACCACCATGAGATACCATCCCCCTCCAGGCAAATGGCTATTATTTTAAAAAACAACAAAAACAACAACAACAACAACAACAAAACAGATGCTGGCAAGGCTTCAGAGAAATGGAAACGCCTATACACTGCTGGTGGGAATGTAAATTAATTCAGCCACTGTGAAAAGCTGTTTGGAGATTTCCCAAAGAACTTAACAAAGAACTACCATTCAACCCAGCAATCCTATTACTGAATATACTTATTTTCTTTCCAAAAGAAAATAAATCATTCTACCAAAAGAAAAAAATACTACATCCACTCATATGTTCATCACAGCACTATTCATAATAACGAAGACAAGGAATCAACCTACGTGCCTATCAGTGGTGGACTGGATAAAGAAAATGAGGTACATATACACCATGGAATACTATAGTGCCATAAAAAAGAATGAAATCATGTCCTTTGCAGCAACATGAATGCAGCTGGAGGTGATTATCCTAAGCAAATTAACACAGGAACAGAAAACGAAATACCACATGTTGTTACTTATAAGTGGGAGCTAAATACTGGGTACTCATGGACATAAAGATGGTAACAATAGACACCAGGGATGAATGGGGGGAAGGAGGGAAGGGAGCAAGAGTTGAAACACTATTGGGTACTATGCTCGCTACCTACGCAATGGCATAAATCATACCCCAAACCTCATCATCACACAATACACCCACATAACAAACCTGCACATGCTGTACCCCTTAAATCTAAAGTTAAAGCTGCAATTATTGTTTCTAAAAAGTAATTCAAGATGGACCATAGATCTAAATATAAAGCCTAAAACTATAAAAGTTCTCAAAGAAAATATAAAAAAAACCTTTGACTAGTTCAAGCAAAGACTTTAGATATGAGAGCAAAAACATGAATAAGAGAAAAACAGATAAATTAATTTCATCAAAATTAAAAACTGCTGCTCCTGAAAAGACACTTAAGAGGATGAAAAGACAAGCCGCATGCCGAGAGAAAACACTGGCAAACCATCTATCTAACAGAAGATCTGTACCCAGCATAAATAAAGACCCTTTAAAGCTCAAGAATAAGAAAATAGCCTAATAAAAAATGGGCAAATGATCTGAACAGACACTTCAAAGAAGATATGTGGGTGGCAAATAAGCATATGAAAAGTTGTTTAACATCATTAGTCATTAGGAAATGGTAAACTAAAATCACAAGAAGATTCCACTACATACCTATTAGAGTGGCTACAATTACAAAAGACCATACTAAATGTTGGGAGGGATGTGGAGTAACTGGAATTCTCACACACTGCTAGTGGCAATGTCAAATGAAGCACACACTTTGGAAAACATTTTGGCAGCTTCTTAGAAAGTAAAGTTAAACTACACCTACCACTTGATAAATCCATTCCATTTTTAGGTATTTACCTGAGATAAATGAAAGCATATATCCATACAGAGATTTACATATGGATATTCTCAGCAGCTTTATCTGTGATGGTCAAAAGCTGGAAGAAACACAAGCCATGTGGAACTGTGAGTCCATCAAACCTCTTTCCTTTATAAATTACTCAGTCTCAGGTATGTCTTTATTAGCAGTGTGAGAACAGACTAATACAGTATTAATAACTGAGAAAGCCGAGTGATGGCTATATAAATTTCATACTCCTATTCTCTCGTTGTGTACATGTTTAAAATTTTCATTATACAGAGTTTTAAAGCATCAAATTCTGGCCTCCAGTGTCCAGCGTTATTACTTTTACACTCCCCCTCACCAAAATAAGAGTTATGTATATCATACACTGTATACTGCTTGGAGGCATAATGACTTATGTTAATACCAAATGGCTGGAAATATACCAGCCCTATCTGTCATGGCCTACTGGGGTCCTGCTACATAAATGTATGGTAAGCATAATAAATATTGTATTATAATTTTAATTTTTTTCTACTATGAGAGTGGTTAAAAGACCAGCCACCAGAGATCTGCTCCCTAAGGGCCAAGAATAGGTGGGCTAGGTTGTATGTCAACACCTTACTAGTAAAGAAACTACAATCTTTAGGACATAGCTAGATAACCTCACGTTATTAAGAGTTTACATATTCTATCTGAGGTTTTATTCTAATGTCCAAAATAAAATGCATTTAAGCAAATATTTTAATTAATAGGTAATATATTGCCTAGAAAAACCAGTAGCACATAATAAGGCAGTTGTAAAGGTTGAACAAGTTTGTAAGAGAGTGCTTTCTAAACTATAAGCAGTGAGTGGGCTTGCTGGCTCTATAATCTCAGCTCTTCAGGAGGCTGAGGAAGAAGCATCACTTCAGGCCAGGAGTTCAAGAACTGCCTGGGCAACATAGCGAGAACCCCTCTCTACAAAAAAAATTAAAAAGCTAGCCAAGATGGTGGCATGAACCTGTAGTCTCAGTTACTCAGGAGGCTGAGGTAGGAGAATTACTTGAGCCCAGGGGTTTGAGGCTGCAGTGAGCTATGATCTCACCACTGCACTCCAGCCTGGGCGACAGACCTTGTCTAAAAAAAAAATTTTTTTTTAATAGACTATAAGCAGCACACAAATGAGAATTGTTACCATTACTGACCACCAAGAAAACCAAAAGATTCTTTTTAATGACCACACAATCATATCAAGATTCTGTTCCTCCAAAATGAAACTACTTTTCTTATATGTAGTCACTAAGTATTTTCCACAAACCACTCATCAAGCACACAGAATAGAGCTCTGTTATCCAAAGTCACAATAAAACTTGACCACTAGATTTAAGACCACCAAACTCCACCAGGATTCTGATGTAGTCTGTAGAAGAATCTTAAATAGATTAATGTCAACTCTTTGAGTTTCCTCGGTTTCTTACGTCTTTTACTGGAAAGTCTCATATAATTTGCATAGCATTAAACAATTCAGCACAGGACAATCTACGTTCAGGTCACAACCCAATTAAGCTAACTACAAATTTATTTTGTGCTTTTCCTAGAATATTTTAATAATCCACCTTGTGTTTTAATGCCTTTTTTTTGCAATATAACTAGATATTAAGGTTACATTAAATATACTTGAATTTCACTGGCCCACAAACACAGTCATCAGATACAAAAGTCATCCCCAAACAGACACCAGCTGAAGGATAAATTTATGGGGTCCTCGGTTTACCTAAACAAAGAGACTGAACCTTTATACTCAACACTATCCCTTTAAATTAGTTACAACAGGCAGGGCATGGTGGCTTACACCTGTAATCCCAGCACTTTGAGAGGCCGAGGCAGGTGGATCACTTGAGCTCAGGAGTTTGAGACCAGCCTGGGCAACATGGTGAAACTCCATTGTATTAGTCCATTTTCACACTGCTGGTAAAGACATACCTGAGACTGGGTAATTTATCCAGGAAAAAGGGTTTAACTGGACTTACAGTTCCACGTGGCTGGGGAGGCCTCACAATCATGGTGGAAGGCAAAAGGTACGTCTTACATAGCAGCAGGCAAAAGAGAGAATGAGAACCAAGTGAAACGGGTTTCCCCTTATCAAAGCATCAGATCTCGTGAGACTTACTCATTGCCACGAGAACAGTGTGGGAGAAACTGCCCCGTGATTCAATTATTTCCCACCAGGTTCCTCCCATCACAGGTGGGAATTATGGGAGTGCAATTCAAGCTGAGATTTGGGTGGCGACACAGCCAAACCATATCACCCATCTCTACCAAAACTATAAAAAAATTACCCAGGCATGGTGGTACGTGTCTGTGGTCCCAGCTACTTGGTAAGCTGAGGTAGGAGGATTGCTTAAGCCTGGGAGGCAGAGGCTGCAGTGAGCCAAGATCGCACCACTGCACTCCAGCCTAGGTGACAGAGCAAGATTCTGCCTCAAAAAATAAAAAATAGAAATAAGTTAGTTATAAGAATCATTTCAGAATCCATTTGCCTTTTCATCAAAATCCTTTAAATCAGGAATAATACAAAGGAGACTATGTTCTATGGCTGTGGCGTTATTAGAGGACTGAGACTGGGGTCAGGGAGCCTCATGCAGGGAGGGTTGCAGCCTCCTTGTTTCCAAGAGTAATTTTTCTAAAATATAAATCGGACCATGTAATCATCTCATTTAAAAGACTGCAAGGGCCGCTGGGCACGGTGGCTGACGCCTGTAATCCTAGCACTTTGGGAGGCCGAGGCAGGGGGATCACCTGAGGTCAGGAATTCAAGACCCATGGTGAAACCCCGTCTCTACTAAAAATACAGAAATTAGCCGGATGTGGTGGCAGGCACCTGTAATCCCAGCTACTCAGGAGGCTGAGGCAGGAGAATTGCTTGAACATGGGAGGTGGAGGTTGCAGTGAGCCGAGATCGTACCACTGCACTCTAGCCTGGGCGACAAAGCGAGACTCCATCTCAAAAAAAAAAAAAAAAAAAAAAGATTGCAAGGGCCTCTCGCTTTGCCCAGCGTCCAAACCCCTTAGGGTACTGCAGGGAGCATTTTCAAGGAGGCTGCCTCAACCAGGTCTTGCTGTTGTCCTTCTCACACTGCAGCCACACTTGATTTTTTCATTTTTCATGAAAGACACAGGCTCTTCCACAGCTCCATCACTCTGTAAATACCATTCCCTCTAATGCCCTTTCCTTTTCACATGAAAATCTCCTACTCATCCTCCATGACCCAGTTCAGGGGTCACCAACACTATGCAGCCCTCTCCAACTCTGCAGAGGTGAGCCCTCCCACCTCTGTTCCTACTGCTTGCTGTACATCACTGCTGTATCATTTCCCACAATGGACAGTCATGATTTTCTTTTTAATTTATCTTTTAACATTTGTGGGTACACAGTAGGTAGATATATTTATGGGGACATGAAATGTTTTGATATAGACATGCAATGTGAAATAAGCACATCATGAAGAATGGAGTATCCAACCCCTCCAGCATTTCTCCTCTGAGTTACAACTATCCAATTATACTCTTTAAGTTACTTTAAAATGTACAATTAAGTTATTATGGACTATAGTCACTCTGTTGTGTTATTGCACAGCAGGTCTTATTCACTCTTTCTAACTGTTAATGATAGAAGTCCCTGTGTCTCCCACCACCCCTAAAGAGACATCAGCAATCATTCTAGTACTCAATCCCCCACCTTCAACACTGTTGCATACCAAAGGACTCAACATGTCACTGCGAAATGTCCACAAAGAAGTGAAAGAGCATCATCTTTCTAAATAAACTACACAATGATACAAGCATATTCACGTCAGTTAATATTTGCTAAGGATCTGTTATGGGTCTGGAAGTATTCTGGCCACAAGAATATAGAAAGATGAGTAAGACTAATTCATTTATACTAAATCTGTACCCACCAACACCATGGAGCCTTCCCCACCTCTCAAGGGGCATCGGGGAGGCCTCTGCTCCCTGGACACAGTAGTTCTCAAACTGGACAGTGTCAATCAGCATCCTCCAGGAGGTCTGGGATGGCCCCGGAAATGCATGTGTCCCACCTGTCCCCGCAGGTGATGATGAAGCCCCTGCTCTGGTCTGAGCTACCGGTGAACAGCGCCCAGCGGGCCGGGCCACCAACCTCGCTCCTGAACATACCCCCAAGACCACCGTGAGAATTCAGCGAAGAGTAAAGGCTGGAGAAAGTTGCGTGTCTCAGGCTAAGCAGAGCAAAGTAGGGTGATGGCTCCCCCACTGGGAACAGAGATGCCCTTAGGGAGCCCCCTGATGGAAGAGCTCTGGGCTTAAGAAGGTCACCACTCCCTTACACTCAGGTGAGAGGTTTTAGTTTGGGTGTTGAAATGTGTTGAGAAATAGAGGGAGAGTGTATTCCTGCCCTTAGGGTTAGAGACAATTAGGGAGCATTTACTGCGAGCACACTCGCACCACGAGGGTGATTTAGGGAAGTGGAAAAGCGAGATAGAGCCCAAACACCAAAGCTGGGGGGAGTTTCCAGCTTCCCGATCTTGGGTCACGGTGTGTTTCCTCATCACTCCACCCCGCTGCCTGGGGTTTTCAGTTGCTTCTTATTTTTCTACAGTGTGCACACAAGTCCACATTCAGGATCCATGTGACACTCAGGCTGGAGTGGTGCTAAGGGACACGCAGGCAGTCTTAGGAAGACTTAAGCTGGAAATTACTGTTTTAAAATCCCTCTCGTTCACCTGAATTGTTCACGTGTTCCCACGAGCCTAGACGTTGCTAGAATTTGAGTGAATGCTCTGTCTAAACTTACAGGATTAATGGCACCCACCAGATACAATTAAGGTCAAATTTCAGATATTTCATGTAATGTCATTGCAGAAGCAGCCTGATTCCATCATCAAGTAGCCTGATGCCCTCTTTTATTTTCTCTCCCCACCCCCACCCTCCTCAATCTGATTGCCTGCTATGCCTGCCATCACCATTGGCCAGTTTTACCACGTTTTTCAAGATCCAAGGCACAATAGGCATAAAGTAGCACAAAATATATTAATGAGACAAAGCTATGCATGAGCGAAATATCAAACTTTCATCTTCTACCCACTTTTTTTTTTTTTTCTTAAAAACAGGAAGACAGAATGTCTTGTCAAGGGTCACCCCAGGAGGAGGAGTAAATTCCCCAAAAAGCAGAACATATTTTTATGATTTAATTAATACAATTTCTCTCAATGTGTCTATTTATCATTTGAGCATCCACATGATCAGACCTGACATCTGCCTACATTTTCTTGGTCGTCTTTGACTTCAGTTAAGAACCTTTTGGGTTTTGCTTTTTGCTCTTTTTTTTTCCCCAGCAGCACGGTGTAGTAAGTTTGGAACAAGACACACCTGAAATCAAATCCCTGCTTTGTGCTGGGTGATCTAAGAGGCAATCTCTTACCTCATTCTACTTTATTGTTCTCATAGGAAAAGTGGAAATGAGGCCTTTTACTCCGGGGTTGTTGAGAAGACAGAGGAGAAAAAGCACATAAAAATGCACATTGTCGGGCTCAGTGGCTCACACCTGTAATCCTGCACTTTGGGAGTCCGAGGCCTGTGGATCGCTTGAGGCCAGGAGTTCAAGACCAGCCTGGCCAACATGAAAAATACATTAAAAATAATGTCTCTATTAAAAATACAAAAATTAGCCAGGCATGGTGGTGCACGCCTGTAACCCAGCTATTCAGGAGGCTGAGGCACAAGAATCGCTTGAACCCAGGAAGCAGAAGCTGCAGTGAGTCGAGATTGCACCACTGCACGCCAGCCTGTGTGAAAGATTGAGACCCTGTCTGAAAAAAAGAAAAAATGCATCTTGCCTGGCACTGAGTAGATCCTCAATAAAGATCATAGCACTTCCTCTATTTATTTTGCTTCATTTTACCCTGGCATGTTAGAGAAGATACTGAAACTAGTTGTTCGCAGTCATTACACTTGAAGCAGGAAGACCCCTTACCAAAAATAACATCTCCCTAGGGCATTTCTAGGAACCAAAATGGCAAAAACATTTGCATTTACAAACAAGAACAATTACTGTTTTGGCAGAAAGAACAAGGAGTCCAAAATTTGATCCTCTAACTGAGGCCCCTGCACCATTTGAGTCAGCTGACTCAATTACCCAGGGGTATTTTTTTCTGGTGTTCATAGTGTATGAATTTCTGTTCCCTGGCTGTCTCTTTGGTTGTCTCACTTTCTCCACCCCCTCTTCTTTCTCTTTCTCTTGCCTCTCTTGACACTGAACAGCTTTTTGTGTTCACTGCAAACAAAAGGGGTTAATGACAGTGATAAAATTGTCATAACTGACCTGCTGGATCCTGTCACTAAACACCATCCCCAGCCTGTAATCATCACAAAGAACAGAGAAAACAAATAGCAACCCATTTGTACTTAGCTAATAATGCTCCCTTGCAAATAATTACGTTTCCCACCCCCAGAGGATTTAAATGACTTAGGGCTCACGCTGCTTGTGATAACAGACAAAACTCCAGCGTTCCCACAAGATTCATAATGTTCCCTTTTCTTCTTTTCTATGCCTTTCCATCATTAGAGGAGATGTTGCTGAGATGGGTGCATTAAAGTTTAGGCTTTCCAGAGTTTATATTGCTAACAACTTGAAAGGAAAAAAGCTAACTAGAGAACTGACTGGTCTTACTTGTTTTAGATTCTGGGCTTTACTAGGACTTCCTACTCTCAGAATCTCTGGACTATAAACGCTGGGTGGGGTGGGAGCTGGGAATGTCATTCTGGGAAATTAATCACAAATGAAAAGAAAATCAACTCTAAGACTTCAGTTAGAGGATTTTTGAAAATGGTAGAACATGACTGGCCTTCATTCAAGTCAGAATATTTAAAGCAATCCTAAGAAGAACTTGATTTTGTGTAAGCAGTCCCTTAAATACAGTTGCTTCTCAGGAAAACCACACACAATTGATGTTTGAATGACTTTATTTACAAACATCTCACTCTGTAAGCCTCTGCAGGTATTTCTAGCCTCCCGGGGGGGCCACTGTCCCGTTTCACCTGTAATTTGGATCGCAATTCTGTTTGTTGTCACACACATCATACGAACTGCTTTTCATGCTACTTTTATCCACAAAGCTTTACAAACTTTAATGGCAGCCCTATATATGACAGCTTTATAAAGATCTGCC
This sequence comes from Nomascus leucogenys, assembly GCF_006542625.1. NCBI lineage: Eukaryota > Metazoa > Chordata > Mammalia > Primates > Hylobatidae > Nomascus > Nomascus leucogenys. The sequence goes on along the minus strand of NC_044387.1, from coordinate 52,317,817 downwards.
AAAAGGTATGATACCAAGCTTTGGTTTTATGAAACTATTAGCTATTAGCATTGAAATGATGTTCAACACAGAAGTACTTTCCTTTCAATATGTGAGTGGAAACACATTTCTCTATGGGGACTGCTGGTCAGGGAGTCAGTCTAAAGAAAAGCCACAGTGTTGTGGTTCAGAGCATGGGCTCAAAAGTCAAATGGAAAAGAAGCCCAAGACCAGTCCTTCTGAGCTGTGTGACCTTAGACAACTTGTCCGATCTCTCTGTGTCTCAGCTCTGTCTCAGTGTTGTTAATGGGATTGCCGTGAGAGCAATGCTGTAACATGTAAAAAGCACTTAGAACTGTGTCTGGCACACAGAAAGCACTCGATAAATATTGACCTGGTTAGCAGCAGCAGCAGCATCATTGGAGCATCTCTACATCATACAGGGCCTGAAGGAAAGAGACCAGCACTGAGAATGAATAAAACAGTGCTGGCTCTGACCCGCTGGCTCTGGCATTGCTGAGTAACTCTAAGCAAGTCTCTTAAGCTTTTTAAATACCATTTTTCACCAATAACTAATGAAGGGGTTGAAGGAGCAGGTCCCCGGATGTCTTTTCAAATTCTGAAATTCTCCAGCTTTATTTAATCCTGCAGTGAATCATTTTGCAAGGTAAAGAATACTTGCTCCCCTCAATAACATCTTATGAGTTTAGGTTTCGGTGCATAGGGCAATACCCAGGGCAGATGTTAGTATTTTTAAATGTGTCATCCGTATCTTTCAGACTGCTTTTTATTGTCTCGAAAATGTTAGGTTTTATCTACTAATGAAGAGAAATAAAACTGTCATTCAGACTGTTAGAAATAATAGGGTAATTTTACAAAAAGAAACATATTCAACCTTGAAACTAGAAACCATTTTTGTTTCCCCTAACAAGGGCCTGTCTGTCAATGTCCCACATTTTCAAAGCCCCACTGCACAACCTGAATGAAAACACAATGTCAGCCGGGCGCGGTGGCTCACGCCTGTAATCCCAGCACTTTGGGAGGCTGAGGCGGGTGGATCACGAGGTCAGGAGATCGAGACCATCCTGGCTAACATGGTGAAACCCCATCTCTACTAAAAAATACAAAAAATTAGCCGGGCGTGGTGGCAGGCGCCTGTAGTCCCAGCAACTCGGGAGGCTGAGGCAGGAGAATGGCGTGAACCCGGGAGGTGGAGCTTGCAGTGAGCCGAGATTGCGCCACTGCACTCCAGCCTGGGCGACAGAGCAAGACTCCATCTCAAAAAAAAAAAAAAAAAAAAAAAATGAATTTATAGATTCACAATCACCTAAGTCGAAAGGAGGCTAAAATCTGAAGTTAGCATTCAAACAACAGTGCTATTGGAAAAATAAGTTTAAAAAAGGAAAACTGGGGCTAAATAGCTGAATAGTTAATTATAGTACTTGAGCTATTAACATATTAATAATGAATTACTAATAACAATGATTAACAGTTTTGATATTTAGATATGAAAGAGTTCCTTCCAGAAGAGTTGTATCTGTCCTGTTTCACAAACAGGCAGCATCATCTGTAGCAGGGTATGGAAAGCAGTCACCAAGCACGAAGACACTAGAGTCATTTATGTGATCAAGAAAGGGCTTTGGCCGAGCGCGGTGACTCACGCCTATAATCCCAGCACTTTGGGAGGCCGAGGTGGGCGGATCATGAGGTCAGGAGTTCAAGACCAGCCTGACCAACATGGTGAAACCCAACTCTACTAAAAATACAAAAATTAGTCGGGTGTGGTGGTGGGCACCTGTAATCCCAGCTACTCAGCAAGCTGAAGAAGGAGATTCTCTTGAACCTAGGAGGCGGAGGTTGCAGGGAGCCAAGATCATGCAACTGCACTCCAGCCTGGGCAACAGAGCAAGACTCCATTAAAAAAAGGGGGGGGGGCTTTAGTTTTTAGGGAAGCAATGCCCTTTTCTCCCTATCCTTTCAAACAGAAATTTAATTTTAAAAATCCTGACCCACTGGGATTTTATTCCCCTTTTCTCTACTCATCAAAGTAATAGGTCATTAAATCCACGTTCCAAAGCCTGCTGTAATCAGAAGGCCCTTTCTGTATCCAGCTCAGCCTTTGTTATATCACATGGCTTCATGTGTCATAGTCATTATAAAAACAACTGATTTAAGAAGATACATGAGTTTTGGAAAATCTCCAGAGGATGCAGAGGTACAGAGTAGTGGTTCTCAAGCTTTGGGAGCTGCTAGAATCTTCTGGGCAGGCAAGTGGAGGAAAGAAGGACTGGTTCAAAATGCAGATTCCTGGCCCCAGCCCCAGAGACCCTAACTTGAAATGTCCAGGGTGGGGCCTGAGAGTCTGTACTTTTGTGCCAGCATCTTGGACAACACTGAAGCAGATGTGGTGTGGATCATTCAAGAACTCTATCTGGAAGCTCAGAGGATCAGACCCTTCCACCTGAAGACAAACCCAACAGCCACTCAGTGTATTTATTTTATGGGGGTACATCACAGGGTATGTATGATGGACCGAATATTTCTGTCTCCCTAAAATTCATGTTAAAGCTGAATTCCAATGTGATGTTTTTGGAAATGGGAACCTTTGGGAAGTAATTAGGTTTAGATGAAGTCATGGGGGCCAGGTTCCCATGATGGGATCCGTGTTCTTCTAAGAAGATGAAGAGACCAGGGCAATGTGCACTCTCTCTCTCTCTCTTTCCCTCTCTCTCTCTCTGTCTCTCTTTGCCTATCCCTCTCTCTCTCTCTCTCTGCCATAGGACACGGTAAGAAGGTGGGCACCTGCAAGACAGGAAAAGAGCCTTCACTGGGGAACTGAATCTGCCGGCACCTTGACCTTGAACTTCCCAGCCTCCAGATCTGTGAGAAATAAATTTCTGTTATTTGAGCCACCCAGTCTATGGTATTTTGTGATGGCAGCCTGAGCTGACTAAGACAGTGTGTGAGCATGTGAGTGTGGGGGTGTGATACAAGATGAACCAAAGCCAGCTAAAATCTGCCACAGGCTGAAACAGCTCATCAGCCAAAAAACTTCAGGTTCAGGCTACATAATATTGTTAGAGATCATCATGTGCAGGTTTTAAGTAAAATATTTTCTCTTCTGTAAAACTCATGAATTTAAAAACTCATGAATATGTTACTGTGTTGGAATTGTTTACATACTTTGCATTTTATAAAGGAAAGCTTCATTCAATCAATATAGTCAGGCTCTGACTCTGATAATAAACGTTTTAATTTCTCATGTGTTTGAAACCACCCCTATGAACTTTATAAAATTAATCAGGAAAAAAGGGAGGAGGAGAAATGAAAATGAAACAAGATTGTAGCACATTCAGCATTAATCATTAAGTCAGCCTGCTCTCTGACCTGCTTCCTCATATTTGTGTGGTACCTATTGTCCTACAATCACGTAGACTCTGTTACAAGATTATACCTCCCCTTAACTGCTCTATAGATAACAACCTGAACATTACAAAACATTAAGTTTTCCTTTTGAGATAGTCCTTCTGGTCCTGCATACTAATAAGACTATAACACTAGCCAATCTGAAGGACCCAATGAGAATCTGACTGCCAAAGAATGCAGTTTTCACATCCTAATGATTTCAGCCCCCTTTCCCTGATCAATCAACAGTCCCAATTCTCTAGTCCCTCACCCTCCATGATCCCCTTAAAAAACCCAGCCCAGGGCTGGGCATGATGGCTCATGCCTGTAATCTCAGCACTTTGGGAGGCCGAGGCGGGCGGATCACCTGAGGTCAGGAGTTCAAGGCCAGCCTGGTCAATGTGGTGAAACCCCATCTGTACTAAAAATATATATATACATATATAAACTAGCTGGGGGTGGTGGTGAATGCCAGCTACTCGGGAGGCTGAGGCAGGAGAATTGCTTGAACCCAGGAGACGGAGGTTGCAGTGAGCTGACACAGTGCCACCGCACTCCAGCCTTGGTGACAGAGTGAGACTCTGTCTCAAAAAACAAAACAAAAACAAAAACAAAAAAAGACCCAGCCCAGAACTCCTTGGGGAGATGGATTTGAGGGTCTCCTCCCATCTCCTCACTCAGTGCCCTATGATCATGGATCTCTTTCTCTGTTGCAAACCTTGCTGTCTCAGTGTAATTGGTCTGTTACTGCACAGTGGACATACAAACCTGTTGGTCCTATAACATGATTGTCCTTCTAGGGATGATCAGCAGAACTGTATTTGCCTGAAAGTGTTCTTAGCTGTAGATGCTGGAGGCATCTGAGTTTTAATTATAATATGTACCTAGATGTGGGTAGGTACAGGCACATGCATTACATACATTGTATCTGACACCTCTTGGGCACCACTGTGGACTTCTGGCCTCTGCTATTTTTGGGACCCATGGCTACTGGCTCTATTCCGTTGCCATGGGGGTGATTGACTGTGCATGGGCTCTGACCACCTCTACACAGGGAAAGCTCTGCAGCCCTTGCTCACCGATCATGTTGATGCTGAGACTTAAGAGCAGCAGAGCTGACTCAGCCACCATTCATAAGCAACTTGGGTTTTTAATGATTGCCCTTTGCAGCAAACCTTTGACAAATCTAGACTGGAAGTTGATGCATTTGTTCCTTCCCCTTCCGGCTCCCAGTTGAATGATATTTAAACACAGTAATTCATGTAGCCCCACCAAAGATGGTCCCATGAGAGGGGCAACCAGTAGCTCTTGATACCAAGAGATGACCAGACAGGATCGCATGCTTGCGTTGTCTCTGCTTTCTTGCCTGTCTCATTCCTCTTTTCCTTCACTCATATTTCCCTGGGACTGCACCCCCGCTTGTAAAAGAGCAACACGTAAGCTTTTGCCTCAAGTTCTGCTTTCTGGGAAATGCAGGCTAATGCACATGGACATACAAACTCCATAGGGGCAGAGACTTTTGTCCATTTTGTTCACTGTTGCATCTTCAGCACTTACTGGCACATAGTAGGAGCTTAACCAATATTTGCTAAGTGAAAAGTAAATATGCCAGGCTCTGTGCTAATGTCATTTCATTTTCACAACAACCCTGTGACATAGGTACTATTATTATCTGTATTTTACAGGTGAGGAAAGAGTCTCAGAGAGGTCAAGCAACTTGCTCAAGGTCACTCAGCAAGAAACTGATAGAGCTGGGATAGGAACACAGGAGATCTGAGCCACGATCCAAACAAAAGTGGTATATTCATGCCACTAATCAGTTATTCAAACTGGTAACAGTTAATCAAACTGTTACCTTCTAATTTTAGAGCTCTCTCACCTTCCTTTTTCCTTTTTAATTGTAAAAAAACACACAATGTAAAATGTACCATCTCAACCATTTTTAATGTACAATTCAGTGGCATTCGTTTACTCGTGTTATTGTATAACCATAACCACCATCCATCTCCAGAAGTCTTCATCTTGCAAAACTGAAACTCTGTACCAATTAAACAATAACTCCCATCTCCCCTTTCCCCGTAGCCCTTGGCAACTACCATTCTATTTCCTGTCTATGAATTTGCCTATTCTGGGCACTTCATTGAAATAGAATCACACAGTATTTGTCTTTTTGTGACTGACTGATTTCATTTAGCATAATATATTCAAGGTTCATCCATGTTGTAGCATGTGTGATAATTTCCTTCTGTTTTAAGGCTGAAGAGTATTCTGCTGTATAGATTGATGACATTTTGTTTATCCATGCATCGCTGGATGGACCCTTGGGTTGTTTCCCCATTTAGCTATTGTGAATAATGCTGCTATCAATATGGGTGTACAAATACCTCTTTGAGACCCTGTTTTCAATTCTTTTGGGTTTATATGCAGAAGTGGATTCCACTTTCTCTTTTATACCACTCACTGCATAATGGTCAAAGAGTCTTGTGCCTCTGATTCTCCACCCTCCTCCTCCCCCAAGCTTCATCACTCCTAGCCAAGGGCCTTTAATTATTCTCTCTGGTGTGGTGGGAAAGAAACAAGGGAAATGACAGGAAGGCACCAGGGATGCAGATGTAGTAGGGATGGATGAAATGTTAAGGGGCCAGAAGTGAAGACTAATGGAAATGGGATGGGAAGGTGAGGATTGGAGAGCAGGATCCTTCCACCCCAGTGAAACCACCACAAGAAACTTCTTAGGGCCCGTCATGATCTGTGAATATTCAAGGACTCCACTGGCAGCAGGTCACTGCCTCCCAGGAGGTCTTGCCACCTCTCTGGGCCTCAGTTTTCATGAGCGTAAAACACGTGGCTTGGATAAGTTTAGGGAACTGAACCAGTAGTTTAAAACTCTTATGATATGTCACAACCTGTGCTAAGCACGTTTCATGTATTATCTCGTTTAATTCTCTCAGTGCTCCCATGAGGTAAGGGTGGTCCCCATTTTACAGATGAGGAAGCAGAAGCACAGGGTGAATGAATAACTTGCCCGATGTTTTGTTGCCAGGAAATGCTAGAATTTGTGCCACAGAGTTTGCATCTAAGCTCTCTGGACATAATCACTAACCTGTGCTGCCAACTGGCCACAGGCCAGCCTTGGAGATCCCTGAGCCAGGCAGTGCCAGTCCTCTGGCTACTTTGTCATCCCTCTTCCCCCAGCCCTACTATTGAAGACTATTAGGATTCCCAGAAACTGGAGCGTGGTGAGATGCTTAAATATGGGAACAAGGAGAAATTACTAACTTAGCCAAATCATACAGAGTAGGGTGAAGCTAGGCTCAAAAAATGAAATGAAGTTAAATATAAATGAATGAATAAATAAAAAGATATGCAAGGCTGGGCACGGCGGCTCACGCCTGTAATCCCAGCATTTTGGGAGGCTGAGGTGGGTGGATCACGCAGTCAGGATACAGAGACCATCCTGGCCAACATGGTGAAACCCCATCTCTATTAAAAATACAAAAATTAGCTGGGCCTGGTGGCACGTGCCTGTAGTCCCTGTAGCGCGTGCCTGTAGCTACTCAGGAGGCTGAGACAGGAGAATCGCTTGAACTGGAGAGGCAGAAGTTACAGTGAGCCGAGATCGTGCCACTGCACTCCTGCCTGGCGACAGTGCGAGACTCCGTCTCAAAAAAAAAAAAAAGAAGGTATTCAGAAAGAGAGGTAAGCAGACTGTGAAGGCATATTCTGCTTTATTGCCTTTTAGATTCAAATTTCACCTGATGAATTTGCCAAAGATACAAACCCAAAGTCTCTGAATTTAGCAATTTTGGAACTTGTAAAAACAGAAATTTGTCCTTGCATTTACCTACGTAAGTTTTTAAACTTTCCAGGACCCTTCCAGACTTCTATAGTGGAAAGCATGAGAAGGTCTGATTTCTGGTTTTAGCTGTGTGACCTTGTACCAGTCACTTATCCTCTCTGGGCCTCAGTTTCCCTGTGTATCAAACAGTGGTTGGCCTGGATAGACATTAAAGTCCATTCAAGCCATGGCCTGATTTTATGTTCTGGTGCCCATTTCAGCCTCATGACTTATGACTAAGGTAGACAAACCAGGCACAAGTCTTTGTAAATGACAAGAAGAGGAAATAGAGGCCAAGGGAGGTGAAGTTATAGTTAACAGTCACTGGCAAGGCTGGGAAAGGGACTCCAGCCAGAGTTCTGGGCCATTAACCTGTGGACCTCATAGTCATGTGAACAAGATAGAAGATAAAACCATTAATGTTTTCCTGAGCGTAAGCAAGATATTAGCTCATTCCCTGGACTCAGCCCAGAGCCTGGCATAGAGTAGGTGCTCAATAAATTCTTGCAGATCAATAAAGGAATAGACGTGAAAGCATAAAGACATTGAAACCAAAACATTTTTACCTGCTTTTTAAAGGTAATTTAAAATAACCTTTTTGTTTTAGAATAGTCTTAGATTTACTGAAAAATTGCAAAGGGAGTGCAGAGTGCTCCAACAAACCACACACCCAGTTTCCCCTATTGTTAACATCTTACATTCAGATGATGCACTATTCACAATTAATGAACTAATATTAATACATCATTACTGCTATGGTTTGGATGTCCCCTCCAAAACTTAGGTTGAAATTTAATTGCCATTGTGATGGTATTAAGAGGTGGGACCATTAAGAGGTGATTTGATCATGAGGACTTTGTCTTCATGAATGGATTAATGCTGTCATGGGGGAGGTAGGTTAGCTATTGCAGGAGTGGGCTCCTGATAGAAAGATGAGTTCAGCCTGATTTCCTTTTTCTCACATGCTCACTTACTCCTCCACGTTTTGCAATGGGATGACACAGCACAAAGGTCCTTGCCAGATACTGGTGCCATGCTCTTGGACTTTCCAGCTTGCAGAATCATGAGCCAAATACATTTCTTTTCTTTACAAATTACCCAGTCTGTGGTATTGTGTTATAGCAACATAAAATGGACTAAGGCAGTTATTAACTACAGTCTGTACTTTATTCAGATTTCTTTAGTTTTTACCTAATGTTCTTTTTCTGTCCCATGGTTTCATCCAGGACACCATATTACACTCATTACTTGGGCAAATGTTAAACTTCCCCGGAGCCCCATATTGCCTCTCTTGTTCACTATTGCCCTACTTCAATCCAGCTTCCACTTTGGAGCCAGCAAGATATTTAAAATATAAGAACCTGATCATTTACCCCACCCTTTGCTTCAAGAAGTCCCCCATGACTTTGAGGAAAGAGATGTAATTTGTTAAATGAATACCCAAGGCATTTTATAGCTTTTAAGGACCTGAATCTTCCACTCTGTCTTTATTGTGTTGTAAGATGCTGTCAATTGCAAGTTGTGACAAACCCAGTTCAAATGGCCTTAAACAATAAAGAGTATTGGCTTATGTGATAGTTAATTGTATGTGTCAGTTTTACTGGGCTAAGGGATACACAGATAGCTGGTAAAACATTATTTCTGGTGTGTCTATGAGGGTGTTGCTGGAAGAGATTAGCATTTGAATCAGTCGACTGAGTAAAGAAGATCCACCTTCAATTATGTAGGTGGGCACCATCCAATCCATTGAGGGCCTGAATAGACCAAAAAGGCAGAGAAAGGGAGAATTTTCTCTCTGCTTGAGCTGGGACATCTGTCTTCTTCTGTCCTCGAACATCAGTGATTCTGGCTCTCAAGCCTTTGGACTCAAAGTGGGACTTACACCACTGGCACCCCTGGTTTTGGGGCCTTCAACTTCGGATAGAAACTACACAACCAGCTTTCCTGGGCATCCAGCTTGCAGACAGCAGAGCATGGGACATCTCAGTCTCCACAGTCACATGAGCCAATCACTCGTAATAAATCTCTTTCTATATATCTCTCTATATAGAAATATATGTATTTCTGCTTGTTTCTGTTTCTTTGGAGAACCCTGAGTAACACAGCTTATATAAATGGAAAGTCAAACAGAAATGTGGGCTTCAGGCATAGTTTAATCCAGAGGTTCACTCTATCAGCAGGGCTCAGCTCCCTTTCCCTTCTCCTCCAGTCTGCCTTTCTATGTCCATTGATTTTGTCCTTCCTAGAACAGATTCTTACCTGGCAGCAACATAGCCCCAGAGTTCCATGACTCATATCCACACTCCAACACCTAGAAGAAAAAAGAACAAGCTTTTTTTCTAGTAAAGAGCTCTGGGATTCACTCTGACTGGACTAGCTGAGATCTCATGTCTATGAATGGCCATACCAGTTGGTTCAGGGATTATCACAAGTATTACTAGCATAGCCTTTATTGCATTGAACTACAATTCTGATTTTCTCATTGGTGTCTCCAATAGATGGTGTTATGTTATTCTCCTTCATATCCGCACTGCCTAGGACATAGTCATACTCAAGAAATGTGAATTGGATTTTCAAAGCACAGGGTTAGTTGTCCTCTTCTCTTACCAAACTCTTGTGCTAGCTTAACCCGGGCCTCAGCAGTCTGTAGGCATAAAAGGTGCCCCATTAATAGTTGTAAATACATAAATAAATACCAGCTTGACTGCCTCTTGGCTCCATAGGACCTCAGCTCTTACAATTCCTCCACAGCCGGGTATTCAAGCCCATCTCAGGGGCTGTCTCAGACAGGTTTACAAACATGATTAGTATGTTCCCTGTGGAACAGGCAGGTACCACTGTCCTTACCAAGTACCATGTCTTTGCTGGGTGCTGCAGTGTCTATCTTTGGGTCTCCATGGAGATCATGGGAGAGTTGTGGGGGCGGTGCATACACCTTCTCCCTCCTCCTTGTAGTTGACGGGTCCTGCAGCAGTGGGCTCAGGCTCCAGTGTGTTGCAGAGGTCTGCATGGAGCCCACTGTCCATTCTTCTTTGCTGCCCTCACTCCTCCGGGGCCCCAGACATGAGCCCGTGGACTGGGCCTAAGTAAGAGACCAGAGATGGTTATCTCACTCCACTCAGAATCTCTTCTGCTCTCTGGCCCTGAGATGTGGGATTGGAGCCAAGCCTGTCCTGCTAGATTTCTATTCCTGTCCTTTGCACTCGGAGCTTCTTGGCTGCACACAGAGACTGCCTCACTGACAATCAGACCTTCCTGGAAGTATCTGGACCTCTGCAGTGGCCACATCTTAGGCCTAGCAAGGATGCCTCAGGGTGTCTGGTACCTTCCAGGTGCAGCAGAGAACGCTGGCCACTGTGCCTTGATTTTTCTGGGCCTTCTGTTGAAATGGGGCAATATTTCCAACCTCTTCGGGGTTCTCTAGGGGGTTAAATGGGGTAAAGAACTTGAAAATCCACAGATGATACTTCTTATTTTTCAGGCTGATTTAGGCCAGGCACACTAGACATGCACAGTGCTTATAAATACCTCCCTGGGTATTACCAAACACTTCTAATTACCAAACACACCTGCTTTTCCCAGAAGATGTAGGCTCCTAAAAACAAGGGCTATATATGTATGATTTGTATTTGTATATTTAGTCCCCAAACTAAGTTTAGTACAGTATAGACAAAATCAATCAACCAAGCAAGCAAGCAAAGCTGAGATTTATTGTGCACATACTATGCACCAGATTTTACATCAAGTACTTTTTTTTTTTTTTTTTTTTGAGATGGAGTTTTGCTCCTGTTCCGCAGGCTGGAGTGCAGTGGCGCAATCTCAGCTCACTGCAACCTCCACCTCCCGGGTTGAAGCAATTCTCCTGCCTTAGCCTCCTGAGTAGCTGGGATTACAGGTGCCCGCCACATGCCTAGCTAATTTTTTGTATTTTTAGTAGAGACGGGGTTTCGCCATGTTGGCCAGGCTGGTCCCAAACTCCTGACCTCAGGTAATCCACCCACCTGGGCCTCCCAAAGTGCTGGGATTACAGGCATGAGCCACCGCGCCCGGCCAGGCTTCCTATTTTTAAAGCCAAGGTCAGGGTACCCTGCCCACCACCAACATTTCCAGTACTGGAAGCTTCAAAAACTTCACCTCCCACCAACCCAGCAGCAGAGACAGGCTCTGTGCACAGGGCTGTGCAGTGACCATGGGCGGCCAGGAGAGAGGCCTCCAGCATGGTTGGAGGTGGTTTTGGAGTGCCGTGGTGCAAGGAAAGCCAGAGAGACTGACCACCCGGGGTGGGATAGAGCCCTGGGTTCAAACCCAGCTTTTTCATTTTCCACCAGTATGGCCTTGAGCAAATCATCTCCCCCTTTCTGAGCCTTAGGGACTCCCCTAGAAAATGGGAATAAGCCACAGGTGTCATAGCTTCAGGCGTGAGGAAATCAGCCAGCAATCACTTAATAAATGCCTCCTGTGAGCCTGTCATGGTACGCGGTGGTGGTAATGCAATGGTGAACAAGATGTGCTTCACTGAGCTTTCATTCTAACAGGGAAACCAACATTAAAGAAAAATTGAAGGCTGGGGGCTGTGGCTCATACCTATAATCCCAGTGCTTTGGGAGACCGAGATGGGAAGATTGCTTGAGCTGAGCCCAGGAGTTTGAGACCAGCCTAGGCAACACAGTGAGACCCCACCTCTACAAAAAATAAAAATAAAAAATTATCCAGACATGATGGTGCACACCTGTAGTCCCAGCTACATGGGAGGCTCAGCCAGGAGGATCACTTGAGCTCAGGAGATCAGGGCTCAGTGAGCTGTGATGGCACCACTGCTCTCCAACCTGGGCAAGAGTGAGACCCTATCTCTAAAAAGAAGAATATAGTTTGCCTCCTGAATATATAATAATGATGAATATAAAGTATGCCTGGAAGAAAAGGAGGATTTGACCAATACGTGGACCAATCTTTAGGACAGAAACTATCTTGGGAAATGGCAGCGTGAGCCACCTGGTTGATGTTTCCTAATTCCTGGATTAATGGAGAGAAAGAAAATTTATGCCCAATCCACTCAATGTTGCCTTCTTTAGTGAAAAAAAAGAATAATAACTTTATGAAGAAACAGCATTAACTATAAACTGGTCTTGGAAAATGAACATATCACCCACCTATTTTCATGAAAGAAAGATGCAGAAAGGTGAACAATTTAAAGAAATACAAAACCCAAAGGCAATGGTAGCCAGATGCAATGGCTGACACCTATAATCCCAGCACTTTGGGAGACTGAGGCAGGAGGATCACTTGAGCCCAGGAGTTCAAGATCAGCCTGGACAACATAGCAAGACCCTATTTCGGCAAAGCAATGGTTCTCAAACTTGGGTTTACAGTTGGGACACCCCTCCCACCCAAATTGTGATTCAGTAGGTCTAGGGTAGGACTGAGAACTTGCATTTCTTTTTATTTATTGAGACACATTCTCACTCTTTTGCCCAGGCTGGAGTGCAATGGTGTGATCATAGCTCACTGCAGCCTTGAACTCCTAGGCTCAAGTGATCCTCCCACCTCAGCCTCCTGAGTAGCTACGACTACAGGTGTGCACCACCACGCCTAGCTAATTTTTTATTTTTTATAGAGATGGGGTCTTACCATGTTGTCCAGGCTGGTCTTGAATTCCTGGCCCCAAGCGATCCTCCCACCTCAGTTTCCCAAAGTGTTGGGATTATAGGCCTGAGCCACGGCTCCTGATCAGAACTTGCATTTCTAACAAGATCCCAGGTGATGCCAGTGATGCTGGTTTGTGGCTCACACGCTGAGAACCGCAGCTTCAGGGCAGCTGGGAATGCCTTTGGGGATTCGCTAATCTGAGCCCTGCTTCATTGAGTCTCTTTTCTCACAGGAGGAGCCAGGAAGCCCTCGACAGCTTCTTAGGGTCAGAAGGGTCTGGTTTTCAGTTTTGTGCTGGGAGGAGCTTGGGGCAGCCTCTGAGCTCCTTCCCATCCACATCCCCAGCCAGCTGCTTCATCACTTGGGAGGTGATAGTCAACCTGCCCAGCACCTCAGTCCCACCTTGATAGAAACCAATTCCATTGCTGTAGCAGAAGATGGGTGGGGTGGAAATCCATATCCCAGGGGATTCTGAGGCAGGCATCCCATCCTGAGCACGCATGGTTCTCCCCACTGGATGAGATCTTATCTGAGAGAGAGAAAGTGCTCTTCTCCACCTGTTTTTTTTTTTAAATCCTTCCCACCACTCCGCTCACCTGGGTTGTTGCTGCTTTGCAGACTCACCCCTAGTGGTTTTCTTATTTCAGCCCAGGGTGCACCAAAAAAGCAAGAAAAGTTTTGTTCCTCCCGTGTCAAGGTCCTGAGACTCACTCCACAGAATGATCCTGTTTTCCAGAAAAACTTGAAACACCCCAGAGGCCAGCAATGGCCAAGGAAGTGCAGAAAACCCCTCTCCTAGGGCTGATGACTGTGTTTTCAGCTTCTCCCGACAGCAGTGACCGCATCTCCACTTCTACTTTCCAAGGCCTCCTCATGGGTGGGGGATTTTTTAGAGTCATTGCCAGTCAGGAGTGAGAGGGACAGAACACAACACCCTTCCAGGACTCGTGATGATGAAAAGAGAAACTTCCTGGAAATTGAAAAAAAAACAAAACAAAACAGAAAAGCACAAAGCAAACAGTAACAATTGCCTAAATTGCCCAGAGCACAAACTCACCATTTTTAATAATCTGGCGTGTTTTCCAGTCTTTTTTCTATGTGCATACTTTAAAAAAATTATGTAACTCATATATCAAAATCATTAGCGTTTTGTTTAGAAAATTGGACAGCAGCTATGTTAAATCTTTCTGAAAAAACAAACATTATGTTTATTTGTGTCTATTGCCAGATAAGCTAAAGGAAAGGTCAGCAAGCCATGGCTTGCAGGACAAACCTGGCCGATACTTCATTTTATACAACCCACAAGCTACAAATAGTTTTTACATTTTTAAATGGCTGGGGAAAAATCAAAGGAAGAAATTCGCATGTTCTCACTCATATGTGGGAGTTTAAAAAGTGGATCTCACGGAAGTAGAGAGTAGATTGGTGATTACCAGAGGCTGGGAAGGGAAGGTGGGGAGGGAAGGATGAAAGAGAAGTTGGATAACGGTACAGAAATACACTTAGATAGAAGAAATAAGTTCTTGTATTCAGGCCGGGCATGGTGGCTCATGCCTGTAATCCCAGCCCTTTGGGAGGCAGAGGCAGATGGATTGCTTGAGCTCAGCAGTTTGAGACCAGCCTGGGTAACATGGTGAAACCCTGACTCTACAAAAAACACAAAAATTAGCCAGGCGTGGTGGCACGTGCCTGTAATCCCAGCTACTCAGGAGGCTGAGGTGGGAGGATTGCTTGGGCCCAGGAGGTGGAGGTTGCAGTGAGCCAAGATTACACTACTGCGCTCCAGCCTGGGCAACACAGCGAGACCTTGCCTCAAAAAAAAAAAAAAAAAAAGTTCTTGTATTCAGTAGTACAGCAGGGAAATTAGAGTTAACAATAATGTCTTACAGATTTCAGAATATCCAGAAGAGGAAAATTGTGTTGGGTAATGTCCCCAACACAAAGAAAAGATAAAAGATAAATGTTTGAGGGGATGGGTATCCTGATTACCCTGACTTGATCATTATATATTATGTGTATCAGAATATCACATCTACCCCCAAATATGAACCAATATATTTTTAAAATATAAAAAGTAATAAAAATATTTGCATAATACATAAAAATGAAATTCAAATTTCAGCGTTCATAAAGTTTTACAGAGGTACAGCCACACCCATTCATTTACCTACAGCTGCTTCTATGTGATGCCAGCAGGGTTGAGTAGTTGCCAGAGACCATATTGCCCCCCAAAATGTGAAATATTTACTACCTAGTTCTTTACAGAAAAAGTTTGCCAACACCTACTCAAAGTCTGGTCGGTGGTAATTGTTTGTTACCAATCTACGATGAGACAAACATAGAAATTGAGAGTAAGACTTCAGAAACTTTTGGCTGGGCGTGGTGGACTCACCCCCATAATCCCAGCACTTTGGGTGGCTGAGGCAGGAAAATCTCTTGAGGCCAGGGGTTCAAGACCAGCCTGGGCAACATAGTGAGACACCCCTCCACCATCTCTTAAAAAAAAAAAAAAGAAGAAGAAGACTTTTAATAATTTGACAGTCTGTTTTAATTGTTAATTAAAAAATTTAAAGTTGGGGATGATTGCTGTATTTTTTCATTTTGCATTTCCGGTAATTGATTTTTGTTGTATTCTACTAACTTTTCAGTCCATAAGGGATCAAAAAAGGTGAAACACAAAAAAACTGATCCTCACTACAGATAATGTGCATTTTAAAAACATTCTTATAAATACCAAATATTGTTCTGTAACTTGCCTGGCTTTTTTTTTTTTGAGACGGAGTCTCACTCTGTCACCCAGGCTGGAGTGCAGTGGCGCAATCTCAGCTCACTGCAAGCTCCGCCTCCCGGGTTCACGCCATTCTCCTGCCTCAGCCTCCCGAGTAGCTGGGACTACAGGCGCCCGCCACCACGCCCAGCTAATTTTTTGTGTTTTTAGTAAGAGACGGGGTTTCACCATGTTAGGCAGGATGGTATCAATCTCCTGACCTCGTGATCCGCCCACCTCAGCCTCCCAAAGTGCTGGCATTACAGGCGTGAGCCACCACGCCCGGCCTTTTTTTTAAATTTTTTTTTATTTTTTTTACCTCCGGGAATGTTTCTGAGATATGCCCATGTTGAATATGTAAGGTTTTGTGTATCCCTTTTGTCTGTTGCATGATAATACTATTGCATGCTGATTATTTACTCATTCCCCTTCTCATGGACGTGTAGGTTATTTCCAGTTTTTTGCTAGCACAGACAGTGCTGCTCTGAGCATCCTGAACTTATCTCCTGGTACAGATGTGGGAGAGATTTTCCAGGGTAAACACCCAGTGAAGAAATAGTTGGGCCTCCAGATTTCTGCATCTTCAACATTACTAGAATCTGTCAAATTCTAATTTTTGCAACAGGATCACTTGAAAGCCCAGGAGTTGGAGGCTGCAGTGAGCTATGACTGTGCCACCACACTCCAGCCTGGACAACAGAGTGAGACCCTATCTCTTAAGAAAAACTGCACTTGCAATGACCCAGTTTCCAAATAAGGTCACATTCTTTAAGGTACTGAGGATTAGGATTTCAGCATATGAATTTGGGGAGTTCTCATTCAACCCATAATAATCACCACTGCTCTACTCTCAAACTATTACAATCCCCCCCAGAGTGAGAGCTTCTAGGGGCAGTGAATCTGTTTTACTTACTTTGTATCCCTACTCTGCCCAGTTCCAGGAGTGAAATAGGCACTCAATAAGTATTGGTTGAAGAATCAATGAAGAAATGGATGAGAGTAACATTTATTTAGCACTTACTAGTTTCCACCTTTATGATAATCATTTTAACCACTTTAACAAGGTTTTCTGTGTGCCCCCCATCTCTGCATTCCAGCCACCACCGTGCCTTTGCGGAGTTTCTCAGAGCTACCAGGCTCCTCCCACCACAGGGCCTTTGCACATGCCGCTCTCATCTGGGACACTCTTCTTTGGCCTCTTTACTCCTGCAACTTCTACTCCTCCTTGAGATCTCAGTTCAAGTCTTTTCCTCAAGGAAGTAGCTTAGACTTGTGCGGATTCTGTTTTTTTAACTTTTATTTTAGGTTTGGGGATACATGTGCAGGTTTGTTATAAACTCGTGCCATGGGGGTTTGCTGTAGATTATTTCATCACCCAGGTACTAAGCCAAGTATCCAAATAGGCTCTCAGTAGGTATTGGTTGAAGAATGAATGAAGAAATAGATGATAGTAACATTTATTGAGCACTTACTGGTTTCTTTTTTTAACTTATTATTTATTTATGTATTTATTCATTTATTTTTGAGATGGAGTCTCACTCTTTCGCCCAGGCTGGAGTGCAGTGGCACGATCTCGACTCACTGCAACCTCTGCCTCCCAGGTTCAAGCAATTCTTCTGCCTCAGCCTCCCGAGTAGCTGGGATTACAGGCGCCTGCCACCACACCTGGCTAATTTTTTGTATTTTTAGTAGAGATGAGGTTTCACCTTGTTAGCCAGGATGGCCTCGATCTCCTGACCTCGTGATCTGCCTGCCTCCGCCTCTCAAAGTGCTGGGATTACAGGCATGAGCCACCTTGCCCGGCCTTTTTTTTGTGTAATATTTTAATTTCTGGGATACATGTGCAGAGCGTGCAGGCTTGTTACATAGGTACACATGTGCCATGGTGGTTTGCTGTACTCATCAACTCGTCATCTAGGTTTTAAGCCCTGCATGCATTTGGTATTTGTCCTAATGCTCTCTCTCCCCTTGTCCCCCATCCCCTGACAGGCCTTGGTGTGTGATGTTCCCCTCCCTGTGTCCGTGTGTTCTCACTGTTCAACTCCCACTTATGAGTGAGAACATGTGGTGTTTGGTTTTCTGTTTCTGTGTTAGTTTGCTGAGAATGATGGTTTCCAGCTTCATCCATGTCCCTGCAAAGGACATGAACTCATTCTTTTTTATGGCTGCATACTATTCCATGGTGTATATGGAGCACTTACTGGTTTCTACCTTTATGATAACCATTTTAACCACTTTAGCTCATTCAACAAGGTTTTCCACTTTTCCAAATGTGAGGGGATGCTTCTAAATGGAGTCCTAAAAGGGCAAGAATATCTAAAACATTCCTGAAGAAGAATCATGTTATAGGGCAGTGGTCCCCAAATGTTTTGGCACCAGGGATTGATTTTGTGGAAGACAATTTTTCACGGGCTGTGGGCAGGGGACATTAGATTCTCATTAGAGCATGCAACCTAGATCCTTTTCATGTGCAGTTCACAATAGGGTTTGCACCCCTATGAGAATCTAATGCCGCCGCTGGTCTGACAGGAGGTGGAGCTCAGGCTGTAATGCCCATCTCCTGCTGTGCAGGCCCCATTCCAGGCCACAGGAGGCCTGGGGGTGGAGGGGCTAGAAAATCACCCCACCTGCGGGGAAGGGGATAGATCAGCAAGGTGACATTGTGCCACAGTGCAGGAAATGGACCCCTTCATGAATGATTTTAAGACACTGGATGTCCAAAGTGGAAAAAAAAAGAAACTGAATCTCTACCATACACTACATACAAGAATCAGCTCCAGAAGGATTAAGAACGCAAATGTGAAGAGCAAAAGTTTTAAAAGTTTAGGGAAAGAAATATATATTGCGGAATTTCTTTGCAACCAGGGATTAGAAAGAATTTCTTCAAGGTTGGCCAGGCACAGTGGCTCATGCCTGTAATCCCAGCACTTTGGGAGGCCGAAGCAGGTGGATCACAAGTTCAGGGGTTCAAGACCAGCCTGGCCAACGTGGTGAAACCCCATGTCTACTGAAAATACAAAAATTAGCCAGGTATGGTGGTGCATGCCTGTAATCCCAGTTACTCGGGAGGCTGAAGCAGGAGAACTGCTTGAACCCGGGAGGCAGAAGTTGCAGTGAGCCAAGATTATACCACTGAACTCCAGCCTGGGCAACAGAGCAAGACTCTGTCTTGGGGGAAAAAAAAAGAAAGAAAGAATTTCTTCAAGGAGATTTGAAAGGCATAAACCCTAAAGGAAAATATTGCTGTTTGACCACATTAAAATTTAAAATGTCATCAAGCGACACCAAAAACAAAGTGGCCAGAGGCTACACCCAGGAAGCAGATATTTGCACTACAAATTAACCAACAAAACCTGAGTCTAAAGACAGAAGGCCTGCAGCATCTCATTTCAGCCCCATCGCAATCGCATTAGGAAGGTACTATTTCTCTCCCATCTTCCTGAGTAGAAACATCAAAGCTCTGAAGGCAAAAGGGTTTGCCTGAGCCTCTATCCCTGGCCAGTGCCCCAGAAGAGCAGTGTAAACCCAGCCTTCATTCCTAGATCATTGCATCACCTTGAGCCTGGCTATAGCCAAGATCCTCACAGCTTAATAGTCTCTTCCTCACTGAAGTAGCTTAGAGGTTGTATAGATTCTTCAGTTACTAATAGTTGCCCCCCAGCCATATGAGGAATGAATGAACACACTCACAAACATGGCATTCTGACCTCTCTCCGGGCTGGAGTGGGGGTTTCAGGGTTCTTGGCTTCTCTTGCAGATCCAAAAAGACTCCCAGACTCAAGGGGATAATGTGATAATGTGAGATCGACAGGCAGCGGATATGGGCTGGGGCACCCATCACATGCCCCTGAGAGTGACTGTGCCCAGCAACCAGCATGTAACAGGGAGCTCAGGAGCTCAACCAAGCCAGCCGCTCAGAGGCAAGGGAATTACAAGTCAGGTGAAGAAACAAAGGCTCAGAGAGGTTGGGCACTGTGTCCAAGGTCACACAGCTAAGCAGCTGCAGAACTGTAAGACTCAATAAGCCTTCTGTTGCCCTACTCCTAGCCCAGATACCTGCTGATTCTCATTTCTCTCTCTCTGTCACTCTCTCTCTCACACACACACACACCCCAGCTGCCAGGGGAGATCAAAGACCCACAGCAGACAAGTTGCAAGTCACACTTTATTCACTCTCTGGGAGGTCTGGAGGGTTCCTGGGCAGCAGACCTGGGTCCTGGCAAGGAGGCATGGTGGGGAGGGCACTAGTTGGAGGGGTGGAAGGCGCCACGTTGGTGCCACTGCATGTCGCGGATACGGCGCACGGACTGCACCTGGGGGTGAGGGGCCCCAAAGTCGCTGCTGTCCTTGTAGTCTCCCTTCTCCAGCAGGTACTGCAGCCCGCGGTAGCCAGGGTACTGGTAGCCAACCCACCTGCAGGGCCAGAGGTGAGGGGAGGGTGAACCAGGGGGACAGGAAGAGAAGCAGAGATAGAGGCAAGAGAAGAGAGATAGAGCATCCATAAGCCACTAGGAAGGGTGAAGGCTCCCAACCATTGCCACTTCCAAGGGTAAGCAGGACACCCTTTCCACCCCACCCTTCCAGCACTGAGCCTCTGCTTTCTTCCTTCTCTTGACGGGGAGCTCACTGCCTCCTGAAGCAAATTTTGACTGAAGGCCTGTACTGTACTGTACTGGGGTCAGAGCAAGGGGGTGATATCTTAAGCTCACTGAAGCTTAGAATAAGCCAGGCCTTTGAACCATCTCCCTCCACTCCTATCCCACCTCCAAGCCCAGCTACAAGGTCAAAGAAGAGTTGGGGGAGGTTCCAGGGGCTACTTAATGAAAGTGCTGGTCTTCTCTCCAGAAAATGTCACACGGGCCTGGCCTGCAAGGACCTGCCTGGCCAGTCTCTGTGGACACCTCCAGCTCTACTTCGCATTCTTATGCTCCCACATCTCTGCATTCCAGCCACCGTGGCCTTTGTAGAGTTTCTCAGACCTATCAGGCTCCCCCCACACACACCACAGGGCCTTTGCACATGCTGCTCTCATTGTCTGGGATGCTCTTCCTTGGCCTCTTTACCCCTGCAATTCCTACTGTTCCTTGAGATCTCAGCTCAAGAATCTTTTCTCCAAGGAAGTAGCTTAGATTCATGTGGATTCTTAAAGTATTAACAGTTGCCCCTTCTAGACTGTTGGCTACACAGGGCCGAAGCCAGATCTCTTTAATCTCCTTCACCCTGGGCACCTAACACAATGCCTGGCATATGGCAGCACTGACAGATTGAATGAATGAATGAATGAATGAGGGAATGAAGGGGAAAAGAAGCACAGAACTTTGCACACTATTTTAGGAGTTTGACAAACCCCAAGAAGCCAGTACGTTTGGCTAAACTGGTTCTGTTGTGGGGAAAGAGCCTTAATTACTAGCACTTGCTGATTTCTGCTGTAAATGCACCTACTGTGGCTGGTTTCAAGCTGCCAGTGATTAGTCAACCAGTTCACACAAATTCTGAAAATTTAAGAGTCGGTTCCAGGCCGGGCACGGTGGTTCACACTTGTAATCCCAGCACTTTGGGAGGCCGAGGTGGGCAGATCATGAGGTCAGGAGTTTGAGACCAACCTGGCCAACATAGTGAAACCCTGTCTCTACTAAAAATGCAAAAAATTAGCTGAGCTTGGTGGTGGGCACCTGTAATCCCAGCTACTTGGGAGGCTGAGGCAGGAGAATCGCTTGAACCTGGGAGGTGGAGGTTACAGTGAGCCGAGATCGTTCCACTGCACTCCAGCCAGGGTGACAGTGCGAGACCCCATCTCAATTAAAAAAAAAACCAGTTCTTACAAGCTGGTATAAGCTGTTTCCAGCACACCACTGCCCAAAGCTCATCTGTGGACCCCCATGGAATCCAAATTTTTTACCATGAGAAATCCCTCATTGCTGATGGCCAGGGTCGATGTGCCCAGGAACTTCAATTCAGTGGAAAATGACACCTCCTGTTCCCAAACTTAGGGACACACGCAGTCAAAGGCAGCATGGGCTGGTCCTCCTGCTTCTCATAGCTTTCAGACTACTCAACTCATTCCTTCCTTCCTGCCTCAACCTAATCCTCCCTCTGCCTCAACTTGCCCCTCTGACATACATGTCTTGCTCACTGGCGCTGAGGTTAAGGCCAAGGTTTCTCCACTCCGAAGGCATACCATTTCCCCAAAGGCAGCTCTAGAAAGAAATTCAGGGGCTGTAAGCCAACTATGGGCAGAGAATTCCCATTTACTTTCCAGTGGGAAGCCAGAGGTCAGCAGAGCACACTGATGTGTGCAAGATCACTAGTGTGTACAGGGCAGAGCAGGACTTAGGACCCCAGAGTCTCAGTTCCTGGGGCAGGGTGAGCCAGGGCTGGCAATGCACTTACGTGCCACTCTGCACCCGCACAGATGACACCTTCTCCTGGTAGCCATGGGCGTGGAAGCTGGGTACATCGTCATCTATGATTTCCATCTTCTTCCCGGTGAAGTTGGGGTTTTCATAGAGGATGATCTTGTGCTCTTGGCTGTCCTATTGGCAGAGGATGGGGGGAAGTGAGTATGGGTGAGGGGGCCCAGGGTTGGCCTTCCCACCCCATGCTCATGCCCCAGAGTTGGGATCAGCATGTCCCACACATCACTCTCTGCCCAATGCACCTACCACGTGTCTATGACAACTGCTGTTGGATCACAGCCATTTGTTAAGTTTCTACTGGGCCATTTTCATGTAACAGGCACTCTGCAACACTTTGGGGAATGTTTGATTCTGAAATGTCATTTTTTCTTCCTCAAGTTTCTCTTTTATAAATGGTGGCTACGATCTACCTACCCACCCACATGTGAACACCCACACATGCACACACACATGCACACCCACACTTGCACACACACATGCACACACACGTGTGCACACCCACACATGCACACACACACACATGCACAGGCTAATTGTGCCTCTAATAGGCACCTGAGATATTTTGATTTTTCTTCATTTCTACATCTCTTCCCATCCTCCTGTTTCTATGACATTTTCCTTAGTTATCTCATCTAATCCTTTAGACATAAAACCCTTGTCCCTTAGACATAAAATCCTTTTATGCCATTTAGCCGATGAAGAAAGTGAGGCACAGAGAGGTCAAATGACGTGCTCAAGGTCACAGAGCTGGGAGCAGCACAGCCAACTTGGGAACCTGGGCCTGTGGGGTGCAAAGTCCAGTATTCTCCAACTTTCCAGTAGGTCCTGGGAGGAGGTAGACTGGGCTTGGAGGGTTTGAGAGTGTAACTGAGCAGTGACGGGCCCTGTCCCCTTCCCAAGAGGTGACACACTCACACACTAGTAAGAATCAGGATCTCAGAAGCACTGAAAACTCATAGTGGCACGAGTCTTGAAGAAGAGATAACCACCTTCTTCTCCAGCCCCAAACTCATTATTTCTTGTAGTATTTCTGATGGCTATTGGTTATTGAGCAATGACGGGAGTTGCCCAACCCTGGCGGGGCGGGGGGGTGTGGGCACCAACCACATAAAATAGAATGTGAATAGTGCCCTCTGGAGAATTTCATAGTCTTGTGATTGCAGCCCCCTCGATTTGCGCAGTGTGACAACCCTCAAGCTAATAAGCACATTGGAATCTCAGGACAGTAGATACCAATATGCCCATTTTACAGATGAAGAAACTGAGGCTCAGGGAAGTAAAATGACTTTTGCAAGGTCACCCAGTGAGGAGGTTCCTCACCAATCAGAAGGGGCACAATGCTAGAGGGGCAGGCTCCTTCCTGGTCCCCAGACCTCTGGCTCCAAGGTGGCAGAGAGAGAAAGTAGGATGATGGGCAGAGAGAGGAAGTAGGATGATGGCAGGGGGCTCACCACTTTGATGGGCCTCAGGGAGCTGAGGGAGTCCGTCCTCCGGCTGCTGGTCCATGAGTCCCAGCGGGGGTACTCACCCTTCTCAAACACAAACTGCTCGCCCTTGCAGTTGGCCTGTTCATAGCCCACCCAGCTGCCACAGAGACAGAGAGAAAGGGGGCAGGTCAGTTCCACTCCAAGCTTCCTATGGCAGAATCCTGGCTACTCACGTTGGCCCCTAGGGGTCACTCTTGCCCAGCCCGGCAAGATCTAATAGCCCCACACAAACCTTAGCACAGCAAATCCAAGTGCAAAATCCCCTCAGTTATCTAGAACTCAGTGCTCTGCTGCCTTTACCCACCTGGAACACAGTTAAGAAATAAGAAGGCAGTCTAAATAACGGCCCAGCAACAAATACCAACATATAGACGCCATGCACTAAAGCCAATAGCATGCTGGTAAGTTAATAGCCAACTCTCAAAAAACAAAACAGAAATTAACACTCTTGATTTGCAGCGTTCACCAATTCCCATGGTGTAAATGCTCCCACTGTGGCAGATTTCAAGCTATCAATATGACACGGCTGCAAGTGAAGTTAGGAAGAGAGATGCACAGTCAGCCTTCACCACTGAGAACTGACTCCAGAACATCGCTGTGCCCAAAGCCCCTCTCCTTGGATCTGTTTCTTCTCTTGTTCCTG
This sequence comes from Nomascus leucogenys, assembly GCF_006542625.1. Taxonomy (NCBI): domain Eukaryota; kingdom Metazoa; phylum Chordata; class Mammalia; order Primates; family Hylobatidae; genus Nomascus; species Nomascus leucogenys. The sequence goes on along the minus strand of NC_044387.1, from coordinate 52,293,636 downwards.
TTGTTAGACTCTGCCCAGACTCTGTTTTTGTAGATCCACATTAGAAGAAAAATAGTACATTAAAAAGGGAGGGATGGCCTTCAGGTCGGGCACGGCTAATAGAGGAAAGCAGAAAATAGGAGAAAGAAGACACATTCTGGGGCCAACCAGTGCAGAGGCGAACATTTCAGCAATGTGCAATAATGGCTGTTCAGAGGAATAATGTTATTAACGAAAGAGGAGACCGTGTTTATTATCCTCTTTTGGAAGAGTAGTCTTGGTCCAGCAGTTCTACTTTAGGCAATGGGTCCTTAGAAAGCAGTTGTCAAGGGGCTAGGCGCTGTGGCTCACGCCTGTAATCCCAGCACTTTGGGATGCTGAGGCGGGTGGATCACCTGAGGTCAGTAGCTCGAGATCATCCTGGCCAACATGGTGAAACTCCGTCTCTACTAAAAACACAAAAAGTTAGCCAGGCACAGTGGTGCATGCTTGTAATCCCAGCTACTCAGTAGTCTGAGGCAGGAGAATTGCTTGAACCCGGGAGGCGGAGGTTGCAGTGACTTGAGATCGCGCCATTGAACTCCAGCCTAGGTGACAAGAGCTACAACTCTGTCTCAACAAAACAAAACAAAACAAAACAAACAAACAAACAAACAAAAACAGTTGTCAAGGGATCACAGATATCTGAATAAGGATGTTCACTGTGGCATTGTTTATAATATCCAGTGACTGAAAAACTTAAACATCCTACAGTCAGGGCCTGGATATGACATATTCAATCACGGACTGTTACAAAGCCATGGTAAGTAATGACATAGGATGTGGGTTCTCAAATGTAATTGGTGTTAACTATCACCAGGTAAGCTTGTTAAATGCAGATTCCAGGCTCCACAGCTAAGTTTGATTTAGTGGGGCTGAATTGGGGCCCAAGAACCTCCATTTTAAAGCATCTCCCTTCTGTGAATCTGATGCTAATTTTCCTCAAACTACTTTGAAAAACACCAACATAAAATGCTATTTAATGACATGGAGAGAGTTCATGCTACCTTGTAAAGTTTCCAAAGTGAGTAATAAAACATTATATTTAGTATGATCCAAGTTTGATTTGATCATATATATACACACAGACAGAGAGAGAGAGAGAAATCCAAATTCATGCCAAAATCTTAACAATGGTTACTTCTGAGTAGTGAATACAAGTCACACGGTTTTTTGCCTTAAACCATATCTTCTTAGTTTTAAAATAAATGATAATTAATAAAAATACTAAATGTTATATTTTTATAAAAGAAAGCAGAAGAGTGTAAAATCTCTTTGGGAAATTTTTTTTCATCAAAATATTTGAAAAGGCAGCTGAAAATCAGATGTGGTGCTTAAACGGTCAAATCTCAGCTATCCAGAAAGGGATTCTCTTGGACGTAACAGATTCCCTGAGTGTGTCAGATGACCAAGGCTTGGCAGGGCCACTGCTTTAGCTGTGTTCTGCACATCTTCAGGTTCTGACCCATGTAGGGCCATGGAACTCTGCAAAATTCCCTGAGAACCTGGAGGTGTGGTATGGGTCACCTTAGGATCTCCAGCTATATCTGACTTACTGGCCACCAGTGGACATTCCTACATCCTGAGGCTTTTACAGAGAAGGAGTGATCAGAGAAGCTGTGGTTTTGTGTCCCAGCCTCTCTGAAGGCTCACATAGGACTATGCTCAGCTACATCACATAAGGTGAGTCAACCATTCAGCTCCCCTTCTCTCTTGGATAGAGACCTGGCCCCCAAGTGTGCCAAAAAATCTGTAAAGACCCAGTATTGTCAGGATTTGGGAAGGGAGGAGAGGATGCAGAGCTGGAACATCCAGCCTTAAACCTCCCAGGAGTGAGGACACTCCTGGAGCCAGAGATTGGCAGTTCTAAAAGCTTCATGAGTCACTATGTCCATCTTCCCGCCTTGAGGAAGTGGCTGACCTCTGTATCAGGCTTTCCACATGACCCTCTCCCTTCATCCCCAGAGTACATGGTTAACCTCATCCTACAGAGGAGGAAACTGAGGCTCAGAGGGGGAAGGTCCTGGTCCAACACCACACAACCCAGAAGTGGTGGAACCTGGATTTGAACCCAGCTCTGACTGCAAAGCATGAAATATCTCCATAGGCTGCCAGACCCCAAAACTTGGTCCCCAGATTTGCATACAGGAGCAAGGGTAGATTCCCCCACTCCACAACCTGATCACCTCACCCAAAGTCCCTGACCAGGAGAGGCCACCCAGGTACTTACGGTCCAGCCTGCACTAGGACAGAGCCTGCCTTCTCCACGCCAGTTTCCTTCAGGTTGGGGCAGGGCCCATTGAGCTCATGCGAGTGGCCTTGAAAGTTTTCCTGCTCAAAGATGATGATCTGCAACAGGAAGCAAGACTCGGACCCTCATCATGATGAAGAGGAGTGAGAGCTGGGTGGTAGACGTGGGGAGGGAGCTCACAGAACCCAAAGGATGCTGAAGGGTTCACCTCCAGAGCGACAAATCAAACATAAAATCAAATAGCCCTGCCTCTGGCTATAAGCAGCCGTGGGACCTTGAGCCTGCATTTCTCCTCTCTGAGCGTCAGTCTCCCCATCTGTAAAATGGGAAATAAAGACAGAACCTAGGCCAGGTGTGGTTGCTCACCCCTGTAATCCCAGCATTTTGGGAGGCTGAGGTGCGAGGATTGCTTGAGCCCAGGAGTTCCAGACCAGCCTGGGCAAGATGGCAAGACCCCACTTCTAATTTTTTTAAAAAAGAAAAAGAAGGCTGGGCGCGGTGGCTCACGCTTGTAATCCCAGCACTTTGGGAGGCCGAGGCGGGTGGATCACGAAGTCAGGAGATTGAGACCATGGTGAAACCCCGTCTCTACTAAAAATACAAAAAAATTAGCCGGGCGTGGTGGCGGGTGCCTGTAGTCCCAGCTACTCGGAGAGGCTGAGGCAGGAGAATGGCGTGAACTCGGGAGGTGGAGCTTGCAGTGAGCCGAGATTGCCCCACTGCACTCCAGCCTGGGCGACAGAGTGAGACTCCGTCTCAAAAAAAAAAAAAAGAAAAAGAAACAAAGACAGAAACTGCCTTGTGATATTGTTTGTTAGAAGGATTCAGTGGAGCATAATGGTTAGCACACAGTATTTGCTCTGCTTGTGGGACACCTAATTGTGACTTAATTAAGACATAATTATGTTAAGAGATATGGTACAGATCCCAGCAAGTGGCAGAGCTGAAATTGGAGCCCAGGCTTGTCTGATGCAGCTGAAATGGAAGCAGCACATTGCATACCCTAACACTCAACCCTAATGTTCTCATCAGCCCCAGGGAGGGGGCCATGGGATCCCCATCGGGGAAACTGAAGCTCTGCAAAGTGAAGGGACCCACCCAACATCCCACATCCAAGCATTAACCATGAGGCTAGCTGCCGCCTTTCATGGTTCCAGTGAAGATTTTGGAGGTAGAGCTTTTCCAGCCACATTTCCCCAGCAAACTGCCCCTGGATGAAAAGATGGGCTCAGGTCAGCACACTCCCAGTCGGGGCAGCTACAGAATCAACACGGTCAGCACAGGCTGGATAAACATAGCCCTCTCTCCCAGGCCTGGGATTAGCCACACAAAGAAAGGGAAAGGGGTGCCCTACAGGGCTTAGAGGCGAATTCCACGGGCTCAATCCAGCCTTTACAGTCAGTGACCCAGCCCTTTACAGTCACTGACTCAGCCAGAGATAGGGTCAGGAGACAAGGGTTCCAATGTGTCCTCTGTTACATCCAGTTGTACAAACCTAAAAAGCAATTCAATACTTTGGGCCTCAGCTCCCTCATCTGTAAAATAGGGACTCAAGAATGTGGAAGTTCGGGGCTAGAGTTTATTATTACCCTGGCCTGGGAGACCAGGGCTTGTGGGTGGGTAGCACATAGTATTTGCACTGCTTGTGGGAGACATAATTATGTTAATTAAAAGACATGCTACAGATCCCATGTGAATAAGTGGAAGAGGTGAAATTGAAGCCCAGACTTGTCTGATGCAGCTGAAATTGAAGCAGCACTTTGCAGACTCTAACCTGTGCACATTAACACTGGGATCTTGATCAAATGCAGTTTCTGAGGTAGCAGGCCTGGGGTGCCCACCTGAATAGGGGTAGGCAGGTGAGGAAGGGCAGTTTCTCCACGCATTTGAAAGCCCAGAAGCTCAGAGGACCCAGGAGCTGAATAGCATTGTTATTAATCAATAGAGTAGAGGGCAAAATTTTACAAATTATCCAATCCTTTAAGCCTGCACTGTCCCACACAGCAGCCATTAGTAACATATGGCACTAAGCACATGTAATTAGCCCATATTATTACTTATACTGTGCTCTAAGTGTAACATACACATCATATTTTGAAAATTCAGAATGGAAAAAATAATGTAAAATATCTGCCTAATAATTCTTACATTGATTATATATTAACGTGCTCATCTTTTGGATATATTGGGTTTCATAAAATGTAATATGAAAATTAATTTCACCTATTTCTTTTTACTTTTTATGATGTGGCTACTAGAAAATTTTGCATTACCTAGGCCGGGCGCGGTGGCTCACGCTTGTAATCCCAGCACTTTGGGAGGCCGAGGCGGGCGGATCACGAGGTCAGAAGATCGAGACCACGGTGAAACCCCGTCTTTACTAAAAAAATACAAAAAATTAGCCAGGTGTGGTGGCGGGCGCCTGTAGTCCCAGCTACTCGGAGAGGCTGAGGCAGGAGAATGGCGTGAACCCGGGAGGCAGAGCTTGCAGTGAGCCGAGATCGCGCCACTGCACTCCAGCCTGGGTGACAGAGCGAGACTCTGTCTCAAAAAAAAAAAAAAAAAAAAAGAAAATTTTGCATTACCTATGTGGCTCACATTATAGGTCTAGTGGACAGAGCTTCTTGCTTTTTTCCAAACTCACCCAGCTCATTCCCACCTCAGAGTCTTTGCGCCTGTTCTTCCTTTTGTCTGGATGCTCTCATCAACCCTCACCTCCATTTTTCACTTTTCTGTGGAGATGGGATCTCACTATGATGCCCAGGCTGACCTCCAACTTTTGGGTTCAAACAGTCCTCCCGCCTCGGCCTCGCAAAGGCACCCCCAATTTTTATATAGCCGCTTCCTCACTTGACCCAGGCGTCTGCTCAAAGTCACCTCCTCAGAGAGGCCCTCCTGGACCACCTGAGCTAACACAACCACTGCGACGGTCAGGAGCCCCTTCCCCTAGTTTACAATTGTTTGTAGCACTTCTCACTACTGGAAATCATATATTCATTTATTTATTGTCTGTCCTTCTTCTGGAAAGTAAGCCTCAAAAGGGACGGATTGGGGTGAGCAGGTGAGGGGCTGCATCTGCTCAGGCTTCCCTGGCCCAGGAGGCACCGAGTCAGACAAAGGGGCCATTCCTGAAGGAACTTGTGCCAGGGGCTACCAAAGCAGGGAGGCACAGGAGGGCAGTCAAGTGGGTGCTCCTCGATAGAGGTTTGAGGGCAGACTGGGTGTGACAAGCCTCTGACGTTGGGATAAGATCCTGCCGCCCTTGGGTGGGCAGGTGGATGAGAAATCAAAGAAGGAATTATTTGCTGGTGTTAGGTGGATGCTCACCCCGGGCCGGGTGTTAGGCTGAGCCTGGTTTCTTTGGCTCTCACAACTTCCCTATGCAATAAATCTGACTCCTCCTTTTACAGAGATGGAACTGAGGCTCAGAGGGATCAAATAATTGGCCCGGGTCACACAGCAGGTGCAGAGCCAGGACTCACACCCACCTTCCGTCTACTAATCCCATCTCTGACTGAGAATGAGGGTCTACTCCAGTTTTAGGGAGCCCTGTGGACAATAGGGTGTGGCAAAACAGGTAAGGGAGAGAGAAACTGAAGTCTCCAAAGCCAGAGGCTGATACTGGGAATCCCAGCATGCCAGCTATGGGCTGGGGAGGGACTTTCAGAATCAGCCCCAACTGTGTGGGTAGAGGAGACTGAGTCCCAGAGAGGGGCAGGGGCAGAGAGGGGGTACCCATGAAGAAAGATGCCAAGCCCATTTTACAGAAGGGCAACTAAATCTGGGAGAGAAGCATTGCACGCCCCCTCCTCCGAGAGGTACCCACCTTGGGGTTGAGGGACTGTGGCTTGCCCGCCTGGGTCTGGTGGTCTGAGGCCATGGTGGACTGTCCCGTGCAGGAATGACCTGGAAGAAAGCAGCGAGGACCTGGAGGGACCACTGGCTTTTTCACTCTGTGGGGCCTTGAGACTACTCCCCTCTGGCCCCAAACATTCTCTTTTTTCTCTGGTTTCAGACCATCCCAGAGCTGTGGGGTCCGTAAGCAGCGACTTCAACTTCTGTCCTTAGCTTCATTTATTTCTATCCAGGCCAGCTCCAGAAGGAGGGAAAAACGAGGTCTACTCAAAGAAAAAGAGCGGTAATAAACTAGAGCTTAAATGAGGTCCCAAGTGGGTCCCCAACACTCAACCCCAGACAATAGATACCACACAGAATATAGAACGGTCAATCCCAGAACTTCTGCCTTTATGCAGAAATTTCTTAAATAAAATTGTGTGGAACAAACAAAACCTATGCACTGGCTGTATTTTGTGGTGTGGTGGTGCCCAGTTTAGAAACTCACAAAGTTCCCTGTTCCCCTGCTCCTTCTCCCACCCTCTCCCTGGGACTCCTCTCCCCATCCTGGTACCTAGATTTCTCTTCTCTGCCACTGGTTTTACTCCCCCATTAGTGAAATCATCTGATACAGAACCCACGTTACAAGAAAGGCAAGAAATGGGTGCGACGGTAGAAATCCAGGCACTGTGGCAGGCAGCAGGGTAGACCTGCCTTAGCTAGTGAGAACATCAGAAAAGTCTGGAAAATTGTCAGCCTCTTCCCCCTTCCTGCAGGAGGGGTGGTCAAACCAGCTAGTGAGAACATCAGAAAAGCCTGGAAAACTGTCAGCCTCTTCCCCCTTCCTGCAGGAGGGGTGGTCAAACCAGGCTGTGTTTCCTCAGGGGTAAGAGAGGAAGTCTGGCCTCCCTCTTCAGAGATAACGCCAGCTTCCAGAAGCCCCTTCCACATGAAAGGCCAAGACTGGATGTTTCCCAGGAGGAAGAAATGCAGTTACGCACCTTGGCAGCCAAACCTACTGCACTCCCGCAAGAAACCAGCCCTCTGGGCTTGTCAGAGTGCCTGCGGTCCCGCCATATCGCTTCCCAATCCTGAGTGTTCACAGACTGAAGAAGCTCAGTTGGTCCAGTTCAGGAGCCGTCTCTGCTGCCTACCAGAATTGAGACTCTGGGCAGGTCACATCCTCTCCCTATACCTCAACTTCCTGTTCTATAAAATGGGGACAGTAATGATGTCTAATAATACCTGTGAACAGGTTGTGAGGATTCAGTTATGTAATGTATAAAACCAGAAGCACTTGGCCGTGGTCCCAGAACACGCTCAGCATGCAGCAAATGGCAGCAATTGTGGCATTATTAGAGTCATTTCTACCACGCTTTAGTGGCATTGAAATCACCTGTTGCTGGGAGCTGTCACATACCTGAGGCTGCATCCTACCCCCTAGCACTCCCAGAAGCTAGGCACAGAGTGGGTGCCCCATAATTGCAGATGTGGAGGAAAACGGACTCACCCACCTAGAAACATTGCTGAACTGTCACTGGTTTGATTCTTGCAAAACCCTCAGTTACATTCTCCTCCTCAGCAACTGGTGAAACAAGGATGCTGACAGTCTGTTTAATATTAATAATAAAGAACATTACCCCAATGCCCACTGTGTGCCAGGCACTGTGCTGGATGATCCACCTAACTTCTCTTGAATCCGTACAATAAAGAAGGCTTTTTAACCCCCTTCCCAGTTACCAGAAAAGAAAACTGAGGCTAACAGCATTGAAGTCTCTGCCCAAAGTCACTTGTCAGAATCCAGGTGCTCCCACGCTTGCCGACAGGGGGTGAGGATGAGAGAAAGAAGGGAAGACAAGCAAGAGAGGCAATCTTACCAGTGACACCAGCCCCTGCGAGTGCCGTGAAGCTCAGCCAGCGGGAGGTGGCATTTATACCTTCCCCAGAAGTGCCGGTGCCAAGATGAGTGACCGCTGTGTTCCTGCGAAAAGCAGGGTGAGAATGCTGGATTAAGCTCTCACCAAAGCTCAGGTCAGCAAATGCCCACAGACATTGTGTCTCTGCACAATAATGTCATTAGCTTTCAGATTCGGCTGCGCCAGGGCGGTCAGGCGGCTGGGCAAGGAGATGCCCACTTTGCATGCATCAGCCATCCGGCTGCCAGGGCCGGGGGCACGCTGGGTTCACTGGTACGGTCAGTCAGGCCCTGAGGCATGGCAGACAGAGAAACATCTCAGTGGGCCTGGGGAAGAACAAGTAAAGAAGGGTGGTTTGGCAGAGTCCGGGCTTCATTCATCTACCCATTTATTCATTCAACAAATATTTGTCGGGCATCCACTTGGTGACAATCTCTGTTCTAGGGGAGAGTGTCAGGAAGAGGACCTACCCCAGCCCAGGCCATTCAGAAAAGCTCCTGGGAGGTAGCGCATCCCTCAGGGATGGAGAAAAGGAAGCCTGGGAACAGAGTGGGGGGACAGTTCCAAGCAGAAAGCGTCCATATACAAGGAACCAGCATGGTGTATTTCAAGAAGACCTGAAAACAGGTTAACAAAGCTAAAGCATGACATGTGACAAATAGGGCCTGTGCCAGGTGGCCAAGGTGGGCAGGGCCTGCTGTTGCAGGGCCAGGGAGGCCAATTATGGAGAGTGCATTTTATTCTCAAGGCCCCTGGCTGTTTCTCTTTCTTTTCTTTTCTTTCTTTTCTTTCTTTCTTTCTTCTTTCTTTCTTTCTTTCTTCTTTCTTTCTTTCTTTCTTTCTTTCTTTCTTTCTTTCTTTCTTTTTTCTTTCTTTCTTTCTTTCTTTCTTTCTTTCTTTCTTTCTTCTTTCTTTCTCTTTCTTTCTTTCCTTTCTTTCTTTCTTCCTTTCTTTTTCTTTCTTTTTCTCTTTCTTTCTTTCTCTCTTTCTCCTTTCTTGCTTGCTTGCTTGCTTCTTCTTTCTTTCTTTCTTCTTTATTTCTTTTGAGATGGAATCTCACTCTGTCACCCAGGCTGGAGTGCAGTGGTGTGATCTCGGCTCACTGCAACCTCTGCCTCCCAGGTTCAAGCGATTCTCCTGCCTCAGCCTCCCTAGTAGCTGGGACTACAGGTGTGCGCCACCAGGTCCAGCTAAATTTTTTTTGTGTGTATTTTATTAGAGACAGGGTTTCCACATGTTGCCCAGGGTGGTCTCGAACTCTTGAGCTCAGGCAATCCATCCGCCTTGGCCTCCTAAAGTGCTGGGATTCCAGGCATGAGCCACCGCACCCGGCCTGTTTCTTAACCACTGTCCTGGAGTGAGGTGCTCTTAGATCCCTACCACTGGCCCCATCACTGCCACATGGGTGCCCAGCCTTTACTCACGTTTCTTTCCTTTTTTTTTTTTTTTTGAGACGGAGTCTCGCTCTGTCACCCAGGCTGGAGTGCAGTGACACGATCTCGGCTCACTGCAAGCTCTGCCTCCTGGGTTCACGCCATTCTCCTGCCTCAGCCTCCTGAGTAGCTGGGACTACAGGCACCTGCCAACACGCCAGGCTAATTTTTTGTATTTTTAGCAGAGACAGGGTTTCACTGTGTTAGCCAGGATGGTCTCAATCTCCTGACCTCATGATCTGCCTGCCTTGGCCTCCCAAAGTGCTGGGATTACAGGTGTGAGCCACCGCGCCAGGCCTTTACTCACATTTCTTTAGTGCACACACCTTCCTTGCAGCCCAGGCTGTGTCTTGAGCCAATCCGAGGCTTGGAGATTGGGTCAAGTACACCTGCTTTCCCGTCTCTCGTTTTCTTAATGCACATATGCATGCACACACATGCACACACACTACGCACACATGCCCCAGCCCCCTAGCTGGGCTGTTCCTTTTGCAGCACTCATCACCACCCAACATTCTGTTACTCATTTATTTTCTGTCTTTCCAATGAGAAGATAAGCACCACAAAAGCAAAGTAGTCCCCCTGGTTTACCATGGTATCTCCAGAGCCCAGTGCCCGACGCATAGTAGGTACTTGTTTTAAAATCCCAGGGCTGGCCAGGCACAGTGGCTAACACCTGTAATCCCAGCACTTTGGGAGGCCGAGCTGGGCAGATCACCTGAGGTCAGGAGTTCGAGACCAGCCTGAGCAACATGGAGAAACCCTATCTCTACTAAAAATACAAAATTAGCTGGGCATGATGGTGCATGCCTGTAATCCCAGCTATTCGGGAGGCTGAGGCAGGAGAATCGCTTGAACCCGTGAGGCAGAGGATGCAGTGAGCTGAGATCATGGCATTGCACTCCAACCTGGGCAACAAGAGCAAAACTCTGTCTCAAAGAAAATAAATAAATAAAATAAAATAAATCCCAGAGCTGCTGTAATAAAGTGTCACAAACCGAGCGGCTTAAAAACAACAGAAATTGGGAAAGTAAAATGGTGTTGCCACTATGGAAAACAGTGTGGCTGTCTCAAAAAAAAAAAAAAATCCAACATAGAATTACCATATGAGCCAGCCATTCCACTTCTGCACACGTGCCCCAAAGAATTGAAAGCAGGGAATTGAAGAGATATTTACACACCCATGTTCATAGCAGCATTATTCACAATAGCCGAAAGATGGAAACCACCCAAATATCCATCAACGGATGAATGGATAAACACTATGTGGTCTATCCATACAATGGAATATTATTCAGCCTTAAAAAGAAAGGAAATTCTGACTCCAACATGATGAGGTTTGAAAATGTTACGCAAAGTGAAATAAACCAGACACAAAAGGACAAATATTGTATGATTCCACTTACGTAAGTTACCTAGGGTAGGCAAATTCATGGAGACTGGAAGTAGAATAGAGGTTACCAGGGGCTAGGAGGAGCGGGGAATGGGGAGTTATTGCTTAATGGGTACAGAGTTTCTGTTTAGGATGATGAAAAAGCTGGGGATGGATAGTGGTGATGGTCCCATAACAGTGCCACTGAACTGTACTCTTAAAAATGGTTAAAATGGTTAATTTTATGTTTTGCAGTATTTTACCACAAAAATGTCCAAAAAAAAAAAAAAAACCCAGAAGTTTATTGTTGTGTAATTCTGGAGGCTGCAAGTCTGACATCAAGCTGTCAGCAGGGCCATGCCTGCCCCAGGGGTTCTAGGAGAGGGTCCTTCCTTGTCTCTCCCAGCCCTTTGTGTTTGCCGGTAATTGTTGGTGTTCCTTGGATGGGAGTTGCATCACTTCAATCACGTGACTGTCTTCTCCCTGTGTCTTCACATCATCTTCCCTTAGTGCATGGCTGATTCTATGTCTAAATTTCTGCTTTTATAAGGATGCCAGTCATGTTGGCTTAGGTGACTTCAATAGGTAACTTCACCCTGATGACTTCATTTTAAATTGATCCCTTCTGTAAAGACCCTATTTCCAAATAGAAGGTCACATTCTGAGGTAGTGGGGGTTAGGACTTTGGAATATCTTTTATGGACACAGGTCAGCCCATAATAGATCTCAGTTAATATGTGTTGAATAAATGAATGGATTCAAGACCTGGCTGTGTCCTTATAAATAAGAAAGAATTCCTAACATTTCGGTAGTATGAGAGCTTGACATGAGTCAGGCATTGTCCATACTCATCTTTTTTTAATCCTCCCAACAAACTCAAGATGTAAGTATTGTATTTATCGATCATTCCATTTTATAAGAGAGAAAATTGAGGCTCAGAGAGACTAAGCCACTTGCCCAAATTTGCACGGCCAGTGAGTAGTAGGACTAGGCTTTATGGATTAAGCCCTGAAACTGTCTGGTTTCATTAATTTAATCCTCACAACCATCTTTGAAGTAGGTATTATTAATGTCCCCTAATACAGATTAGGAAGCCAAGGCTCATAGAGCTTAAGTAACTTGTTTGAGGTCACACAGCCAGGAAGTGGTAGGACCAGTGCTTGAACTTACATCAGACTGACTTCAAGATAAATGCTCTTAACTTTTAAACTATAAAGCTTTCTACAGAGCTCTGGGAATTTAGTGAAGTTTTTCTCTTCCAGGCCTCAATTTCCCCATCAGAAATGAAGTCCTTGGCGCCAAGACCATCTTGGTCGGGGAGACCCTAACCTAGCGGTGCTAGAGGAATTAAAGACACACACACAGAAATACAGAGGTGTGGAATGGGAAATCAGGGGTCTCATAGCCTTCAGAGCTGACAGCCTCAAACAGAGATTTACCCACATATTTATTAACAGCAAGCCAGTGATAAGCATTGTTTCTATAGATTGTAGATTAGCTAAAAGTATTCCTTATGGGAAACAAAGGGATGGGCTGAAATAAAGGGATGGGTCTGGCTAGTTATCTGCAGCAGGAGCATATCCTTAAGGCACAGATCACTCATGCTATTGTTTGTGGTTTAAGAACGCCTTTAAGTGATTTTCTGCCCTGGGCAGGCCAGATGTTCCTTGCCCTCATTCTGGTAAACCCACAAACTTCCAGTGTGGGCATCATGGCCATCACAAACATGTCACAGTGCTGCAGAGATTTTGTTTATGGCCAGTTTTGGGGCCAGTTTATGGCCAGATTTTGGGGGGCCTGTTCCCAATACTTGGTCCCTGCACCATGTATTAGGTTGGTGCAAAAGTAATCACAGGTTTTGGCATTACTTTTGATGGCAAAAACCACAATTACTTTTGCACCAACCTATTATTCTCATTGAGTAAGCAGTCAGGGTTTTCACTGGCTGATAGAAGTGGTAAAACATGCTAGGGAGATGTTTGATTATTATTCCTATTTTTACAGATAAGCAAAGTGAGGCTCAGAGAGGAGACTTTCTTGCCCAAAGGCTCACAGCTACGAAGTGGTAGAGCTGGGATTTGAACTCAAAGATCAGGATTTGTAGACTCCAAAACCTTCAGCCTAGCCTACTTCTCTTCTCTTACCTGTTTCCTTCTCCTTCACACTTGCGAAGAATTAAATATTTTGGCCCATGGACATTACAATATTTGTAATTATACCCTTTGTAAATGAGCCAATCATGTGAAGCCCTCAGTAGCGGCTCCTACAAATATTATAGAAAGCGCTCAGTAACTATGGCTTGTATGCTATTCATTATTATTACATCTGTGCAGATGGCAATGTTTTAAAAGACTTTTTATTTCTTTTCACTCCCTCACTCAAAGTAGGTGCCAAGACAGAGACTGTCAGCAACCTGCCTGTTTCTTTCTACTAATTCATTATTCATTTCTACTTCCAGCAAATGTGTCAACTATGAACTCAGTGGGGAGTGATACAGATAGGGTCCCCACCTTGGTGCAACTTACAGCCCATAGGTTCCTATGATCTCAAAATGCTTTGCCTTTTTAAAAATTTGAGGTAGGGTCTTGCTCTGCTGCCCAGGCTGGAGCGCGGTGGTGCTATCACAGCTCAATGCAGGCTCCAACTGCTGGGCTCAAGTGATCCTCCTGTCTCAGCCTCCTGAGTAGCTCAGACTACAGGTATACACATCTGTGCACAGCTAATTAAAAAAATTTTTTAGGGGTAGGGTCTTACTATGTTGTCTAGGCAGGTCGTGAACTCCAAGCCTCAAGCAATTTTTCTGCCTTGGCCTTCCAAAGTACTAGAGTTTCGGTCATGGGCCACTGCATCTGGCTGATCTTTGCTTTTGATGTGACCTGGGTAGTTTGCTCATCTAGCCAATGAGCTAGGTCGTGGAGAGCTGAGCCATGGCTCAGTCATCTTCATGCCCCCAGTGCCTACATAGGATCTAGCACATAGTAGGTGCTCAGAAAATATGTATTGACTGGCTGAATTAATTAATGATAAAGAGCAGGGGTGTCTTCATTTGGGCTCTACCAGAAGCAGACTCTAAGACAACAAGTTCAGATGCATATAATTTATTTGGAAAGTGATCCCAGGGAGCATCAGGAAGTAGGAAGTGGGGAAGCAAGCCAGAAAAAGGCAGGCAGGCAATTCAGGGTGTATTAGTGAGCAGGTTACCACTGGGTCTTCTTAAAATTAGGGGGTGTCATGTGACTCATTCTGGTCAGTGGATTCTGAACAAACATGACTGGTGTAATTTCCAGGTGAAATCATCTTCTTACAGGTGCCACACTTTCCAGTGCTCTCTTCTCTTCTGCTGTCCTGAGATGGCAACATTGCAAAATGGCAGAGCCTACACCAGCCTGGGTCCCTGAGTGACTCTGTAGAGAAGAGCCCCCTGCTGACCAGCACTAGACATCTTTCATGAGTGAGAAATGTTTCGTTGTTTTCAACCACCAAGAATTGGGGGCTGTTTGTTACCGCAGCATAGCCTGACAGATACATAGAGAGAAGGGACTCAAACCTTCCTCTCCACTTCATCTTCTTGCTCCCATGAGGAGAATAGGTCTTGGTGTTCCCCTTGGACAAACAATATTTAACTTTTAGATACAAAAGAGTCAGAGCTGGAAGGAGGCTCTGAGATCATCAAAAGGTGTTCTCATAGCTATCAGAAACAACACTCCCTTCTTATGACAATTTTTTGTAACAGCCCTTTTACTCTCTTGAAATAAAATTGATAATGTAACCCATCTACATGCATGCTTTCAAAATAAATTAATAATAAAATGTCCTAACTCTAACTGTATTATAAAAGAATAATAAGGATAGAATGTATAACAATATGTATTTTGGTATGTAAAGGCTTCAAGCAGATGATGTAAGAAAGCAGTTAGGCAATTACTCCTATTTATAATGCATACATTTAGACAGGAAGTTAATATTAAACTTAATATGCATTAGACATTTTCATACACTTATGTAGCATTGCCATGGGTGACATTAACTTCCAAAATAGTGAAGAATGCTTGGTAAAGTTCTCACCTGAGCGCTGGGGAGCTGGGGAATTGATACCCCAGCTCCTGTTAGTCATTGGATGAAGGTTGCTCCTAGTAGGTATTCATTCCCCCAAGATTATAGCTGCTTCCCACCTCTCCAGGCACAAGAGAGAGTTTCCAGGCACATAGACATGCGGATGCTGGCTGGTGGAAGTGGCCCTCACACAGCAACATTGTAAGGTCTGCAGAGTAGGAAAAGCACAGCCAGCATCTTTTACAATCCAGACAGCAGATCAAAGATGTCCAGTGGAAAGGCAAGGGAAAGAGGAAGCTGGCAACAGGAAATGGCCAGAAGGTCCTCCCAAGAGAGCCAAGACTTGGGGATGCATTTGCTGAGGCCCCCTAATGGTGGATTCCTGGGGGCGGTGACCACAAAGCCAGCTGTCCAGCTCCCAAGAGCTCTCAGGCTCCAGTTTCTCTCTCCATGATGCCTGTTCACTGTCTGGGTCCTGGCCCCCTGCCCCTGCCATGAACCCTCTTTGTAGGGCTTTCACTTGGATTCTCTGAGTGTGGCCATGTAGCCTAGTTTTCTAATTTCCCTGTTTCTACAGATGTCTTTAGAATAAACCCCCATTATTGAGTAACTGCAAAGTCTCTCTGCTCCATACAACTAAGGAGCATGTCTTCAGCATCTTGTGTCTGGAACGGAGCTCTGGAAGCCTGTCTGTTGCCCTCTTTCTTGTCATCAAAAAAATGATCAAGAGAAGAGGATGATGAACACTCACATTGCACGTCCTTGGTTTTACTCATTGTTCTAAGCCCTTTCTGCAAAGTAAACTCAGGTTACTACCAGCAACAACCTTATGAGATAGATAGCATTATTATCTCCATGTTACAGATGAGGCAACAGAAGCACAGAGAGGTTAAGTGACTTGCCCAAAGGCACACAGTGAGTGGTGGAGCCAGGAGAGAGGAAACCAGGTGGTGTAAATCAAGGGCCTAACTCAGTCACTCTGCCTCCTATCACTTGACTCTACTGCCTGCAATCACTGAGCAATACTGCCTCTCAATTAAGCTGGTGAAACGATCTCTTGGAGCTAAACCTCGCTCTCTTGTAACTGAGGGATATTCTTGCTTCACTGTCACTCTCGGGTTCTGCCCCGTAGAAGACAAAATTTGAAGGCCGGGATCAGTGGCTCATGCCTGTAATCCTAGCAGTTTGGGAGGCTGAGGTGGGTGGATGATGAGATCAGGAGTTCGAGACCAACCTGGCCAACATAATGAAACCCCATCTCTACTAAAAAAATTAGCAGAGTGTGGTGGAGCACGCCTGTAGTCCCAGCTACTCAGGAGGCTGAGGCAGGAGAATCGCTTGAACCATGGAGGCAGAGGTTGCAGTGAGCCGAGATTGCGCCACTGTGCTCCAGCCTGGGTGACAGAGCAAGACTCCACCTCAAAAAAAAAAAAAAAAAAAAAAGAGTCTAGGTTGAGGCTAAGAGCAGCCTTTTGGAGTTAGACGGGCCTGGGGTCAAATCCCAGTTCTGCCCCTCCCTGGCTGTGTGACCTCAGCAGTTGGCTTCCCCACTCTGAGCCTTTTGGAGCTGAAGACTGGAGAGGACAACGTATGGGAGTACTTGCAAAGAACAAGAGCTTCCTGACGCAGATGGTTATTATGGGTGTGAGGCTTTGGATGGAGTCCCTTGGACATCAGTGACTGCCTAGGGCTGCCATGAATCTGGCAGTGCAGCTGAACCCCACCTCTGGAATCAACCCAACTCCAGATCCCGGGGCTGCGTTTGGCCTGGGAGTGGACACGGTGAGTGGGCACACTGACTCACACTTGAGCCAGCCTCCCTGTAAGCCTTCCTGTTACCCAGGAGCCAGTCAAGGGGCCTGTTGGTGTTAACTGAGATCAGGCATGGACAGCTTGTGGCCTGATGCCTAGACTATAGTAGATGCTCAGTAAATGAAGTCACTGCCCACACCAGCAGTGGCATTAGGTTGGCCGACCACAGCATCAACAGCTGATGAATATAGAGAAACGGGCTTTGGAGACAGACCTGAATATGAGTCCTGGTCCCATCACTTAAGAGCTGTGGCACTTGGGGCAATTTGCTTCAGCTCTCTGGGCCTCAGTTTCTCTCCTTGCATATGAGGATCACTATTGCCTGTCTGTAGAGTCGAGATGAAACTCTAGAGCACTCAATAATGTGCTTGGGTTTCAGCAGCAGCTCTACAGTGGCAGCTATTATTACCGTTGTTTCTGCTGCAACTGCTGATGTTACTTTCATCTATATCTCCCTGGTGACTTCCTGTCCTTGATGGATACATCAGAGTGTATGGCACTCAGGAATGGATTCAGGTCTCAGTTCTACCACTTCTTATCTGTGTGGCTCTAGGAAGGTGATGTTGCCTCCCTGAACCTTTTTTATTCATCTGTTAAATAGAATTAATAACCACACCTACCTCCCAATGGCATTCTTAGGGTTCAATGAGATGATGTAAGCGCTGATTTATAAAGCATGACAGGCCGGGCGCGGTGGCTCACGCCTGTAATCCCAGCACTTTGGGAGGCCGAGATGGATGGATCATGAGGTCAGGAGTTGAGACCAGCCTGGCCAACATTGTAAAACCCCGTCTCTACTAAAAATACAAAGATTATCCTGGTGTGGTGGCACATGCCTGTAATACCAGCTACTCAGGAGACTGAGGCAGGAGAATTGCTTTAACCTGGGAGGCGGAGGTTGCCATGAGCCAAGATCGAGCCATTGCACTCCAGCCTGGGTGACAGAGTGAGACTCTGCTTCAAAAAAAAAAAAAAAAAAAAAAAAAACAGACTGGATGGCATCTGGTTCATGTCTATAATCCCAACACTTTGGGAGGTTGAGGCAGGAAGATCGCTTGAGGCCAGGAGTTTGAGACAAGCCTGGGCAATACAGCAAGACCCTCATCTCTACAAAAAGCACATTTTAAAAAGTAGCTGGGCATGGTGGTGTGCGCCTGCAATCCCAGTGCTTTGGGAGGCTGAGGAAAGAGGATTGCTTGAGACCAGGAGTTCAAGGCTGCAGTGAGCTATGATCACGCCACTGCACTCCAGCCTGGGCGACAAAGCAAGACCACATCTCAAAAGATAAAAAAAAGAATAAAGCACGATAAGGCCTCTCCTTGTGAAAGGGAGGAAGGGGTGGGGCCAGCGGGGAGAAAGGGGTGGGCAATAGGGGTGCTGTATCTCTGCACTGGGGATGTCAAGCCCCTGCCTTCCATCTGTCTCATTGCTGAGCCACCCCTGCCCCATCTGATCCTGATGCCCAGCCCAGGTCTCTCACACACTCGGAAAAAGTCAAGGTGATTTCTCACCTTGTTTGTAAAATATGCAAGTTAAAGTAATTGAAAATTACTGTATCCTTTTGAACGCCTTCCTGAGGCCCCCATAGGCCTCCCACACACCAGCTGCATCACCCAATGGGAGGCTGCAGGTGGCTGAGACAGGCTCCAGGCACAAAAGGGGAACAAAGTCAGGGAAATGATGCAGAGTTGGCTCGTGGAGGTGGGACGGGTGAGGGGTGGTCCCAGGGCCTGCCTGCAGGAAGTCCGTTGTCAGCTGGCTATCAGAGAGGAGGCCCCTCCCTTTCCTACCTAGGGGCAGAAGAGACTCAGTTATGGCTGAGCATGGTGGCTCACGCCTATAATCCCAGCACTTTGCAGGGCCGAAGTGGGTGGGTCACCTGAGGTCAGGAGTTCGAGACCAGCCTGACCAACATGGTAAAACCCCGTCTCTTCTAAAAACACAAAAATTAGCCGGGCGTGGTGCTGCGCACCTGTAGTCCTAGCTACTTGGGACGCTGAGGCAGGAGAATTGCTTGAGCCCAGGAAGTGGAGGTTGCAGTGAGCCAAGATGGTGCCACTGCCTGGGCAACAGAGCGAGACTCTGTCTCAAAATAAATAAATAAATAAATAAATAAATAAATGCCTCATTTATGCCTGGAACTGCCCCAGTGTCTCTGTTCAGCTCTTCAGCAACTCCTGCTGCCCAGATGAAGCCACGGGGGCCCAGAGCAGTGGTCAGTGGGGGGAGGTGGGATGGGCACTCAGTACCCCAGGTGAGGCTGCAGAAGGCCTCTGGGCAAGGGGACAGAGATACTGAGGCATGAGAGAGAGAGGCTCAGGTGGACCGCACCAACACAGCTCACCAGGCTCTCTGCAGTAGCCTCCCAACTGGTCTCTCTGCATCCCTCCTTGGCCACTAAGTGTATTATCTGCACCCCAGCCAGAGTGATCCTATGAAACCCCAATGCAGACCATGGCTCCCACCTCCCTCAGAGAACAAGCAAAGTCCACTATGGTCTGCAAAGCCCTAAATGACCTGACCCTGTTCCCTCTGAACCCTACCCCCAGTCTTTTACTCCATTCCAGACCAGCTGGCCCCCTGGCTATTTCCCATTAGGCCAGCACACTCCTGCCTAGGGCCTTTGCACCTGTTATTTCTCTGCCTGGAATGTTCTGGTAGTTCACTGAGGACTCGGCTCCTCTGCAGAGAGTTCCCTGGCCACCACCCCCATCACTTCCATATTTTTATCCAGCTTTATTTTTCTTGGTATTTACTGCCTCCCAACATTATAGCCCTCATCGACCTGTTTATTTACTTTCTGTCTCTCCCACAGAAGGTGAGAACCTGGAGGGTAGGACATTGTGCCCTGTCCTTAGGCCTTGAACAGGGCATGGCATTTGCTGAATACACTGAACAGGGCATGGCATTTGCTGAATACATTAATGACAACAGAGACTGACCCACAGAGAGGTGGAAGGGGAGATAATGGATAGATGAATGGAAGGAAGGAGGGAAGGAAGGAAGGAAGGAAGATCAGATGGACACATTGATGGACAAGTAGATTGAAAGAAAAATTGATGGATAAGTGGATAAAAGGATAGATAGAAAGATGGGTGAATGGAAGGAAAAATGGATGAATTAATGGAAAGAAGAAATATAGGAAGATGGAAGGAAGAATGAATGGATGGATGGGTAAGTGGGTGGATGAATGGATGGATGGATGGATGCATGGATGGATGAATGGGTGGTAGGTAGATAGATGCATGAATGAATGGGTAGATGGGTGGGTGGGTGGATGGATGGATGAATGGGTGAGTAGATGAATGGATGGGCACATGGGTGGGTGAATGGGTGGATGAATGGGTGGGTGGGTGGGTGGGTGGATGGATGGATGGGTGAGTGGATAGCTAGACTGACAGACATTCAGATGGAAACATGCAGCAGCAGAAAAACACAAGATCAGGGCAGTAGGGGCACATGGTTCTGCCTGAAACGATTAGAGCCTAGGATATGGGCAAAGTTCCCAGCCCCTTCCTGGGAGTCTCAGAACGCTCAAGCCCCAGCCTCCTTCAGCGAGCCTCTCCCACAGGTCCTGCCCCAGGCCTGGCTCCCTCAGGAAGTGATGCTGAGGAACATGGCAGGTGGGGGACCAACCCCAGGCTTTATTGAGCAGATTCCAGGGAAGGGTGGACAGGTCGGCCCTCGCCCCAACCCTGGAGCCTCCTCTTCTTGCCCTTGCAGCCCCCCAGGGTGGGTCTGGGTCCTTGAAGTCTGGGTGCCTTTCAGCTGCTGGGGAAGCAGCCCCGCTTGTGCCACTTCTGGTCGCGGATGCGGCGCACAGACTGCAGCTGTGGCTGGCTGGCGTCCCACTCATTCCAGTGGCGGTACTCGCCCCGCTCAAACACATACTGGCGCCCACGGTAGCCAGGGAACTCATAGCCAACCCACCTGCCGGGAGACCAAGGTTGAGATGTGGATGGTCTGCTTCCAGTCACCCTGCCTCCAGCCAGCATCTGACCATGCACTCTGCCTGCCTACATTCCTCTTTAGCTCCCCAGAGCCCTCGGGATGAATCCAAACTCCTTACCCTGCTCACAGGACCCTTCACAAAGCATCTCTAGCCTTATCTCTCAACATCCCATTCACACTCGACACCATGGCCTCTCATTCTACTTTCCCAGAACCTGCTGTGTTGGGGGGCCTTTATATGCATGATTCCTTCTGCCTGGAACACTCTTGCACACCTCATGCTTCTCCTTCCCCCTTTTTTCCACTTGCATCCTTTACAGCTCAATTTAGATGTCTCCAGACTCCTGCAGGCTGAATCGAGTACCTCACTGGGACTCCCAGAGCCCCTTGTGCATCCCAGTCCCAATCCTGATCATAATACATTGTGAATACCTGTTACTTTGTCTGTCTCTCCATCAGACTATGTATTTTTTTTTTTTTTTTTTAGATGGAGTTTCACTCTTGTTGCCCAGGCTGGAGTGCAGTGGCGTGATCTCGGCTGACCACAACCTCCACCTCCCAGGTTCAAGCGATTCTCCTGTCTCAGCCTCTTGAGTAGCTGAGATTACAGGCATGCGCCACCATGCCCGGCTAATTTTGTATTTTTAGTAGAGACAGGGTTTCTCCATGGTGGTCAGGCTGGTCATGAACTCCTGACTTCAGGTGATCCGCCAGCTTCAGCCTCCCAAAGTGCTGGGATTACAGGTGTGAGCCACTGTGCCCGGCCCCAGACTACGCAATTTCTTTGAGGGCAGAGGATGTGCCATTCTTGTTGTTCTCTGTATCTGCACACCAGCATATAGCAGATGTTCAGTAAAAAAATTGTTGAGTAAATTATTAGCAGGGATAGGTGGCACCTCTCAAGGCCCAACCCCAGATTACAAGCCCACAAGTGAGATGTAACCACCTACAAAAAGCAGGTGATCCTAAGACTGCATCAATGTTGATATTAAGCCTAGAAAGAGGGAGGTGATAAGCCTGCTCTTCTCTGTACAACTTGTGTCATATCTCAATAACTGCATACATCCTGGGCCCCTTGTTAAGAAGAACAAGAATTGTGAGGGGGAAGAACATTTCAAAAATCAGTTCAAGGGTGTGGGGATGTTTAAAAAAGGAGGAAGGACTCAGATGGGAACAGGTGGAGAGAACAGATTTTACTAGTTTTAAGTCAAGGCTGCCTAGAAATCTCAACAGTACAGGAGTGCAGGAAACATGAATCATGCAAGAAATTATGGGCACTGATGGCTGGGCGCCATGGCTCACACCTGTAATCCCAGCGCTTTGGGAGGCCGAGGCGGGCAGATCATGAGGTCAGATTGAGACCATCCTGGATAACACGGTGAAACCCCGTCTCTACTAAAAATACAAAAAATTAGCCGGGCATGGTGGCGAGCGCCTGTAGTCCCAGCTACATGGGAGGCTAAGGCAGGAGAATGGCGTGAACCTGGGAGGCGGAGCTTGCAGTGAGCTGAGATCGCGCCACTGCACTCTAGCCTGGGCGACAGAGCAAGACTCCATCTCAAAAATAAATAAATAAATAAATAAATAAATAAATAAATAAATAAATAAAGTAGTAAACTATCGGCACTGATTCTGTTTGGAGCCAGAGGTATGGCTGACCAGAAGATGGGGCAAGGGTGAGGGTTGGGTCCCTTACGTCCCGTTGATGGCACGGACACTCGCCACACGGTCCCGGAAGCCATGAGCCCACAGGCTGGGCACGTCATCATCCACTATCTCCATCTTGCGGCCACTGAAAGCTGGGTTCTCAAACAGATGCAGTTTGTGATCTGGACTATCCTGAGGGCAATATCATGGGGTGAGCGGCTGCTCCCATATCCAGAACAGAGGTCAAGGAGGCTCCAGATGCCGGAAAGAATCAAGAAGTCACCACAAAATAACACCCACCCCCAAACCCGCTGCAGGAGGGAAGGGCCTCAGGAGATGCCTAAACCCCCAAATTCACTGTAGGAGGGACGGGGAGATTCCTCCAAAGCTGGTTGATTTAGGAACCTAGAGCCGTAGATTATAAAACTGAAAAGGAATTTCCAGATCTTGTTCAATCCCGTCATTTAAATGATAGAGAAACTGAGGCCTGGAGAGGGTGGACAGAGATCAAAAGTATCAACATATGAGCTTTCCCTCTTTCCTAACCAGATGCCAGTTTCATCTTCCCAGTTTCCCCTCTTCCACTGCCCTCTAAGGAGGACTCAGTTATGTGACAAAGAGAAAGGGCTAGAGCAGCTGCTGGGTGTAAGCGAAGCAGGGGAGGGAGAAGGGTGATGTTTAAAGTGTCACTGTGGGCCGGGCACGGTGGCTCAGGCCTGTAATCCCAGTACTTTGGGAGGCCGAGGCAGGCAGATCACTTGAGGCCAGGACTTCAAGACCAGCTTGGCCAACATGGCGAAATGCCACCTCTACTAAAAATACAAAAATTAGCCAGGCATGGTGGCATGCGCCTTCAGTCCCAGCTACTCAGGAGGCTGAGGCAGGAGAATCACTTGAACCACATGAATCACATGAGCAGAGATCATGCCACTGCACTCCAGCCTGGGTGACAGAGCGAGACTGCAACTCAAAATGAAATAAAAATACATAAATAAAAATGTTTAAAAAGAGAGAGGGAAAGAGAAAGACTGCACTCCAGCGTGGGTGACAGAGCAGGAGTCTGTCTCGAAAAATAAATAAATAAACAAATAAATAAAAAGTGTCACTGTGGACTGTGTGCCTTTCAGGTGCTAGAAAAACACAAGTGGAGAACTTAAAGTATTTTGAGGTCACTTTCTGAAGTTATTTCCTGGACTGCATTTCTTTGATAACAATACTGATTTGAGACTGGGCCATGTGGCTCATCGTTTTAGTAGGGTTACAAAGAAAAGTCCCAGTGCTATGCTGGTTTAATTCAAGATGTGAGTCCTGGTGTCTCAACCCCCAACCCAATATCCCTTCAATATCCCACTTCTTGTCCCACACAATTGTTCAAATCAGAAATATGAGGGCCCTTCCCAGGCCAGGTCCATATGGGCCAAGCCCTCAGCCCAGCTTGTGCAATGAGCTGCCTGACCAGCTCTCAGTGCACCCTGCTTCCAGGAATGCCCAGAAGTGGGCAGGAACCACACTCACAATATTCAGAGGCCGGAGGGACAGAAGGCTGTCACTATTACGGCTGTTGGACCAGGCATCCCAGCGAGGATAATCACCCTTCTCCAGAACAAACTGCTCCCCGCGGAAGGCCCTGGACTCAAATGCCAGCCACCTGAGGGAGGAAGAGGCTTGGCTGGGTCACCTTTGCTGCAGCTGAGGAAGGATTCAAGTTTAGTGAGAGAAGGATCCAAGAGCTGCTGACCTTGAACCTTGTACCCTCCCTCCAACCCTACTGCTAATTCCTGGACCTGTAATTAAAGGAGCTGCTAGGACACACTGAGAACTGAGACTCTGGGCCAGAAAACCATCCTAGGGAATGTTATTGAGAATCTAGCCTCTGTGCAAGGTACTCAGAAAAGTCTTTAGCACAATGCCCGGCACACAATAAGTATTCCATAAGTGACAGCGACTTCTTCCTCTTCCTTTTCTTCTTCTTTGTACTGTATTGTTGTTAATATGTATTTATTTGCATCATTCCATTCATTTTCATAAAAACCCTCTCTGAAGTACGTACCATTGTTATCCCCATTCAACAGATGAGAAAACAGAGGCCTGGTGTGTGAAGCAACTTGCCAAAGATCACCCAGATGGTTAGTGCCAGAGCCTGGACTTGCAATCCAAAGGCGGGAATTCAGGGCCCAGCTGGGATACCTGCCTGCCTTGTGGACATGGACGGGACACTTACGCACTTTGGCCTCAGTTTCTCCATCTATAAAGTGGGGATAAGAATGACACCTCTCTCACAGGGTCATGAGGATTCAATGACATAATGCATGTTACATTTTAGGTGTTACAATTATCATTAAAATTATACATATTAAATCCCATGTTCCAGTCACTGAGTTAGGTGCTAGGTTGACCTTGCTGTTCTTCTTCCAACTTCAGGTATCCTGGGATTTTCTGCAGACATCTAGGATTCTAGAGAATTATTCAACTCTCATTTTACAGATGCGGAAAATGAGGCCAGAGCAGGCAGGGGAGTCGTCAAAAGCCCCACAACAGATCTAGAGCTCAGACTCTAGATCTTCTAGAGCGTGGGCCTCCACGCTCCCAGAAGGCCCAGGGCTGTGGCGAGGGACTGGGGGTCTAGGTACTCACGGCCCGGACTCCACTTGGATGGAGCCCACCTTCTCCAGCAGGCTGTCGGTCAGGCTGGGGCACTCGGCCGAGAGCTCGCAGCGTTTGCCTTGGAAGTTCTCTAGTTCGTACACGATCACCTAGAAGAGCAGCGTCCTCAACATCCCACCTCTGCTGGGCTCCGGGCTTCCAGCCTCTGCCCCTCCTTGGGGCATTAGAGGGAGGTACCGTCTGCTTTCTGCCTCTCTCCAGCCTGGAGCCGGCACCGAGGCGGGCCTGCACTGCCCTCTAATGGTCATGGAGGGAAAAGCCTGCAGGAACTTCAATGAGACCAATTAAACTAGGGATTGCAACTCTGATGTCCGGCAGGAGTCAGGTGGGGAGTCCAGCGGACTGAAATAACCCAGGAGAGGTCGGTGGGGAAATGAAGCTGCTTCTGGCAATGAGGGAATGAGGTCCCAGTTCCAATTTTTTCAAGAGAGGTCAGAAATCTGTATTTTCCTTAATATGAAATTTCCCCCTTTAAAAAATGAAACACCTGTTTGCAGTCTCTGGGAAGACCTCTGCCTGCTCCAAGCCTAGGAAGAGAGGGGCTGCAAAGGCAGACCAAGGTTTTGCCTCTCTCGCCCACCTGGAAACACAAACTGACTTTGTAGAAGATCCCCAGAGAACATCTGTTCTAGTCATTTTTTTACAGAAGGGATCAAAGAAGCTCAGAAAGGATAAGATACTTGCCTCCGGCTGCACAGCAAGTTAAGAGGAGGCACTGGGATTCAACCCATCCTTAGACTCTGTCTGGAATAGTTTCCCAAAAAGATGCCAGAGATGGTTTGGAAAGGGCAGAGTCAACACATTCAAACCTTCTCTCAGATTCCTAGCGTGCCTCCCTCTGCTAGCTGGCTTCACTCGTGTCTTTTAGCCTTTACACCAACTCTGGCACAATGTCTGGGCACCATCCCCATTTCAAAGATGGGGCTGTTGAGGCCCAGAGAGCCTCCAAAACCTGTGCCCTTTTCCCCAGAGATGGCAAGACACCAGGCTGAGGTCAGACAGGAGAGTCAGAGCTCAGAGCCATGTTTCCAGAAACTCCTGGGCCTTTCTGATCCATTGGCACAGGAAGGATGTGGGTGACCATTTCTGTTTTGCAGATGAGGGAAGATGCAGCAAAGTCATGAAGCAAGTTTCTAACAGGAGGGTGGCAGTGAGAGGACCCACCCGGACGTTTTGTCCTGGCTCGGGTGGTTGGAAGGATGGCTCTTCCTTTCTGCAGAGGTGCTGCTTGGCTGGGAAGATGACCCTGAGGCCCAGGAGCAGCCCTCTGACCCCCTCCCTGCCCAGTACCTTGTAGCTGTCCCCAAGGCCTCCATGGCTCTTGCCAGCTGCAGCCTGTTCGGGTGCTCCGTGCTGTTCTGCCATCTCCCCAGGAACACCTCTGGCTTCAAACCAAAGGAAAATGGGTCACTGGATCCACCCAGGAGAAGCCAGGTGTTGATGTGACTGGAGTCCAGGATGAGCTACAGAGCCTTGCTGCCCATGGGGCATGGCCATAACTTATGATCGACATTCGGTCATTCAGTCATTCAGCAAACATCCATTGAGCACCTGCCATGGGCCATGTGGACTGAGACAGTGGGATCAGGAGACCCATTGTACAGAGGGGAACTCTGAGGCTCAGCAAAGCGAGGCCACTTCCTCAAGCACATAGTGAGGAAGTGGCCTGGGTCGGGCCTGGCTCCAAAGCCCGTGCCCTTTTCCCCTGATCCAGATGCTCCCCGAAACCCAGGTTTCTCAGAGCTCTCTGCAGATGTCTCACCCCCAGACCCTGGCTAAAGGGTGGGCTTCAGGGAGTTTCCTCTACAGGGGTCTCTCCCACCTCCGTACTCCAGAACTCTTTTGTTCACTGGTTACTTTATTCAGCAAAGATTCCATGAGCACGCACACAGTGCCAGGCTCTGGGCTGGGTGACCAGGAGGGACAGGAGACCCCATATGTTGGCAGGTAGACAGACAGACCTCTAGAGAAAGGGCTTGTAAGACCAGGTCGTTGGACACCTGCTCCAGGTCAGTTTCCCTGCGTTCGGTTACTCACTCCTTAAGCATTTATTGAACACAACTGTGTACCAGCCGCTTCAAGACCCAGACACCGACAGTTCTCCTTCATTGCTACAGGGACAGTGACACGCATTACAGGCCCCTGCCGCAGTCACATGGAAGGATTCTCATCATTGTTGCACCCATGGACACACACAGGACTGTTCTGTGTGTCAGCACACACACATAGGTGCACACACTCGCAAAAGTTTCTGTGGTCACTATCAGTCATATTTCACCCATAGGCTCACAGGACAGCTTTTCTCTCTCTCTCTCTCTCTCTCTCTCTCTCTCTCTCCTCACACACACACACACACGCACACGCACACCCCTGCCCATTTCAGACATCCACGGTGGTACACAAGGCACCTACATCTACACCCCACATCCAACTGTTACCCACCCACGGCTCCCAGCACGGCCACCCCAGCATGCACAGCTGCACAGCCCACATACTCTGGATGCAGGCCTAACCATGCACAGCCTGCGGGCTGTCAGTTCTGTCTGTTCTAGCCTCAGCAGGAAACAGGGCTTGGTCCAGCTCACAGGGGACTCTCGGGGGACTTGGCAGGTACCATGTGTGCCCACTCCCCTCCCTCAGAGGGGCTGTTTTGGAAGGTCCCCTGCCCTAAGCACATGTCCAGGGGCTTGGACCGTGGCCACTGCAGACAACGGTCCCTCGTTCCACCCCCAGCTGGGCTGTCAGGGTCCTCTCACTAGGATCTGACCCTTAAGGGAGGCCTTGTTTTTTTTTTGCAGGCGGTCAGCCATGCACGTCCCACAGAGACCACCGAAGGTCCGGGCCTGGCAGGGTGGCTTTTGCCTCCCCACCCCCAACCCATCCCAGAATGAACCTGTTGCTGTAGCCTCGGGAAGAACAGAGGAGCCACGGCCGTCTGCAGACTCGCCAGCCTTCGCAAGGGGCATGCTATTTATGAGAACTTTCTGACAGCCCAGCACATCCCAGCCTGCTGAGGCGGCACCCTGTCCACCCAATTCCATCCAGGCCACTTCACTCCAATAGCGGGTCCACGGAGGCCCCCAGTGCCTGTCTCCTCAGCCACAGCCTCTGATGACTTCCTGGGGGCAGATGGACCTCACTGGCTTTGTGGGGAGCCCAGCAGTGCCAGGCAAGGGGCACGGTGTGCAGCTCTCCGGTGTCTCCCCACAACTACCAACTCCCTTTCTTTGGTTTCTTGGGGTCACCTTTCCTATTGAGTCACATGCAACCTTTGGAAAAATTCTAGTTCTTAAAGTGAGGGACCCCAGACACTCTCCACTTTCCATGTGCCATGTGGCCTAAATTTTAAGTCAGATCACCCGAACCATACTCTCCAACTTGGGCGCAAATCCACCCAACTGTTTCCATAGGATGCTGTCACAGAACTGACAGACTGACTTTCTTCATGTAGAAGACACACACAAATAACAGCTACCATTTACTGAACACCTACTACATGCAAGGCATTGTTCCAGCTTCACAAGCATTGTATGGAATTCTCACCCAGCCATCCTTAGGGGAGGAATTCTGATTCCATTTTATACATGGAGAAACTGAGTTCAGAGAGGTGAACTCATTTACTCAGAATCACACAGCAGAGAGAAGGGGCTGGCCTACTCCAGGGCCTGGGCTCTGGTTTTAATAGAAATAAAAGTGACCATCACAGTCAACTTATTTATGACCAAATAAAAGGTAGATCCAGGTATTTTATTATTATTTTTTTTAGAGGTAGGATCTTGCTACATTGCCCAGGCTGGACTCAAACTCCTGGGCTCAAGCAATCCTTTCTCCTCAGTGTCCTGAGTAACTGGAACTATAGGCACGTGCCACTGCACCCAGCTTCCAGGAATTTTTTAAGTGTCTAACAAAGTATAATTTTGCCTGTAATCAGTATCTAATAAGTGATTATTTTATGAATAAATTATACTGGAGCAAAGGAGTGAGTTGACAAGGTTTTCTTTTGTTGTTGTCGGTATTTGTTTTTGGCTAAAATCCTCAAGTCAGCATAAAACCCAGTTACAGGCCGGGCGTGGTGGCTCACACCTGTAATCCCAACACTTTGGGAGGCCGAGGCGGGTGGATCACAAAGTCAGGAGATTGAGACCATCCTGGCTAACACAGTGAAACCCCGTCTCTACTAAAAACACAAAAAATTAGCCAGGCGTGGTGGTGGGCACCTGTAGTCCCAGCTACACAGCAGGCTGAGGCAGGAGAATGGTGTGAACCCGGGAGGTGGAGCTTGCAGTGAGCTGAGATCGTGCCACTGCACTCCAGCCTGGGCAACAGAGCAAGACTCCGTCTCAAAAAACAAACAAAAACCCAGTTACCCTGTACCCCTTAGAGGGAGATGGTGGTGAGATGCTGTGGATGACAGCTGGACTCATGAGTCAGGCAGATCCGTGTGACCTTGGACAAGTTCCTGAAGGTCTCAGAGCTACTGTCTCCTCACCATAAATGGGGAACCTTCTCTCTACTTGGGCCATTTTGGGAGGTCATGCAAGCAAAGCACTGCGCACAGTATCTGTTATTTTTGACTTTTATTCCCAGCATCCTGCCTACTCTGGACAGTTCAAGCCAAAGCGCCACTTCCTGCTGAAGGTCACAGAAAGCAGTCAGTTTGGACCCCCTGAGTTGGGATGTAGTTGCTGCCAGCTGGGATAGAAGGAGGAAGGCAGAGGTGGGGATGGCGTGGCCCCCCCTCCCATCACATCTTTCAGGATCTTGCAGACCTACTGCGTGCTCAGCACTTTGATGTACCACATCTCCCCAATCTAGACTTTTCAACCTTGACACTACTGCCATTTGGGGTTGGGTCATTCTTTGTGGTGGGGTCACGGTGGGAACTGTCCTGTGCATTGTAGGATGCTGAGCAGCATCCCTGGCCTCTACTCACTTCCTGCAGCATCTTCTCTCCTCCTTGTGATAACCAGTAACGCCTCCTTTCATTACCAGACATGCTCTGGAGGGCACAGTCCACCCAGTTGAGAACCACCGCCTTAAACTCTTATCTGCGAATGTCCCGATCACCACTCCCACTGTATATAAGGAGAACCAATGCTTAAAAGAAATCCCACAGCCAGGAGGTGGCAGAAGGAGGACTCAACCCCTTGTCAGTCTGAATGGAAATCCTGCCTTGTTTCCATGGCCTCCCATTCTGCATGGATACCCTTTCCCAGGACCCCAGCTCTGCCCTCTCACTGGCTGGCCCACAGCTCAGCACAGGACAGACTGACTCAGCCAGCCCCAGTCAGGGCCTGCATGCATGGGAGACTCTATTCATTCACACATGGACGCACCGACTTCTCCAATGCAACTTGCACCAAAGCTTTATTTGCTATTTTCATAGTCTGAATGCAACATCTTTGTACATGCAAAGGTCATCTTGTTTTATTGCAGTCGACCAGATTTCCAACTGCTCTTCTGTGCATATGAAACTTCTTTACAGTTACAAAATATAAAAGCACTTGTAGACGTCCAATACTCTGTGAGGTCTGGTAAGCCCCATTTGTTTTTACATTAAAAATATAAGTTTTTCTAGATGACTTCTCAGTCACACAGTTAGAGATTCTTTCTGGGATTGGATAAAGTGCCTCTCGTCTGCCTTCCGTTCAGAACTCCTAGAGCTTGTGAATTCCTAAGGCAATTGCAAGAACACCGCAGGCAGGAAGCTTAACTTTCCTACACAAAGAACTCAAGCTCCTTTTCTATCGTGACTCAAAGATCTGAGGAAGGACCCAGAAGAAAGGTTAGGAAAATATATACTATACTTGTGTGTGTGTGTGTCTCTGTGTGTGTATATATCTATTTCCAAGCCCCACCCCATCTTACAAAGCATTCTGAGGATCACAATCATCTGGGAAGTGCATGACTTTAGGATATTGGTATGATTTAGGAAACAGCACAGTAGAAAATTATCTTCCATAACACAATATATTACCTTTGTGACCCCCCCTATTTACAGGATCTATAAGGCTATGTGGAATGAGATTATTAAAAAGCTCAAATTCAGCTGGGCATGGTGGCTCAGGCCTGTAATCCCAGCACTTTGGGAGGCTGAGGCAGTAGGATCGCTTGAGACCAAGTTTAAGACCAGCTTGGGCAATATAGCGAGATCCTGTTTCTACAAAACAGATTTAAAAAATCAGCTGGGCACGGTGGTGTGCGCCTGTCATCTAGGCTACTCTGGAGGTGGAGATGGGAGGATTGCTTGAGCCCAGGAGTTGGAGGCTGGAGTGAGCCATGATTGTGCCACTGCATTCCAGCCTGGCCAACAGAGCAAGACCGTGTCTCAAGAAAAGAAAAAAAAAAGTTCAAATTCTCTAGAAAACAGCGTAATTTGTAGCCGGTGTGATGCCAACAGGGATTGTCAAGGAAGTGCCCGTCCAAGTCATGGAAGATGATGTTATGGCACAGGTGTGAGAGCAACCACTGAAGGAGACTCTGGGAAGGCCAAAGGGGAGGGTGGGCTGAGGGGTGTCGATTTTAAGGGTTAACTTGCCAGAAACCTCAGGCCGACTTTCCAGAGCAGAGGGCCTAGCTTTCTGCCCTTCCCCCTGCAGGAGCCAATTTAGTCAAAAGAAAGAAAACTCTGGATTGGGGGGTGCAAAAGGAGACGCAGGCTGGCAAAGACCTGGCACATTCATGCCTACCAGCTTTCTACGTGGCTCTAAACTTCCCGAGCCTGCCCAGAATTCCAATTGGGTGAGTCCTAGCAGCCTCTCAGCACACAGCAAGGGTTCCCCACTCGCTAAGGGGACCGAGCCCAAAGCAGATCCTCTTCAGATGTGGAGTGGGTCCTATCCCTCCAGCCCCTTGGAATCATGACGCCATGGAACTTCGGCTTTTGTGTTTTAACACACGGTGAGGGGGAAGGCACATTCAGAGACCACAGAATGTCTCCCCATCACTTATTCTGGTTTAAATATCTACACTGGGGAGGAGGGATTTTTATAGTTTGCAATTATGACTAGTTCCAGGAGCCATCTGGGGGCATATTATAAAGAAAAAATTTAAAGCATAGATCGACAAAGCAGCTGTCAACACCAGGTCAGAGCAGCTGAGGTCTCTTTTAGGAAAATCATGCTAAGGGTCTTTCTAAATCCCTCGCCCAGCCTGTAAAGTTTAAAACCACAGGCTCATGCCTATTTCTCTTCTGGCTTCTTGGTGATACCCTTAAGTTGGCCTCCCTTCCAGGGAGGCACAAAGGCAAACACAATTGTCTGAAACCACGTGATTTGGCTCGTCTCCCTGGAAAACACTGCCATCTGATTGTCCTGTCCCTGAATCCTGAGGCTATCAGGTCAGGTTCACTCAAAATCCCAACATCCTAAAGACCACGAGGTTTCTCTTTCACCAGTTTCTCTGGTGGCATGGAGTAATCCTCCACAATACTGATTTCTGAGGCCTTGTCATGGATTTTCAAAGGCCAAAGGCCTCTGTTTCATTAGGCAAAGGACCATGAAGAAGGGTATCCACTGAAGAGGAAAAAGATACAGGCTTCTCAAAAGACCAGCTGTCAAAATGCTGATGTGCAAAGGGGTGGTGGAGGTGAGGAGGAAGAGAAATGAGGGAGAGAGAGATTGTACATATAGAGGATTTTCCATTCTGCATGAAACTCTCATTGAGGACAGCCAAAGCCCCAGGGGAGGAGGGTTAGATGAGGAGCGGATGACTCCATTGCACACAGATGATTAAGGCGTATTAAGTGAGTTTAAAAAGAAGATGACGGATTTCCAAAGGGGTCTCCAGGCAAAGTCTAGAAACCAGCATACAATGCCCCCTTGCTTAGCCTCAAAGAGAGCTCACTCCATTTAGAATGGGGCTAAGTAAATCACCCATTTGCCCAGCTATCTGCAAAGGCTCCCAATCATCAGTTACTTCTAACTTCATCGCACTGATCATAAGCAGGACTCAGAGGTCATGGCGGAGCCCGCATGAAAGAGGGTTGCTCTTGACCCACTGTGATTGTCTGCCCTGTGGTGCTGGAGGAGACAAGGTTATAGAAAAATAAAAGGGGATGAGGAAGATTTTCAGGGCTTGCCCTAGTCACTTTCAAGGAGCGTGAACTTTGTATATCCTAATTAACATAGAATTAAATTCATTATTTTTCCAATTAAGGTATGAGAGATTACGGAAAAAAAAATCTCCAGGTCAATCTCATTTTCAAGTGTGTTTCATTCCTGTCTGATATCCTTGAGCTGAGACATGACTAATTGAGAATTGAGAGTTTTGCATGAGGACCATCAATATATGTAAGAGCAGGTCCTTTCCTACTGCTTGAGATGGTACCAAGGGGTCCTTTCCACCTGAAGGAAAGACAGACAGCAGCCAAGATAAGAAGTCAGGATCAAAAGACTAGGAATGTGTTTTAGGCCAGGTGTGGTGGCTCACATCTGTAATCCAAGCACTTTGGGAGGCTGAGCGGGGAGAACTGCTTGAGCCCAGAAGTTCGAGACCAGCCTGGGCAACATGGTAAGACCCTTGTCTCTACAAAAATATTTAAAAATTAGCTGGTCATGGTAGCATACACCTGTAGTCCCAGCTACTTGGGAGGCTGAGGTGGGAGAATCACTTGGGCCTAGGTGTTAGAGGCTGCAGTGAGCTATGATCGTGCCACTCCACTCCAGTTTGAGCAACAGAGTAAGACCTTGTCTCAGAAAAACAAAACAAAACAAAACAAAACACTAGCAGGGTATTTTTAAAGGGGATCCTATTGACTTTGAAAGCCATAAGATCAA
Source organism: Nomascus leucogenys (assembly GCF_006542625.1). Classification (NCBI taxonomy): domain Eukaryota; kingdom Metazoa; phylum Chordata; class Mammalia; order Primates; family Hylobatidae; genus Nomascus; species Nomascus leucogenys. The sequence continues at coordinate 52,259,908 of NC_044387.1, read as the reverse complement.
AATTATTATAAAACATAAACTGGATCTTTAAAAAAGAATTCAGCTGAAGCAGTTGCAGGCATGAATCCCCAAATGGCCACAGAGAACTGATGACTAATTCAGGGAATGAAGAGACAACAAACTATCATCAGCAGGGCCAAACTCCCAAACCCAGATGCATGAGGCTCCCAGGTGTAAAAGGCTGGGTGGGTGACATGGTCTGGCAATTGCTCATCAGTAACCAAAGCTCATTGAACAGGACACAAGGTGGGCTCCTGCCTCACAGCCCTGCAGTTGCTGTCCCTGGTGCTGAACAGCAACTGCCTCACCAGGGCCCAGGTGTTTATCCTAACCTAAAGAAACAGGACTTCTATCCACGCCCATCCACCCACTAAGACAGTGAAGAGGGGTAAAGGAAGATGAGGGAGGAAGCTGAGATAGAGAGACAAATGAACTCCTGAGAGGTAGCCAGGGAGAAGGGAAGCATGTTTTGACAGCATTTGCAAATAATGGATTCATCGAGAAAGATGGGGGAAAATGAGGTGAGCAAAAGCAAAAAGTACCCTTCATTCATGCATCTGTTCTGAGGCCAGTTTGGACCAACTCCTCCATGCCAGCAGCCCAGCCCAGGTCATGTTCAAAGAAGACTCTGGAGAAAAAGATTCCTAGGGCAGGTCTGATGATTCAGTGGCAAAGGCACCACCACTTGGGCTGCAGTTTATGAACCCTTAAGGCCAAGGGGCAAAGGTCACCCTACCGAAACCAGAGCTCAAATGAAAAGAAGCCATGGAAATAAATACAAGAGTGACAATTATAACTTCTAAACAGCTTGGATAGGGATAAGATAACCTGAGGTGACTGGATACTTCAGAACAAATTATTCCCACATCTTTCCTCCTGTCCTTTAACGTAAACACATACATAACTATCAAGTTTCAAAGAAAATTAGCTGAATTATTGCTTTATCACCTTCTAAAGCAAACAAAAATGACATACAATAACATAGGCCAACGATGCACACAGCCCCACTAGAAAGAGAAATACACATAATCAGGGAGAGTATGTTTAAAAATTGGAACTGCTGATTCCTCGAGGGGAAGGGGGAACTCACCAAAAAAAAGAATAAGAAACCTCAACCCAGCGGTAATACCCTGCACCGAGACTACAGCAGGAAATGAACAGTTTGATCTTCCTTGGAAATATCCTTCCAAAAAAAGACCTGCCCTGGGGTCGGGTGAGGAGGTGCTTTCACAAATTCAGGTGTTTTTCAGAACCTGGGGAGACAATTCCAGCATCACGCTGATGTTCTTGGAGCTGATGAAGGTGTCTAAAATAGGTAGAAATGCAAAGTTTTACATAAAAAGCAAAACCACCCACATGGACATTTCTGGGCAGCCTGGCTCCTTTCCCAGCCTGAAGTGCTGTCTGGGGAGATGAGCGAGTGCTCCTGGAGGTTGGGTCTTCCCGTCTGGATCCAGAGAGAGACTGGCGAGGACAGGGGCACTGGATAGCATTCTCAATCCAATGGGAAGGGCCCAGGCACGTAAGCATTGTGCAGGAAGAAATGGCAGCAGCTCGGCCTCGTCTGCAGGTTCTGATGGTTAAGGCTTCTGTTACGTAGACGTGGCAGTGTTCCCTGCCTGGAGAGGAAGGGACAGTCCTGGTGTCAGCAGTGGGAACATTTGGCTCCATTTCTCTCTACCCTCAGTCCTTAAAATCTCACCTGATATTCTCCAATTAAAGTCACCCCTAGAAGCCTAAGGAGATTTTTTGTGTTGGGGGGAAAGGGGAGGTGAGGAGGGTGGCAGGCATGGAATACAGTGAAACCAACATGAAATTTAGGGTCAGGTCAGGGTTCCAGTCTCAATTCTGAGCCTCAGTTTCCTCAAAGGGGTTGCTGGAGGCTTAAATGAGATATTACATGTACTGCACCAAACACAAAATAAACACAGGTCCCGATCCCTTATCCAAATCCCTTGAGCATAGTTTTATTTGGGAATTTATAATTTTTAGAATTTATTATATATGCACGCACATGTGCATCATACATATATAATCATGTAATATATACACATATACGTATATATATACATATGTAACACCACCATAATCAAGCAGATAATATTCCTGCAGTGTATTATGAACATTCATCTCAAGTGGGGAAAATAGAGTCAAAGTAGAATTATATTCACTCAGGTCAGGTTTCACCACTGAGTTAGGAAAAAGCTTTGTTTTGCAGGGCTTTCTGGAATTTGGCTTTGTGGATAAGGGATGGTGAGTCTCTTGTGCTCAACACATCAATGCTGACTTTGATGGTGCACGTACCATGAGCTCCTATACTGAGGAGAAACAGGCAGCGCTCGGTCAAGCACCACAGGTGCATTCTCAGTGAGCCCTGAGGACAGCTCGGTGGTGTGGACACTGCTAACCCATTTTACAGATGAGGAAACTGAAGTCCATGATGTTCAGTCATTTGCAACTTACACCAGGGCCTATCTAATTGTAATTTTTAATGTGTATTTTTTCAAATTCATTTTTAACTACATAGGTTGTATATGAAACATTCCCCCTATAAAAATTGTAACCATTTCTGGCTGGGCGCGGTGGCTCACGCCTATAATCCCAGCACTTTGGGAGCCTGAGGCGAATGGATCACCTGAGGTCAGGTGTTCGAGACCAGCCTGTCCAACATGGTGAAACTCCAACTCAACAAAAAATATAAAAATCAGCTGGGCATGGTGGCAGGCACCTGTAATTCCAGCTACTTGGGAGGCTGAGGCAGGAGAATCGTTTGAACCCGGGAGGCAGAGGCTGCAGTGAGCCAAGATCCAAGATTGCGTCATTGAACTCCAGCCTGGGTGACAAGGGCGAAACTCCATCTCAAAAAAAAAAAAAAAAAAAGTAACCATTTCTAATTAAGCTAACCTCTGATGTCCCACCCTTTTGTTTTATCAGAGGGGACTGTGATGCAGCTAGAAGGGCCAGCCAAGTGCATGAGCCCAGAGCCCCAGTCACCTGCCTCCTGGCCTGGTACCTTTCCCCCTCTCCAGGCAGCCCAGCTTTGTTTTCTCCCTAAATGGAAACAGACATAACCATCCTCTTTGCAGGAACTCAGAACACCCCCCACCCCTCACTTTTCCCCTTGCACAGCCTCTTTCCTTGGGTACAACAGTCCCAGTCTCTGAGGTGTGGCCCCCCTGAGTTCCCCATTCCTGCGACTGCAGGGCTCTTCCCAGGTTCCCCAACAGAGCCCCTTCATACCTGGTCAAACTTGGTTCTCATAAAGACTTTGCCTCTTCTTGGATTTCAATTCCTTTAGCCACTGGGGAGAGGGTTCATCCGACCTGAAACCACAAAGCCAGTTAAGAGACTAGCTGAAACCAGACTGTGGGCTCCTTGTGGGCAGGACTGAGTGGTACCCGACTGTCTATCTCTGGGCCCAGGCGGGGCTGGGGCAAGCACTCAGAGGTGGCAAAGATGCCTGTATTAACGGGACTGATAAGCAAGAAGTAGAAATTAACCACAGTGTCCAACGATAGGGAATATTAAATACATCTGGGGTCCCCAACCCCCTGGGCCACAGACCGATACTGGTCCATGGCCTGTTAGGAATGGGGCCATACAGCAGGAGGTGAGTGGTGGGCGAGTGAGTGAAGCTTCATCTGTATTTCACAGCCACTCTCCATCACTCACATTCCACCTGATCTCTGCGCCCTGTCAGATCAGCAGCAGCATTAGATTCTCATAGGAGTGTGAACCCTATTGTGAACTGTGCATGCAAGGGATCTAGGTTGCGAGCTTCTTATGAGAATCTAATGCCTGATGATCTGTCACTGTCTCCTGTTACCCCCAGATGGAACCATCTAGTTGCAGGAAAACAAGCTCAGGGTTCTCACTGATTCTACATGACTGTGAGTTGTAGAATTATTTCATTATAATTACAATGTAATAATAATAGAAATAAAGCACACAATGAATGTAATGTGTTTGAATCATCACAAAACCACCCCCCATAGCCCTGCCCTGTGGAAAAATTGTCTTTCACAAAACTGGTCCATGGTGCCAAAAAGGTTGGGGACCACTGAAATAAATCACAATATATCCGTTCTATGAGATAATCTGCAGGTATAAAAATTTATCTTGGTTGGACACAGTGGCTCGTGCCTGTAACTCCAACACTTAGGGAGGCAGAGGCAGGACGATAGCTTGAGCCCAGGAGTTTGAGACCAGCCTGGGCAACACAGTGAAACCCCATTCTCCACAAAAAGCAAACAAACAAACAAAAAATTCGTCCTATAAAATTATTTCCATCCATCTATTTGTCATGCAAATAGCTATTCATCCTTCCATCTCTCTATCCAGGTAAGGGTCTGTGATGGTTAGTTTTATCCATCAACTTAAACCTAATGTGTACCCAGATATTTGGTCAGACATTATTCTAGATGTTTATGCAAAAGATATTTTTTCTTAGATGAGGTTAACATTTAAATCGGTAGGTGCTGAGTAGCGCAGACTACCCTCCATGATATGAAAGGGCCTCATCTACTCAGTTGAAGGCCTGAATAGAGAAAGACTGGCCTCGCCAGGTGCGGTGACTCACGCCTGTAATCCCAGCACTTTGGGAGGCCGAGGCGGGCGGATCACGAGGTCAGGAGACCGAGACCATCCTGGCTAACACGGTGAAACCCCGTCTCTACTAAAAATACAAAAAAATTAGCCAGGTGTGGTGGCGGGCACCTGTAGTCCCAGCTACTCGGGAGGCTGAGGCAGGAGAATAGCATGAACCTGGGAGGCGGAGGTTGCAGTGAGCCCAGATGGCGCCACTGCACTCCAGCCTGGGCGACAGAGCGAGACTCTGTCTCAAAAACAAAAAAACAAAAAAAGAAAAAGACTGGCCTCCCAGGAAGAAGAGGGAAGCCTTTTGGACTTCGACTCTTTCTCGCATCCCCAGCCTGCTGGTCTACTCTGTAGATTTGGGACCTGCCTGCCTCCACAATTACATAAGCCAATTCCTTAAAATCAATCTCTATACATACATACATGCGTCTACACGTGCATACATATATATATATATATGTACATGTATATACAGCTGACCCTTGAACAACACAGTTTGAACTGTGTGGGTCCACTTGGATTTTCTTCTGCCTCTGCCACCCGAGGCAGCAAGACCAATCCCTCCTCTTCCGCCTCCCCCTCAGCCTACTCAATGGGAAAACAATAAGGATGAAAGATGAAGACCTTTATGATGATCCACTTCCACTTAATGAACAGGAAATATATTTTCTCTTCCTTATGATTTTCTTAATAACATCTTTCCTCTAGCTTACTTTATTGTAAGAATATATAAAATATAACATATAAAATATACGTATGTGGTTATGAATGAGGCTTCTGGTCAACACTAGGCTATTAGTAGTTAAATTTTAGAAAGTCAAAAGCTACATGCAGATTTTTGACTAAGTAGGAAGTCAGTACCCCTAATCTCTGCCTTGTTCAGGGATCAACTGTATTATTTACACACACACACACACACACACACACACCCGACTGGCTCTGTTTCTCTGGAGAACTCTGAACAATACAATGCCCATAAGACATACAGAGATGCCTTTTATCGAAGGTCAACAATAATTGTTTTGGGGAGGTGAGATTTGTTGAAACTGTTTTTTTTGTTTTTTGTTTTTTGTTTGAGATGGAGTCTTGCTCTGTTGCCCAGGCTGGAGTGTAGTGGCACCATCTCAGCTCGCTGCAAGCTCTGCCTCCTGGGTTCACGCCATTCTCCTGCCTCAACCTCCCAAGTAGCTGGGACTACAGGCGCCCGCCACCACATCTTTCTAATTTTTTGTATTTTTAGTAGAGACGGGATTTCACTGTGTTAGCCAGGATGGTCTTGATCTCCTGAGCTTGTGATCCGCCCACCTCGGCCTCCCAAAGTGCTGGGATTACAGGCGTGAGCCACCATGCCCAGCCTGTTCAAACTTTTTTAAATGGAAGAACACATACAGAAAGGTACTCAAATCAAAATGTGCACAGCTCAATGAATTTTCTCAAAGTGAATACATCTGAGTAGCCACCATCTACACGGTACTACTTTTGAGTTTTATTTTTTTACCTTCTTCTTAGCAGTTTTCTGTGTTCTCAGAATTTCTTATAATGAGAACACATCATTGTAATAAAAAACAATAAAGTCAGGCCAGGCACGGTAGCTCATGCCTGTAATTCTAGTGCTTTGGGAGGCAGACGATTGCCCAGGAATTCGAGACCAGCCTGGGCAACATGGCGAAATCCTGTCTCTACAAAAAAATACAAAAATTAGCCAGTCATGGTGGCACATAACTATGGTCCCAGCCACTCATGGAGGCTGAGGCGGGAGGATTCACCTGAGACTGGGGAGGTTGAGGCTATAATCACGGCATTGCATTCCAGCCTGGGCAACAGAGTGAGACCCTGTCTCAAAAACAAAAAAATAAAGCAAAACAAAAACCAATCAAGTCACCATTGTTTAAAACTTTATTCAAGAAAAAAAATCATGTTTATGAAGATTGTTAAACGGGCACGGGAAAACATTCATATAGAACACGGAGCAGAGGAATCAAACTACGCAAACGTCGTGATCTCAGCTACGTTACAAAGAAAAAGAAAATGGAAGGAGAGATGCCCAGATATCAACAGTAGTGGTCTTTGCACAGTAGGATCGTGGATGATTTTCTTTTCCCCTTTGTATTCTTTTTGTATTTTCTACAGTAAAGATCTACTGCTTTTATAATCAAACACACATGCACACAAGACGTGACTAATTCTGTTCTCAGAGAAAGTTCCTGAGACCTGTGGCCCTGGAGGGGTCGGAAAAGATGCTGGCCTGGTTGGTGGTACAGTGGGGGACTGCACCTGAGGGGATGAGAGATGAGGTGACTCTGGAGTCTAGGGGCAGGCCTCCAACTGCTATGCCTACCAGCCTAGGAATGAGGAAGAAGAGGGCCCCCTGGGCAGATGGGGGTCTAGGGTACTCCAGACTTCAGCCAAGCTTTGCCTAATAGTTGAACACAAGTGCAGGCCTCCAGAGGTGCCTCTGAGACCCTAGTCTGGGGGTTCCTCCAGCCACAGAGAAATGCTGGAGCCCTCCACTGACTCTGGAGCCGGAATTCTGGCATTACCAGAGCAGGGAGGCACTGTCTCAACTATGGCCCTCTTTCTCTAATGTCTCACCTTCTGGTTCCCACAGCCCACTCTGTGCCATGCATTTTACACTGCCTGAGGCTCCCAGGTACATCTGGCCTCCAGGCCTTTGCATGTGCAGTGGCTTTAGCCTGGGATCCCCTCTCACTGCCCGTGGTCTAGCTAAGACCCAACTGTCCACCATGATTCAGTTCAAGTATCTCCTTCTCTTGGAAGCTTCTTTTTTTTTATTAGAGAGGCAGGGACTCACTGCATTGCCCAGACTGGAGTGCAGTGCCACGATCATAGCCTCCATCTCCTGGGCTCAAGGGATCCTCCCACTTCCACCTCTGGAGTAGCTGGGACCACAGACAGGCATGCGCCACCACAGCCAGCTAATTTTTTTTCTTTTCTTTATTTATTGTATTTTTCGTGACAAGGTCTCATTCTGTAGTCCAGGCTGGAGTGCAATGGTGCAATCATAGCTCACTGCAGCCTCCAACCCCTGGCCTCAAGTGATCCTCTCACAAAGTCCTGGGACTATAGACGTGAGCCACTGCACCCAGCTGGAAGTCTTTTCTGCCGCCCATCCTCAAGTGTGCATTATGAGCCCTTCCTCTGCCTCCCTCCATCACAGGGGTCAGAGAAAGGGCCAGGGAGTAAAATATTCCTGATTCTGTGGGCTGTGAGGTGTCTGTGCTACTTCTTAACTCTGCAGTGGTAGCACTAAAGCAGTTATAGACAATACATAAATGAATGCATGTGGCTGTGTTCCAATAAAGCTTACTTACAAAAACAGATGTGGGCTGGATTTGGCCTGTGGGCCATAGCTTACCCACTCTTGCTCTGATCCAGCCAGCACTTACTATCATTACAAATCTAGCATCAGGAATAATCCCTAACTTTCATGGGTTAACAGTGCTCATGGTAAGATTTCCACTCTGCTTCACTGAGTACTTCTGCATCCCAGGGCTCAGGCACAGGGCTTTAGACACACTCTTGTTTCATCCTCATGGCCACCTCAGAAGGTTAGGAGGTTAGAAAACCCACTTTACAGAAGAGGAAACTGAGGTTCAGGAGGTCAAGTACCTTTTCCCACGTCATGCAGCTCTTAAGCAGCAAAGCTGGAATTAAAACCCTGGCTGTGTGACCTTAGATCCCCTGTTCCTAACCTCCACCTCCAGCTGCTGAAACACCCCAGTCTGAGAGCCTCCTGCGGGGCAGAAGCTGCTTTGTGCTCATCTCTACACAGAGCAGCCCAGGATCGGGACAGCTGTTCCACGAAGGGAGGGAGTGAAACTGATCGCATTCAACCTGGCCATGCCCTTTGATCCACCTTCCCAGGTCCCCCAGATCTCTGAAGATAAAGATACTTCCCCGAAGGGTAACAGGAGGGAGAATGCCTCAGTTTCCCCATCGGTCTGGAGCGGGCTAAACTGCATCAGTAGTTCTCCAACAATGGTGCCCTGGCGTTCCATGTAGGAGGTGGCAGGGGGCGGGGGAAGAGGAGAGGCCAGCTGGCCTGATTCCCCGGCCTCTGTTGTACTTTTCAGGTATCCGAGTGTTGAGAATTCACATGAACAAAGCTTCTGCTGCTAGAGAAAATTAAAAAGTTGAAACTCTCCTCTATTCAGCTCTAAAACCGATGCAAGCACCTCTCTAAAAGTATAGCCTGAGTTTGGAAGGAGAGGGACCCCCCATTCCCCAAGACCTCTCACCTCTCATCCTTGTCCATGCTGGAAGGCAGCACGCGACTGCCCAGCACCCCAGGCTGGAAGGGGGACTTGGGGCTCTTGGGCTGGGGTGCCCAGCTGGGGGTCTCGCCAGGACTGTCCACTTCTGGCCTCTTGTGCAGCTGAGCCTGGGGAGAGAAGAGAGCTGAGTCTGTAAACCGCCCTTTGTCTGGTGAAGGGCCCCCTCCCATGGCAATGTCAGGTACAATGAGCCTTCTGTAAACACTCGGGGGTCCCTGAATCAGAATAAACCCAGACAGGAAACATGGGGGCTGAGAAAAGTCAGAGGTCTGGCATTCCAGGCAGCCACCCTCGACCCCCAAGATCGAATCACCACCCAAACCCCACATAATCACATTCTCTTTTGCTGAAAAGCCACCATTTGTAGTGTGCTCAGCGCACGGCATGCCACCCTGAGAACCCTACACGGAGAGAGCAGCTCCCTCCATCCAACAGCTGCAGCTTAGCTCCGTTCAGTTACTTATTCCTGGAGCCATGTAAATAAAATGAAGTTTTTGACAGTCCATTAGAGTCCCATAGGAAAACCAGAGGGCAAATATCCACCCATTTTTGGAGGGCATGTTGGGAATGGAATACAATGGTGTGCATAAAATTCCCTTGCGGGACCTGAGGTGTGAGTGGTGGCAAGTGGCTTCTCTCTCCCAGGCATGCTGGGTCAGCCCCCGGCAACAGCAGTCATCACCATTGTCCACTGATAGCTTCTGTGCACTGATCACCCATCATTTGTGCTCTACCAGGCTCAAGTAATATGACAAATGTGAGTTCGTTCCATGTGTGTATGATTCTTTTAGGGCAGATCCTGGCTTTCCCCATTTTACAGGGCGAGAGAGCCCAAAGCTCAAAGGTCAAGCCCGAAGTCACACAGCTTTTATGAACTGGGATTCACACCGGGTCTGCCCGTAGCCCAACTCCAGGGTTCTTTCTAGGACAAGCCCTGCAACCTCCCCTGGTTGTTAATAATCGCCTAAAACTGTTGTGGTAGAGATTAAAGTTTAAGCTAACATTGATGAATGAATGGCTAGAGCCCCGTTTTCACAGAGCACAGTGGACTGGAGCTGTGTTCTGGAATCCCAAGATCTGCCTCAGCAGTTACTCGGTGCATCCACATGGGAGCCCCAAGGCCTCCATCTCACCTACACCCAGGGCCTGTGGCTGTCTGCCTCCTGCGTTAGGCTACCTTATAAGATCATTTGCTTTGTGGCAAGAAAGAAAATGAAGGAAGGAAGGAAAGAAGGGAGGGAGGGAGGGAGGGAGGGAGGGAGGAGGGAGGGAGAGGGGAAGGCCGGATCAGGTGGCTCACGCCTGTAATCCCAGCACTTTGGGAGGCCGAGGCAGGCGGATCAGGAGGTCAGGAGATTGAGACCATCCTGGCTAACACAGTGAAACCCCATTTCTACTAAAAATACAAAAAATTAGCCAGGCATAGTGGCCAGCACCTGTAGTCCCAGCTACTTGGGAGGCTGAGGCAGGAGAATCGCTTGAACCTGGCAGGTGGAGCTTGCAGTGGATCATACCACTGCACTCTAGCCTGGGTGACAGAGCAAGACTCTGTCTCAAAAAACAAAAAAAAAGAAGAAAGAAGGAAAGAAGGAAGGAAGGAAGGAAGGAAGGAAGGAAGGAAGGAAGGAAGGAGAGAGGGAGGGAGGGAGGGAGGAAGGAAGGAAGGAAGGAAGGAGAAAGAGGAAGGGAGGGAGGGAGGGAAGAGGGAGAGGAGGGAGGGAGGGAGGGAGGGAGGAAGGAAGGAAGGAAGGAGAGAGGGAGGGAGGGAGGGAGAGAGGGAGAGAGGGAGGGAGGGAGGGAGGGAGGGAGGAGGAAGGAAGGAAGGAAGGAAGGAAGGAAGGAAGGAAGGAGAAAGAGGAAGGAAGGGAGGGAGGGAGGGAGGGAGGGAGGGAAAGAAAGTCAGAAAACCTCCAACCTAGTTCTAGTGACTGAAAGATGTTCACACTTTAAGGGCCTGTAAAATCAATTACAGACACAAGCACGCATCTACTACTGCCTGACTTTCTATTCTTGGAAGAAATGACAGAAAAGCAAAACTTTCGTCTACTACAGGAGCAAGAGTCACGGCGCTCCCACATGGGGATTGCGTGGCCTGCATGGGATACACAGAGTTGAGAAATTCCACCAACAGTTCAGGCTTGTTTGCCTTCATTTCTTCAATAAAAGGGGAAAGAGCTACCTTTTGCTAGGTTGCTGGAGCATAAAGTGATTTTGCAAGCACATGATGTCTGACACAGAACAGGGGGGCAAAAGGGCCTCTTTCCTCACCCAAATTAAGTGCCATTTGGTTCCAGGACTATGAGAGACACTTGTGAGAGTTGGAGGTGGGGAGAAGGGAGGCAGCTCAGCCTTTCCCTCGGCATTGCGTAATACAGTTGGCATTCTGGTGCAATTTGGGAGACTGGGACGTGGTTCCAGAACTGGCTTCCTGTGTCATCTGGTATCGAAATGATCATTTTCTGTGCCTGCCTTCCCCAGCAGACCGGATTCCTCAAGGGCTTCAGGAGCCTGGGTTTGTTCACTCCTGCTTCTCTGACGCTCAGCACTGGTGAGCATCACCAGTTGGATTCTCAGCCCACTTTACAGATAAGCAAACCAAGGCTTAGCTATGACACCAAACAGAGCAGCAGGTTTGGGGGCGGAGGAGAGTCAGAAAGCGGAGATTAAGCAACACAGGGCCACTGGTGAAATCCAAGTAAGTTGGTAGTATTGTTAATGGTAGAAGCCAATTCCCTAATTTTGCCAATGTGCTATGGTCATGTGAAATACTATCACGTGGGTGAAGCTGAGTGAAGGGTATGGAGAAACTCTCTGGGTTATTTTTGCAACTTCCTTTGAATCTGAAACTATTTCAAAAATGGAAGGAATGAAGGAAGGAGGAAGGAAGGAAAAAAGAAAGGATAAAAAAGGATGGACAAAAAAGAAAGGAAGGAAGAAAAGAGAAAGGGAGGGAGGGAGGAAAGAAAGAAGAGAAAGGGAGGGAGGAAAGAAAGAAGAGAAAAGGAAGGAGAAAGGGATGGAGGAAACAGAGAAAGAGGTAGGAAGGGGGGAGGAAGAAGGGACAAAAGGAAGGAGGGAAAGAGGGAGACAGGGAGGGAGGAAGAGAGGAAGGAAAGGAAGGAAAGGAAGGACGGACGGACGGACGGACGGAAGGAAGGAAGGAAGGAATCTTTTTTTTTTTTTTGAGATGGAGTCCCGCTCTGTCGCCCAGACTGGAGTGCTGTGGCACGATCTCGGCTCGCTGCAAGCTCCGCCTCCCAGGTTCACGCCATTTTCCTGCCTCAGCCTCCTGAGTAGCTGGGACTACAGGCGCCCGCCATCACACCCGGCTAATTTTTTCTATTTTTTAGTAGAGACGGGGTTTCACCATGTTATCCAGGATGGTCTCAATCTCCTGACCTCGGGATCCGCCTGCCTCAGCCTCCCAAAGTGCTGGGATTACAGGCGAGAGCCACTGTGCCTGGCTGGAATCTGTTCTTTATGCTGCTAAGGTTGAGGAGCACGCCCACCAGGTGACTCTTGGTGAGAGGTCTGGTACCTTTAGCACTGCCGGATCCATGCCTGGAAACGCGGGCATCCTCTGAGGATGGCTGACGGGGGTCCTCTCAGCTTTGGATAGCTTCTCCTCCTCATCTGACTCTTCCTTCCTGGGTGATTTCTCTTCTGTTGCAAAGAAAAGGGCACTGAAGTCATCGGCAGCTGCCATGTATTGAGGTCCTACATGCCAGATAATTTGCACACAGTGTCTCATGCAATGCTCACATCAGACCTGCACAGAAGACGCTATGGCCCATTTTACAGATGAGGACCACCCAGGTGCCTGCTTTCATGCTCTCTCTTCCCACAACTCTGCTTCTTGCCAGAAGATACTGACAACAGGCAGAGTAGGTTTTCTTTTGCGGGAGGACACAGGCAAACCCATCTCCTGGGCCCTTGGCTCATTCCAAGTCAGGGAAATAGAAGGAAATCTTTGGCGGAGGCAGGAAAGTAGATAGGAATGCTTTCAGCCAACAATGCACCGAGGTTATGCTCTCAGAGGAGAATGTGGAGAGCTTCGTGTGTCTTATGGAAAGGCGGCCCAAAGGTGGACCAGGAAGCCATTTTCCTTGACCCTGGCTCCCCTTTCCAGGACTTAACCCCAGCCCCGTGCTTGAGGCCGAGCTGATAACTCAAGCTTTTGGGTGATGGGCTGCCTGTCCCCCTCTTCCAGGAGTGATATGGGAGGAGTTTCTACTTCCCTGAGACCAGGATGCTGGCATGGGCACAGTGAGGACTGGAGGAGGGGGCGGGGATGAACGAGGCAAGACCTGGTGCTCTGGAGCCCTTGGGCTACCCGGGGAACTGAGGTACGCTAAGAAAACACAGAACCAGCCTTCCCCATCCAGCCCCTGGCTGGCTCCTCAAGGCTGACGGGAGCTAGAGGTGCTGCTGCCACATTCCAGCTGGGGGTATTTGTGTGCTTTTGTCCCTATTATGGTCTTCATTTGCTCTAGGTGGCTTAATAGAGTTTGGCTCAGAAAACCAAGAAAGTGCAGAGAGGTCTCACCTAAGGCACTTAAACATTTCTTTTAGTAATAGAAATGTGATAGGTGTGGGAGAGAGAACTCTCCAAGCATTTCTTTTTTTTTTTTTTTGGAGACGGAGTCTCGCTCTGTCGCCTAGGCTGGAGGGCAGTGGCGCAATCTCAGCTCACTGCAAGCTCCGCCTCCCGGGTTCATGCCATTCTCCTGCCTCAGCCTCTCCGAGTAGCTGGGACTACAGGTGCCCGCCACCATGCCCGGCTAATTTTTTGTATTTTTAGTAGAGACGGGGTTTCACCGTGGTCTCGATCTCCTGACCTCGTGATCCGCCCGCCTCAGCCTCCCAAAGTGCTGGGATTACAAGTGTAAGCCACCGCGCCCGGCCCAAGCATTTCTTTAAGATATCTGGTCAGAAGCAATGCCCCTCACTCAACTCAGAGCCTGGTCTGACAACCTAATGTTTGCTATGGGCAAATCCCAAATGAACAAAGGCACCTACGATATGTTTTTGAGGACTAAAGGCTGTGTCTGGATAGAGTGGGCAGGTCAGCTGCTCTAGTTTCCATTGCAAGAAGAAATTTTGTTTCTTCTTCTTCTTCTTTTTTTTTTTTTTTTTTTTTGAGACGGAGTCTAGCTTTGTCACCAGGCTGGAGTGCAGTGGCACGATCTCGGCTCACTGCAACCTCCGCCTCCTGGGTTCAAGTGATTCTCCTGCCTCAGCCTCCCAAGTAGCTGGGATTACAGGCATGTGCCACCATGCCCAGCTAATTTTTGTATTCTTAGTAAAGACAGGGTTTCACCATGTTGGCCAGAATGGTCTCAATCTCCTGACCTCGTGATCCACCCACCTCGGCCTCCCAAAGTGCTGGGGTTACAGGCATGAGCCACTGTGCCCGGCCTGTTTCTTCTTAAAAGTCTTTCATGGCTCTCCGTCTACAGATGAAATCTAACTCCTTAGCAAAGCGTCAGGGATCTCCATGATCTGGCCCCTGCCTGCCTTTCCAGCATATCCTGCTATTCCCAGCTTGAGCAACACGAAACTACTTAGAGATGCTCCTGCCACACACAGAATGTTCTTTCCACATCTCTGTCCCTTTGATCTTATTGATACTTCTGCCTGGAATAACTTTCCCTAACTCATTATTATCCATTCTTCAAGATTCAGCTCAGGTTTTGATACGGTAAGCAGCCAAAGTAGTCCTTAGAGGAAAATGTATAGCCTTAAATGATGCATCAGAAAACAGAAAAGATTGATAATATACGGACTGATCTTTCAACTCAGGAATAAGAAAAAAGACCAGCGAGCAAACCTAAAGAGCATACAGGGGTGAATTTAATCAAAATAAAAGCAGAAATAGTAAAACCTTATTACGCTATGTCTCTGTCTCTTGTAACTCAAAGAGCCTCAATCAATATACTAACCTTCAAAACACTGTTTTACCTAGTTTCTGATAAGCTCTGCATAACAAGAAATCAGTTTCCTATGTAATTGTGTTCTAATGATCTACAGCCTTCCAAGTGAAGAATTTTTTCGTAGGGCTTAGTCTAAATCCTTCCTGCTGTTCAGTGTGCTGTCTGAGGAGGAAAGAAGGCATGGCATACCCGTTGAGTCTTTGAACATCCACATGTTGTCAGTCTCATCCTCCAAAGGTGATCTGCTCTCGGACTCACTGAATCGGCTGCGCCGGAGGGAGTGGGAGATGGGGGCCCGGCGGCGGCTTCTCTTGCTGAGCTGCACCCGGGTCTTGAGGGCACTTGAGTCGAGGACTGAGGTTTGCTTTGAGAGCAGCAGGGAGGAAGAGGAAAAAAATCAAGGGAACCATCAATGGAGGGTACCACAACACAGTTGGCGGTACACAGCTTCGTTGACAGATGAGAGGCTATTTAGGTGGTACCTAGGCCAGGGCTTCCACATTTTAATAGTAACCTAACACCCAAAGCCTAAATTTCCCCATAAAACATACCCCATAGGCTGATGACAAAAGTCAGGTGGAATAATGAACCTTGAGTGCCCTAGTACAGTGCCTGGCTGCCTGGCACCCAGTAGGCACATAATATGAATGCCTTTTCCCTCCCAGTGACATCCACCACAAAAGCATGTAATCTACAGCAATGATCAGTACACAGCAGGAGCTCAATAAATGTTTGTTTGTTGAATGAATAACAGATTCAACATCTAACTAAATCCTTCTGCCAACTGTATTCACACAGAGTCCCCGGGTTGAGAGGTTCTCCGTGGAATTCCTCCGTTACTCACATAATCTAGGGTGCAGGTGGGAAGGGAGGGGCAACTTACTAAACATCAGGTGTCCATTTTCAGGCATCCCTGAAGACTCACACTCTGAGCTGCGACAGGTGGGGGGTTGGTGAGGGCTGCCAAGTCACTACTATCCCCAGTGAAAGGGTGGGGAATGCAGACCATCTGGGTGGGCCCCAGTAAGGAGATGGGAAGCGCCTGGCTCAGAATTCTCCCGGGAGACAGCAGTGAAGTGCTCAGAGCTCGGGTTTAAACCCTGCTGGGTTGGAATCCTGGCTGTGTGACCTTGGGCAATGAGCTTCACTTCTCTGAGCTTGGGTGTCCCTATTTATAAAAAGGAGATAAACAGAGTGTCTCCTTCCTACAGTGGCTGAGAGAACGCCCTGTGCTCAGGTGTGGAAAGCCCTTGTTTCAGACAGAGCCTGACCAAGGCTCACAGCCAAGAGCTCTTTCCGGCAAGCTCACGTTCTTACATGAAATGTTGGTTTCTTCTGCCTAGGTCCACTTTGGAGAAATTCCATCACCCAAGGCCTTCTAAGTCAGTGCTGACAGGCTAATTTCAATGAATCATTTCCCAACGATGGTAAGTAACGGAAGTCCCAATGGGGTGGTGGAAGGAGCTGATCATAGCTACTCCCCAAACCAGCCACAGTGGTGTCTTGTGAGGAGACTTGCATGGGACCAGTCAAAGAGGGGGAAGGACGGAAATCAGAAAGTGCCTGCTGCACCTAGAGGCAGGCTTGCTTCTCAGCCACTTAATAGAGCCAGGTTTTCAGACTCCGAGACAGCAGGACAGAATCACACTGACAGAGGGGCTGGCTTGGAAGGGAAGATGGTGCCACCCTTGCGTCCTCAGCCTGGTACAGAGACTGGATTCCCTAGTGCCCCGCCTTCACCTCCCCATTTGGCCTCCAAACCGTCCCCACAGGAGACCTAAATCGTGGTTGGCACCATACATAAACCTCAGTATCCCCACAGGAGACCCAAATCGTGGTGGGCATCACACATAAACCTCAGTATAATTTCAGTAAGCATTAGACCTATGCTTAGGGACACCAGCATTTAGAGTCACTCCATGGCCACTTCGATTTGCTAATTTGCAAAATGGGCACGCAGTTTTGCCTCTGGGGTTATTAACATGTGTCTGGGCCAGTGGTCAACACTCAGTGACTGTTGTTTATAATGGACATCAAGAAGGAACCACTTAGCATTCTAGCAGGAAAGTTCATGATGCAGTGACATGATGCTGGCAGGTAAGGCACACAGCAAGATCTCAATACATGTCTGTTGAGTGAATAACTGAATATATCACCCAACTAAATCCTGATGACACCCAGGGAGGTGGGCATGGCCATGGTTATATAATGGGTTTCCCTAATCAAGACTCAGCTTGTGTGTCTCTGCCCTGATCTAGAGGTGCCAGTGAGAGACCTTGGCCATACACTGAAGGAGAATCCTCTCTGAAGCCCTGAAGGAAGCCCTTTTTCTAAAGCAGCGGTGTTCCTCCTCTGGGGAAATGTGGGTAGCCATGCCCAAGTGTGTAGGTGGGAGGCTTTACTGCCAGGAGAGAGGGTCCCTTTCACATTTTGCAGATGTTCCATACCCCAGAGAGTGGGCAGGTAGCCCTATTGTTATGGGAGGAGAATAATGACATCACCCCTGGGTTTCAAGGGTTGAAAAGGAAGATCTGCCTGACTCCTGGAGGTGGGGCTCCCAGGGGAAAGGAGGACAAGTTCTGGTCTGGAAGGTGCTCGAGCAGGAGACCGTTTGACCTGCTATGCTGGGGCAGCTGACATCCTGGCTGTGCTTGGGACCTGAAAGAGCTGAGTGCTAGGGGCTGTCCCCTGGGACCCCCATGAAAGGTGCCCATGCCTGAGGGGACTTTCTGTCCTGGAAGAGCCACTACAGAGACAGCTGGATCCCCTGATACCAGGGACACTGTTGTACCAAGCAAGACCTTAGTGAGAACGTTCAGCAGAATCATTCTGAGCAAACTCCAGGCTCTTCATGCTTGGAACTATAAACCCCAGGGTGACTTCCCAGGGGTAAGTGGTCAGACTCCCTGCTTACCTGGCAGGTGAGGGCTTAGATCAGTTTTATTTTGAACGCATGCAATTGCATTTGAGGCTGTGGAGCTGATGATGCTGGTTACAAGTGGATAAGGAAGCTGAGGCTCAGAGAGGTAAAGACATTTGCCCCAAGACACACAGCAGGTGTATCGCAGGTCCAAGATACGTGCATAAGTGAGTCCCATTTCAAAGACGGTGCCCTCTGTACCCACTCCAAGGGTCCCTGGCACACCTACACCTGAAGTGGCAATTCACAGAGAGAGGCTGGAATTTCCATTTAAGAAGAAATGCTCCTGGCTACCGACTTACATCGATGAAGGAGAAGTCATCCACTCTCTTTTCAGGGCAGGCGTCCGGTGCGGGCGGCCCCTCCATCCCATCGGTGGATTCCAGGTCAGTGCTGGAGTGGTCCACGCTGGTGCTCCGCTGGTCCCTGGAGCAGTCATACTGGTCCCCGGCCGAGGTGGGCTCCGTTTGGGAGGACAGAGAAGACAAACGGCTGCTGGGGGGCTGTTTCCTTGTCGATGTGGCACTGCTATCTGGGGACTCAGTGGCCAAGCTGCCAAAAAAGGGAATGAAGGGAGACATAGTTATGGAGAATGTTTCAGAGAACGGGATTTCAAGTGAAAGATGCTGCTGGCAGCATAGCTTGGGGTATGTTTTATAAGCCAGGTAACAACAGACAGAACATCCCAGCAGAAGACCCTCTTTGGAAACAGCACAAGATGTGCCAGCGAGGTGCTGTTTAAGGCACTGCCTGGAACGCCTGGCCAGGTGCAGAACAGGAGGAGTCAGTCCTGTGCCACTCAAGATCCTTTAGCCCTGTGCTGTCCTGGACGGAAGCTGCTTATCACAGGTGGTTGTTGGGTCCTTGCAATGGAGCAAGTGACAGAGCTGAGATGCCGTGAGTATCTTACACACTGGATTTCCTATACCTTACACAGTGGATTTCCAATACTTTGAATGGAAAAAAAGAATGTAAACTGCCTCACTAATAACTTTTCATGTTAATTACATGTGGAAATGATAGTATTTTGAATCCCTTGGTTCTGATAAAATACATCCCTAAATTGAATTTCACTTGTTTCTTTTTATTCTTTTGGTGTAGCTACCAGGACATTTTGAATTACATGTATGTCTTGCATTTGCAGCTCACATTGTAATTCTTTTTTATTTATAATTGGTACATAGTAATTACACGTTTCTGGGGTACAGAGTGGTGTTTCAGTACAAGTATATATTGCATAAGGATCAAATCATCATGTTGTATTTCTGCTGGGCAGTGCTGATGTAGATCAAATTGTTATCAGCAGTTACCCATGGAAGAGCAGGTGGTGGGACCTGCGTTATTTCATTCACTCATTCATTCAGTCATTTAATAAAAATCTACTGAGCACTTACTATGTGCCAAGCATTGTGCTAAAAAATGTGTCATTCAATCCTCTCCAACAATCCTATGAGGATTATCCTATAACTGCCACAATCCTACAAGTTAGGGTTGGTGACATGGTTTGGATTTGTGTCCCCATCTAAATCTCATGTTGAATTGGAGGAAGGGCCTGGTGGGGGGAAGTGATTGGATCATGGGGGCAGATGTCCTCCTTGCTGTTCTCATGATAGTGAGTGAGCTCTCACAAGATCTGATGGTTTAAAAGTGTGTGGAACCTTCCCCTTCTCTCTCTCCTGCTGCCAGGTAGGACGTGCCTTGCTTCCCCTTCACCTTCTGCCATGATTGTAAGTTTCCTGAGGCTTCCCCAGCCCTGCAGAACTGTGAGTCAATTAAACCTCTTTCTTTTACAAATTACCCAGTCTCAGGCAGTTCTGTATAGCAGTGTGAAAACAGACTAATATAATTGGCCTCATGAACTTAAGTATTCTTATTCACCTTGTTAAAGGTGAGGAAACTGAGGCACAGAGATGTAAATTAGCTTGCCCCCAGCAGCAGGACTGGGATTGAGCCCAGGCAGTCTGACTCCAGCGTCCATGTCTTTGGCTCTCTCCTACTTCTGAAATCTCTTCCTATGATAGTATAATCAGGTATCGCTTGGGTCATTGGAACCATGTAAGATAGAAAATGTACAGATAATTCAAGTCATTAACAACTTCCTGCCCTGCCTCCGCCCACATATTAAAAACAACACCTAAGCCAATAGCCTAGCAAAGCCTCCAGGTCATGGGAAACCCTTGCCTTGAGAAAGGACAGGTGGGCACACCTGACAAGTGGGCCTACTCTCAAGACCACCAGGCTGCTCCCTTGAGCAGAACTTTCCACAGGTGTGCTGGCATTTCACCGTGCTTTCTGTCAGCTCTGGGATGATTTTATTACTTGTCATATGGAGGATGTTAAGGTTGTAAGGTGGATTGAGGCAAATCTACACGGGATGAAGGTAACACCACCGAGAGACAGCAGGTGGCACCACTGTCCAAGGCTGGATGCGCCATGCTCCTGGGGTGGCCCGAGGAGGGGAAGCTGCAGTGTCTCTGTGGGACAGCAGGGAGCACCCCCTCAGGGGCGCACCCAAGTCCACGCTCCAGGTCCCACAGGTCCCAAGTCAGAGCTGGGGAATGGACACCCCGAGAGAGGAAGGGGCTCCTAGGGTCACACAGTGACATGTGCAAAACCAAGACCTGGGTTTCCAGACTCTCAATCCAGTGCTCTTGCAGGGGTACTCTAAAGAAATTTAAGTAAGCTCATAACTAAACACATATTTCATGGGTCAGTGGGAAAAACAGCTTTCTTGGGCACTGTAAAAAACCTTTGTTTTCCTTTTACTTTTTCTTATCCATTTTCAATTCTATCACCCCCTCCCAACTTTAATATTGGTGACTTTATCATTTTTATCACTGTGGTAAAATACAATTTGCCATTGGTTGTGGAGCCATCATCACTGTCATCCTAGAAATTTCCATCACCCCAAAAGGAAACCAGGTACCCATGAAGCAGCCACTCCCCATTCCCTCTCCACCCCCAGCACCTCATCTGTTTTCTGTCTCTATGGTATTTGCCTATCTTGGATATTTCATATATCTTTTTTTTTTTTTTTTTTTTTTTTTTTTTTTTAGACAAAGTGTCTCTCTCTGTCACCCAGGCTGGATTGAGTGCATTGGCGCCATCTTGGCTTACTGCAGCCTCCATCTCCCGGGTTCAAGTGATTCTCGTGCTTCAGCCTCCTGAGCAGCTGGGATCACAGGTGCCCACCACCACACCCAGCTAATTTTTTTTTTGTATTTTTAGTAGAGATGGGGTTTTGCCATATTGGCCAGGCTGGTCTCAAACTCCTGGCCTCAAGTGATCTGCCTGCCTGGGCTTCCCAAAGTGCTGGGATTACAGGCGTGAGCCACTGCGGCTGACTCATAATCTTTTTTTTGTTTGTTTTTTGAGACAGAGCCTTGCTCTTTCCACCAGGCTGGAGTGCAGTGGCACAATCCCGGCTCACTGCAACCTCTGCCTCCTAGGTTCGAGTGATTCTCCTGCCTCAGCCTCCTAAGTAGCTGGGATTACAGGTATACGCTGCCACACCCAGCTAATTTTTTGTATTTTAGTAGAGATGGGGTTTCACCATGTTTCCCAGTCTGGTCTCGAACTCCTGAGCTTGGGCAATCTGCCCGCCTCAGCCTCCCAAAGTGCTGGGATTACAGATGTGAGCCACCGCACCCGGCCCATAATCTTTATTAGTTTTTTTTGTACTTCCTAATTTCTTTTTTAAAACCAGAATGGGTTCCTCTTATAATTACAGACTGGAGGTTTTAGCAATATAGAAATCAGGAGGTGGGTGGGCTGCAGCAACTCCAGCCCAGCTGCCCCCTTTACAGCCAGAATCCCATCGCACGTGTCCTACCTCTCCCCGCTCTGGCACTGCTCTGTCCACGTCCCATACTGGCTGCCGGCTTCGTGCACGAGGGTGTCAGTGTCCTTGGGTTCAGCAGGCCGCCGGGAGAAACATTGCTTCAGCTGGTCCTGCAAAGACAAGCCAGATGTGAGATTTCTACCAGGGAATGTACTCAGAACCCCCATCCCGGCTAACACGCAAATCAGATCGCATGGTCCCCCACTCAAACCCATTCCAGCTCCCCGCTGCCCTCCTAAGTGGGGCCAGACATCTTGGTTGGGCACTAGGGTGACCAATCGTCCTGGTTTGCCAAGATATCACAGGATACAGGAGTTTCAGTGCTAAAAGTGGGCAAACTGGGATGAAGTGGTCACCCTACCTGGCATGTGGAGCCCTGCAGGGCATCGCCTGGCCCCCACCTCAATGGCCCTCTCTCCTCCTCTCAGTACAGCCTGGGCACACTTCTCTCATCTTCAGTGTTACTCAGACTCATGGATCTGGCTGGGGGAAGCTCCATGCACCCGCCTGCCCAGGTTCCTACCACCACCGTGTTTCCCAACCGCATCACCAGACACAACATCCGTGGAGCACCGAACTTGGGACAGGCATTGGGCTGAGCTCCTGACATGAGATCACCTGGTTGAACTACAGTCCCTCCACAATCCCATGGGGTGGATCTTATTACGATCCCCATTTTACAGATGATAAAATTGAGGCTTAAAAACATGAAATTATGGCCGGGCACTGTGGCTCACGCCTGTGATCCCAGCACTTTGTGAGGCCAAGGTGGGCGGATCACGAGGTCAGGAGATCGAGACTATCCTGGCTAACATGGTGAAACCTCATCTCTACTAAAAATATAGAACATTAGCCGGGTGTGGTGGCAGGCGCCTGTAGTCCCAGCTACTCGGGAGGCTGAGGCAGGAGAATGGCAAGAACTCGGGAGGTGGAGCCTGCAGTGAGCCGAGACTGCGCCACTCCAGCCTGGGCGACAGAGAGAGACTCCATCTCAAAAAAAAAAAAAAAAACCATGAAATTACACGCCCCAAATCAAATAGCCAGTAAACAGCCAGTGAAGTGGAATTCAACCCCCAGGTCCAAACAACTGTGCTTCAGGCAACATCAATCCCTTGGGCTCTTGCAACCTGGTCTGTTGCTGGTCTCAGCCTTTGGCCTGGGCCCTCAGAAAGGGCAGGCAGGGAGCAAGGGTGCTGATTAGCACAGACATGACCACAGGGCCAAGCCTGGCACACAGTGGAAAGGCCATAAATCCCCATTAAATGACTGAACTGCTGTCTTCCCTCATTTGTCTGCTTTGCAAATTAAAAGCCCATTCCCTGTGATGTGGCCACTGAAGTGGCTGCCACTTAGGCTTGTGCTTTGTTGAGTGGGGAAGCTGGTGCCCTCAAGACAAAACCAAAAGTCCAATCCTTGTATGGGCCGTTGGCACACTGATGACTCAGATGGCCTTGGCTGCCTGAGCTTTGAATGACGCTCTCAGTCACCTTTTTTTTTTTTTTTTTTTTTTGAGACAAGGTCTTACTCTGTCACCTAGGCTGGAGTGCAGTGGTGCAATCACAGCTCACTCCAGCCTTGGCCTCTGGGGCTCAAGTGATCCTCCTTCCTGAGACTCCCAAGTAGCTGGGAGCACAGGTATACACTACCACACTCAGCTATTTAAAAAACTTTTTTTTGTAGAGATAGGGTCTCGTCATGTTGCCCAGGCTGGTCTTAATCTCCTGGGCTCAAGAAGTCCTCCTGCCTCGGCCTCTCAAAGCATTGCAATTACTGGCATAAGGCACCACGCCCAGCCCCAGTCACAGTCTTTTGATGAGGAATTTGGAGATGGGGGTTAGGGCATAAGCCTGGCCCAGAAAGACAAACGGGGCTCATCTTTACTCCTTACATTCTGTTCCATTTGAGATCAGGAGGCACATTCTGCTGGAATATGCTTCAGATCATCTCCTGCTCAAAAACCTTCCGGGGTTCCCTATTGTCCTCACGCAGAAATCCAAGGCCCCTTGCAGGCGAGCCCCCAAATTTCCTGTCTGATCCCATCCCCTACCCTTGCTCCAAACAAACTCTCTATCCCACACTCTTTGGCTTACTACATACCATATCCACACAAGCCTCACACACTCCTGGCCTCTGCAGCCTTGTTTGTGTCATTCCACCTCCCTATCCATCCTTCTTACCCAAAGCTATTGCAACCCATGGTGATATCTCCTCCCTAAACTTTTTTTTTTCCTAGATGGAGTCCCACTCTGTCTCCCAGGCTGGAGTGCAGTGGCGCAATCTTGGCTCACCACAACCTCTGCCTCCCAGGTTCAAGTGATTTTCTTGCCTCAGCCTCCTTAGTAGCTGGGATTACAGGCACACACCACCATGCCTGGCTATTTTGTTTGTATTTTTAGTGGAGACGGGGTTTCACCACATTGGCCAGGCTGGTCACGAACTCCTGACCTCAGGTGATCCGCCCACCTCGGCCTCCCGAAGTGCTGGGATTCCAGGCGTGAGCCACCACTGTATACCCTGGATGATTTATCAATTGTACCAGGCAGAATGTGACACATAAGTTATATTATGCAACTGATATTTACTGAGCACCTACTACATGCTAGGCACTGGGGAACTGGGTGTGGGAGGTCACAGCACAGACGCAGGCTCTGGGATTCTGCAACTCATCAGATGTGCCCTTTAAGACTGGGATGCTCCAATGTTTCCGTTCCCCTCTTGGAGCCTGCCTGGCACGCAGTAGGTGCTCAGTTAACGGAGGTGGGCTGATTGTTCCTCAGCAGTTTATCTTCCTCCCAGGCAGGGGAGCCAGCCTCTTCTCAGGTTCTTTGGAACCACATAGAGCCGAGAAAGCACTTGTGGTCCGTGTGGTCCTGCAGAATGAGTGGGCACCTGGGCAAAAGCCCGCTGTGTGGCCTCAGGGCTCTGGCTTCCCTCTCTGAATTGCAGAGAAGTTACAAGAATTCAGTGAGAATATAATGGTCACCCCAGGGCACAGACGCAAACTGACAGCTCCTAGAACAGGGCCCAGCACTCAGGAAACATCCCATAAATGGTCACCTCCTTTCCATTCTCTTTCTCTTGCCTTTTAGAGATACTCATATACCCCATGATGTTCGTGGGAATACTGTGAATGAGGTGTATACAAGGACGGGAATTCAGAATAAATCCCTCAGTCACCCCTGCTAAATGGCTACACTCATAGACCTGAATAAGAGCTGCTGTCCACTCTTAATTCTACTGTCTGTAGAAGCTTTTCTGTCTCTAGTTACAACATAACACCTTACTCATTGTAAAACATTTAGGAGTAACGGAAAATCACGAAGAATACATTTTAAAAGAACTCATCACCCAAAGACAGTATCCTGTCATAGTCCTGCCTGGAATTTTCTCAGGATCAATTCACCTACATCACCATTTTACTGGCTGAAGAATATTTCACTTTTCGGATGAAGCATCTTCCAATTAACCAGACCCCAAGTGCTGGGACTTTTGGTTGCTGAGGATTTTCTTCACCACTAGAATCAATAATATGACAAACAACCCTGAGGCTAAATCAACACATCTCTGCAATTATTCCCGTAAGAGAAATTCCTAGGTATAGAGTCACCAGGTCAAAGGGCTCTGGGATCCGGATGAGCAAGCCAGCTTTGGAAGAGGCTGCCTAACTTCCAAGCCCACAGGCAGCACATGGGGATAGCTGTTAGCGCGCTGTAGGGATGCAGTCAGGCCCTGCTGGGGAGTGTTATGTTTTTGCCTTGCAAGGCAAGGTCACCTGATATACTCAGAGACACAGCACCGTGGACAGAATTCTCCCTGGGACGTGGGGCTGGAAGTGGTCATCTGAGCCCGCTCCCAGCTCCTTACTGTTTTCAAAGATGTGATGGAACTGGCCATTCCCTAACTTAATGCCCTTCAGAGGTCAGAATCAGAGGCCAGATGCTGGGGACTCAGGGGTTGTTTCTGGTGGAGGACAAGACATCGTTGTCCCAAGCAGCTTGTTGTCCCGAGGCTGCAAGGTGGATGCTGGGCTTGTGCCTGGGTGTGCTAAGCTCAGTGGGAAGCAGAGGAGTGACAGCTTATAGCTAGGGTGGGGACCCAGGGCAGGGCTTGCTGTCTCTGCTCGGCCCAGCTGTGCGGCCTGCCTAAGTGACTCCACCCATCCAAGCCTCAGTTTTCACACTGGAAAAACAAGGACTAAAGTTTTGAGGTATCAAGAGATAATCTCCGGAAAGTGTTAAGCTCACTGCCTGGCACATAAATGGGTGCCCAGGAGATGGGAACCGTCATGATAGCAGCAATTTTCAGGCCCTCTTTGGAGTCAGGCAGGGGAATGGAGGCTTGGCAAAGGGTTCTTAAAATCCCTGAGAGAGGGGGATCCCCCTCGGGGCTGAGGGACGGAAGAAGGAATTTTCAGGGGCCCCCTAGAAACCAAAAGGTCAAGTCCATTGCTGAGGGTGAAACCAGGGCAGGCGGCAAGGGGGCAGTTTCCAGACCTCTTGCGGATGGCCCTGGGGATAAATGGTGTCCAACCAAAACATGGTGGCTTCCCTTTATACAACCATCTGTGTGCCCTCCCCACAGAGGTCTGGGATTCAGGCTCAGGGATCTGAACTCTCCAAGAGTCACGGATGGATGGGTTTTCTCCCTCCACCACCTAATGCCAGACTGAGGGTCCGGAGGCCAGCGCTGCTGCCTCCTCTCTCGCCTTCACTGCCACACTGCATCGATCCTCAGTCCCTCAAAGTCTCTTTCTGGAACATTCCTTCCAGCTATGACCAGCTATCTGTTCACCCACAGCGGCAGCTTCCGAGGGGCCTCCCCTGTCATCCTTCGCCCTGTATGTTCTTCTCATTCTACTTTCCAAAACTGAGTAAGTCCCTGCTCAAAGCCCTTCCACAGCCCCCCACGTCCCTCCGGGTAAAGGCTGGGGTTAGGGATAGGGTTACGGCCTGCGGGACCTGCATGGGTACGGGGCCTGGTGGGCTCAGCAGCTCCTTCAGTGTTGCTTCCCTCCTCCCATAGCCCTCCTCTCGCCCCCCAGTCCCTCCCACTGGCTCCTCCAGCCCCATTTCCCTCCCCTCACATTCCTCCCTCTCACCTCCAGACCTGGTGGAGCAGCCACCACCTCCGAGTTATCATTCAGATTTCAACTTTGATGGCCAGGAAGCCTTCCCTAAACTTTCCCGCCATCCTACCCTGAGGGCTGGCTCAGGAGGCCCCAGGCTCCCATCGTCCCCTAGACCTCAGGTCTCTGCATCTGTGCCATCTGATACAGTAGCCACTAGCCACTTATGACTATTTAAATTTAATTTATATTAATTGACATTAAATAATACTAAGAATTCAGTTCCCCTGTGGCATTAGCCATATTTCAAGGGCTCCACAGCCACCCACCATACTGAACAGCATGGAGGATACATTTCTATCACTGTAGAAAGCTGTAGTGTACAGCACTGCTGTAGAACTTTCCACAGTATAATAATTATCATTTACCAGTTTCTTAGCAGTCTTCCCTGAACAAACACTGCTTCCAGAGCCAGAACACCTGGACTTGAATCCAGAGACCACCACATGGTAGCTATATGACCTTGGACGAGCTACTTCTCTGTGTCTCAATGTTCAATCAAAGTAGGTTATGGTGAATATAACTGCATTGTCTGCTCTTTAACACAGACCCTCAAATCTGGAGTCATGTAGGGGGCTAGGGTACCTAAGGGAATTCATCTTGTGAATGCAGTTTAAGAAAGCAAGCTGTTAATCAGCACTTTTATCTAGTTAGTATCCTGGTAACCTTGTGTGCATTACAAGTTATTCATGCCTCATCATTCTACCAGAACTTGGCGGGACTTCAAATCACAACACTTGAGCTTAGCCCCAGAGCTACAAGGCCTCAAAATCAACCACACACACACACACACACACACACACACACACACACACACACACACACGCCTGCAACTCTCTCTCTCTTTTTTTTTCTCGAGACGGAGTCTAGCTCTGTTGCCCAGGCTGGAGTGCAGTAGCGCAATCTTGGCTCACTGCAAGCTCCACCTCTTGGGTTCAAGCGATTCTCCTGCCTCAGCCTCCCTAGTAGCTGGGACTACAGGTGGGTGCCACCAGGCCCAGCTAATTTTTGTATTTTTAGTAGAGACGGGGTTTCACCATGTTGCCCAGGCTGGTCTCGAACTCCTGACCTCGTGATCTGCCTGCCTTGGCCTCCCAAAGTGCTGGGATTACAGGCATGAGCCACCATACCAGGCCCCTGCAACTCACTTTCTAAAAGTCAGGTTGTTTTATTAGCTTTAAGGCAGGATGTTCTTCCAACTCCGTTTTGCTTCACAGGCTGCTGTAAAAAACACCCTTAGTGACTGCAGGCAGGTGGATAATCTACAAGACACTCTGAAAATACACATGATGAATTAAAAGGCAGGCAGAGAGCTCTGCCTGAATTGGTCTCCATTTATCCAAGTCTCCAATCCCTACCTCGATTTGGTCATATGTCAAATGAGGTTGACTGAATACTATAAAGTACACCTGGACGGACCCTCTCAGTCCATTCAGTCGGCCCTTCCTTTTCAGATAAGAAAATGGAGGCCCAGAAACAGGAACAGCTATGGGGCTATTAGTTCTCCTGGTGAGTGGGAAGCGGAGCTGGGGAGACTGGAACCCAGGCTCTGGGCTCCTTTTCCCGGTGCTCCTTCCTGCCACCAACATTCTACTTGCCCCACCTTTTCTATGATGCGTCAGGAGGCTCTCAAAAGGAGATGTAGGTTACAATGCTCTGAAAAACCTCAAGACTTGGCAGGTTTAAAAACCACTTGCCTGGACTGGCTTGCCAAGCCCCAAAGCCACTGGAAGGTGAGAACTCTGGGCCCTTGTCTTGCAGGCAGACAAGTGCCTCAGTGGACAGCTTTGGGGAGACAGGCTAACACATACCCCCTAAAGGCTATATTAAAACAACCCATAATATATGTCCCCAAATTTAAAATCTGCATAGCCTTAATTCAGTAACTTTCACTCCAGAAATTTATCTCAAGGAATCCATCAGAGATACCTGCCAAGATCTATGAACTTGGACACCGCCCTGCAGGATTAGTTATTATTGCAAAATACTAGAGACAACCTAAATGTTCAATAAGGCAGGGAATGGTGAAATACAATATCCACGCAATGGATAAATACAGCCAAGGAATGGCCGGGCGTGGTGGCTCACGCCTGTAATCCCAGCACTTTGGGAGGCCGAGGCAGGTGGATCACAAGGTCAAGAGATCAAGACCATCCTGGCCAACATGGTGAAACCCCATCTCTACTAAAAATATAAAAATTAGCTGGGCGTGGTGGCGTGCACCTGTAGTCCCAGCTATTTTGGAGGCTGAGGCAGGAGAATCTCTTGAACCCAGGAGGCGGAGGGTGCAATGAGCCGAGATCGCACCACTGCACTCCAGCCTGGGTGACAGTAAAAGACTCTGTCTCAAAAAAAAAAAAAAATACAGCCAAGGAAAATAATGTCCAGAAGTAATATTTACTGTCACAGAAAGATGTCTGCCATAAACTAGAAAACGTAAAAAAAAAAAAATTTTTTTTTTGAAACAATGTCTCACTCCATCACCCAAGCTGGAGAGCAGTGACACTGTCACGGCTCACTGCAGCCTCGACTCCTCAGGCTTAAGCGATCCTCCCACCTTAGCCTCCTGAGTAGCTGGGACTACAGGCATGTGCTACCATGCCTGGCTAATTTTTGTATTTTTTGTAGAGACAAGGTTTCACCGTGTTGCCCAGGCTGGTCTTGAATTCCTTGGCTCAAGCAATCTACCTGCCTCTGCCTCCTAAAGTGCTAGGATTATAGGCCTGAGCCACCATGCCAGGCCAAAAAAATTTTTTTTAAGGTAACAAAACAATGTATGTTGTGGCACCAGTTTTGTGAAAACAAACACATAAATGGGAGTGTAGGTACGCATCATAAATTACCAATCAGAAACAGGCTCTTAGTCAGTCTACACCAGACTTTAGCAAACTTTTTCTGTAAAGGGCTAGATAGTAAATATTTGGGCTTTGTGGGTCATGATTGTCTCTATTCCAGTTACTCAATTCTGCTGTTGTTAATGCAAAGGCAGCACAAGACTCATAGCTAAATGAGTGTGCATGGCTGTGTCCCAATAAAACTTTATTTACAAAAGAAGCAGCCAGCTAGATTTTGCTTTCAGGCAGTAGTTTGCTGATCTCTGATCTATAGGGGCCATTTCATTCATCACAGTACCCCAGCACTTAGAACAATACCTCACCTCTAGTAGTTGTGGAATAAACATTTGTTGGAGAAATATGTTTCTGAGAATAATATTTTTGCAGTGAGTAACCATGAGCTTCTTAAATAGAAAAGGTGATATAGTTACACAGGGGATGGGAAAAAGAGATACCTGCATGTATTTTGGGATGTTTGACACATCCGCCTAAGAAAGAACCCTGAGTCAGGGCAGTGCTCGGTGGCACACAGCTGACAGAGCGGTTCTGAGAGATTCCAGAAGTGTGTCCCAATCCCCTCTGCAATTCTATACCCCCGGCTGTGCAGGGAGCTCTGTGGTCATGGGGCCCAGGCCAGCGTGGGGGACACGCGCTCTGTCCCAGTGCCCCTGTGGGCCCAGGCAGCTTCTCATCCTGTGTCCAGGCCAGACCAGTACCATGGCCAAGCAATAACAGTAATAACAACGGCAGGGGCTGACACTCCTGAGTGCTGACAATGTGCCAATCATCATGCCATGGAAAGCGCCCAAGAAGCCTATGAAGTAGGAACCATGAGGAACCCATTTCACAGAGGTGGAGACTGAGGCCCAGGGAGTCGATCTGGCATGCCCAAGGTCACATGGTTTGGAAGGGGTGGAGCTGGGATTTGAACCTGAGTTTGCCTGGCACCCAAAGACATCCAAAGACAGCACATTCTCCTGACTCTGGCTTGACACTGAGGGCTTTCCTGGGTCCTCAAGGACCATTTTACAGAGGGGAAAACTGAGGACCAGGCAGTGGGAGGCATGCCCAGCCAGGCCTGAAACCCAGCGTCCTGACTCCCTGGCCAGTGCTCTGGTCACCACGGGCCATCCCGAAGTGCATCCACAGGTGGGGTCTCAGCTGGGCCCAAGAAGAGGAGAAGGGGAGGGGCTGGAGGCCAAGGATGGGCCAAGTCCCCCAGTCTGTCTCACATCCACCCTGCACACCCAGCTGTCAGGGCCGTCTTTTCAGAAGGTCCAGCATGGCCTCGGCACACATGCTCCCATCCCTCCAGCGGCTCCCTTCCAGCACTCTGAAGATAAAACCAGGGTCCTCACTGGGCCCTGTGGGTCCCACTTGATCAGCACTCACTCCTGGTGCCCTCATCTCACCCTCTTTCCTCACCCGCTCTGATCTGGCCACGCGATCCTCACACACACAAGGCACCATCGTGCCACAGGCCCGTCTGAGCTGTTGGCTCCGCCTAGGATGCTGCCTTCACGGGCCCAGGCCCACTCATCCTTCAGATGGCACGCTGATGTCAGCTCCTCTTACGGGCTTCCCTGACCCCTGGCGGTCTACGTGGGCATCCTCCCCTTCAGAGCCCTGGCCTCAGTTGGTGGTACTGAAGTTATTTGTATGACTTGTTGAATGTGTGTCCCTCCCAGCACATGCAGTCTCCGAGGGGGTCGCTGTTTTCTGTCACAATTCTCAGTGCTTAGTTACAGTACCTGGCACACAGTAAGTGCTCAATAAATAGGAAGGAGGGAAGGAGGGAAGAAAGAAGGAAAAGGGAAGTTAGGAAGGGAGGGAACAGAAGAAAGGGATGGGAGAGGAAGGGAGAAGCAAGGAGGGAAGGGGAGGGGAAGGAAGGGGGTCAGACTAGAAGGAACTAGATGGGATATGAGGCTGGGCAGACCCCTCAGGACCCTCTCTCAAAGCTGCCAGCAAAAACCTGCACAGCATCCCCTCCCATGGA
Organism: Nomascus leucogenys; assembly: GCF_006542625.1. Classification (NCBI taxonomy): domain Eukaryota; kingdom Metazoa; phylum Chordata; class Mammalia; order Primates; family Hylobatidae; genus Nomascus; species Nomascus leucogenys. The sequence goes on along the minus strand of NC_044387.1, from coordinate 52,228,365 downwards.
CTTGAGTCCCAGCTGAGAGAGAAGTCAGGATGTATGATGGGCTTCTGGGCAGACCACTGTGTCACCTCTGGTTACAGCACAAGCCAAGTCTTGCCCCATCCCCAGCTCTATGTCAGGGGAGGAATGGCACTTCTTGGGGAAAGCTGTGGGACAGCAGCCACTGACTCCCCCTCAGTGGGCTCCAAGGACAACAATGTAGGTGTGGCCAGGCTGGGCCAGGTGTGGCCAGGTGTAGTCAGGTGTGGCGGATGTGGCTGGGTGTGGTGGCTGAGGCAGGGGCATGGTCCAGGGTCTGGGCTGATCTCCTGGCTGCAGGCTACTCAGGACATGCTGTGGACACTACTCAGTGGGGCAGGAAGGCCTTGAGGTCATCTCTGGGGTTGATGCAAGCCTGGTGTGGAGGAGGGAGAGTAGAAGAGGAGAGGGAGACAGAGACAGGCAGTCAGAGGCAGAGAGAGAAGCAGCAAGGACAGAGACGGGAGCAAGACCGAATCGAAAGAGCAAGCCCAAGACTGAGAAGCACGGAGATGGGCGCAGAGAGACACAGGGCAAGAGTGACAGGGAGGTGGAGGGGCATGTGTGCCCAAGCCTCTGAATGAGGGGGCTGGATGGGCCCACCTGGGCTGCGGCTCTGTGGCTCCACCCGTAGGGACACACCCGTGTGCACCTGTGTGCATGTGGCTGAGCTGTAACTCCTGACCCATTGTCATGAGCACAGGTGCCATCCTCAGCTCTGGCTCCACTCCCTAGATGACCTCAAGCAAGGCCCTGCCCTTCTCTGTGCCTCAGTTTACTCTCTTGATGATCAGTGGTCTGGGACTGGAGGTCTCAGCAGCTCTCTGCAGCTTGATGGCTAACCTCTGACTGCTGGCTAATGTCCAGTGTTTACAAAACCTTCTGCGTGAACTGTCGGTGTAAAGGGTTTGGCTCATTCCCCTTTAAGTCAGCATGTATTCAGATTGTTCACAATGTTGGCGGTGCACCCACCTAACTAATGATGAAATAATGGGGCTCACTCCTTGGGGCTTCAATATAACCAGTTTTTATAAACATTCCAGAGATATGCTAACAGCCCTTACTGATTAGCAACCTAAACCACAAACTTTTAGGTTGCAGATATGAAATTAACCTATCCTGATGCTCTGACATATTGGAGGTGGGACAGGTTAGCAGTTCTGAGCTAGGGCTCTATGACCGAGCAGACCAGAGAAATCCAGCTCTGCCACTTGCTAGCTACAACTCAACCTCTCTACCCTCAACTTCCCCATCTGTAAAATGGGAAGCTTGGGGGTGTTGGCAGGATTATGTCAATGTCTGGGGAGAACTAGCACATGCCTGGCATGTGGTCGGTGCCAAACAGATGCCAGTCCACATGATGTTGGTGTCCACTGTTCAGTTCCGAAACACATCGTTTTAACAAACATCATGACAAGGTGCTAACAGGTTCTGATGAGGTCTGACAGTTCTGTCTTTCAGCTAAGAACCAGAGTGGCTACCTAAAGCAGATCCCCCAGCATCTCCCTGGACCTGATGTCCAGGGAGACTAGGACTCCCTCCAAGGGCACCCTGGGGAAGGTCCTACATCACATAATGATCCGCAGCCCCAGCTCTGCAGGGCAGATGAGTCACCCACCGTGGTGCGCAGGCTGCAAAATGATGCCTGTGGCAGAGACATGCTGTCTCCATGGGACAAGCGTTACCCAAAGTGACAGGAACACAAGTTTGCAGCTGGTCTGCAGGAGGCGTATTTGGTTTCCCAGCTGGGAGTGCCTGACAAGGCTCTGAGTGGGGGCTTCCTTGGAGGCTATAAACAGAAACAACAGCTGGGCTGGAAGGCCCAGGCCCCTGTCGGCCTCAGAGGCAGGGTTCCCCTAGACCCAAGAAGCCCAGTGGGAACCCTAGAGCCTGCGCTGTGGGTGTCAGAGGTGGGCAGGGAGGCAATAAGAATAGTAACAGCCACAAACACCTAAGAAGCGCCAACTGCACGCCTGGCACCATGTCAGATTCGTTATGTAGACCATCAAGTTTAATTCCCATAATAGATACTGTTAATATCCCCATTTCACAGATAAGGGAGCTGAGGCTCTGAGACATTAAATAGTAACAATAGCAGACACTTGGATGGCGCTTACTGCATGCTGGGCCGTGACATTTAGTCCTCCCAACAATCCGAGGAATCGGGTACTGTTACTATCCCCACTTTCTGCATGAGAAGACCAAGGCACAGAGAGGAAGGAGCTCCATTCAAACCCAGGTGGCTGGGCTTCAAGTTAGTGGCCTGCGATTCCCCACTCTACCAACGCCCACTGTAGTTTCACCCAGGAAGTGCTCCTCGGTCCAGTGTGTCGGCTGCTGGCAGTATGGCCCGGGGTCTGTTTGGAATGTGTCCCTAAGATGTGGCCCAGGCATCCACTCCCCCAGGAAGCCTCTCCTGGCTGGCCCCATCCCTAGGTGGGTTCTTAGGACCCCCATAGAACCCCCTGTGCTCACTTCGTCATAGAAATTATTGGGCTGGGCTGTGGTTATCATTTGTTTGACTGTCTTCTCTAAACTGTAAGCTCCCTGCGGGCAGGAACTGGGGTCTGTTCGCCCTCAAATGCCAGTGCCAAGTTCAGAGACAGCCACAGTGGACAGGAAGCAAGTGAAGATGGATGGATGGATGGAGTGAATGAACCCATAAATGACTCCCTGCCTCCTCTCTAATGTCAGAATGACACTGCTATTTACCCAGACCCTCTTGATATATCACAGGACCATCTGCTTTTATATATGTCCTTAAAATTTAATTCTTGTTGCTTTTTAAAACAAATTGTTTTTTATAAAACACTATGTGGGCTGGGCATGGTGGCTCACGCCTGTAATCCCAGCACTTTGGGAGGCTGAGGCAGGCGGATCACAAGGTCAGGAGATCAAGACCCTCCTGCCTAACACAGTGAAACCCCATTTCTACAAAAAATACAAAAAATTAGCCAGGCGTGGTGGCGGGTGCCTGTAGTCTCAGCTACTCGGGAGGCTGAGGCAGGAGAAAGGCGTGAACCTGCGAGGTGGAGGTTGCAGTAAGCTGAGATCGTGCCACTGCACTCCAGCCTGGGCAACAGAGCGAGACTCCGTCTGAAAAAAACAAAAAAAACAACTATGTGCAGCGTGCTGACAGTGAAACTGGGGTGGCCTGTGTGATACATTTAGGTGCAAAATAGGAGAGACTGATCCTGAGGGAGAAGAAAAATGCCCAAAATAATCAGGGGAGAGGGGAGGGGCACAGAACATTCTAGAAGTACTGTGGAACTCTTGCATGGAGATAGACAAATTGATGTTCCTTTTAACTCAGAATTTCTGTTACTATAAGCTCTACAGTTCTAAGGTTATGATGAGTCAAGGGAAAAGAGAATTTGGAGTTTTAAAAAATGTATTTAACCTAAATTATAGAACAATTATAATGTAGAACTCTATTTAATTGTTAGAAAGAATAGTTAAAAAGAATGAGGCAGACATAAGTTTACTGACATGGAACAACCTCCAAGATTCACTGTCTAGTGAGTAAAGCAAGGTGCAAAGTAACAGGTGGCGGACTCTGCCATTAGTGAGGGGGAAAAAAGTAAAGATCAAAATGTACAGAATATCTAAGGACACAAGAAAACTGCAATCATACTTGTCTCTAGGAGAGGAATTGCGTGACTAGAGGATGGGGAGAGATGACTTTTTTTTTATTCTACCTCTTTTTATATTTTGTAACATTTGCGGCTAGTGATATAAAAAGTACGTTTTGAAAATGTATAATTATATGTAAGTATATAATTCTTTTACGTTTCCCAGCATCTCCTTTTAATGGAATCTGCTCCCACTGATCCCAGCTTGGCTCCTCTTGGAGGGATTCTTAAAACAGCCTAAGCCCAATTTGACTTCTTTTTTTGAAACATCACATGTCAAAACATCTCTCTCATAGTTTATTTCAGGCTAGGACTCAACTTGTCAGGTGACAGAATTGCAGCCTTGCAGCGTACGTGTAAACCTGTTGAGGAGGCAGGGAGCTGGGTGTGTCTCCCCATTGACTGAGGACCCCAAATCCTCCAGCCCAGGGCCTGGTCTCTCTCTCCCTGGAAGGACACTGCCACCAAATCAGCTGTGTTCTATGGGAATGATAACATTCCAATGTCACAAAGTGGCTTGACCATCCCTGCTACTGGGAGTCCATCCAGCAGACAGATGCACGCACACACAGATCCACACATACATGTATATACACACAAATGTATATACACAAAACACACACACAGATGCATACATACATGTATATATACACAAACACATGTACACATATACACAAAACATACAAACACATGCAGATGCACACATATATGTATATATACACACATGCAAAGACACAAAAACACATACAGATGCACACATACACATATATACACACAAACACACATAAACACAACACATGCACACAAAAACGCACAAATACACACAAACATGTACACAAAAATACACATATGCACACATATACACACAAACACATATCCACACGAAAATATAAACACACACAGATGCATATGCACAAATACACACATATATGCACACAATTACATATACATAAAAAGCACATACAGGCTGGGCGCGGTGGCTCATGCCTGTAATCCCAGCACTTTGGGAAGCCGAGGAGGGTGGGTCACGAGGTCAGGAGATCGAGACCATCCTGGCTAACAGGGTGAAACCTCATCATGGCTAACACAGTGAAACCCTGTCTCTACTAAAAAAATACAAAAAAATTAGCCAGGCGTGGTGGCGGGCGCCTGTAGTCCCAGCTACTCGGGAGGCTGAGGCAGGAGAATGGCGTGAACCTGGGAGATGGAGCTCGCAGTGAGCCGAGATTGCACCACTGCACTCCAGCCTTGGCGCCACAGCGAGACTCTGTCTCAAAAAAAAAAAAAAAAAAAAGCACATACACACATACATGCACACAGACACACATAAATACACATACATATATATATACATACACACAAAACTATATGCATACACATACACAAATACAAGCACAGGTGCATACACACAAATACACACATATACAGGCAAATGCATATACACAGAAAAAATACACATAAACACACATATATACAAATACACACAAGCACAGGTACATAAATAGAAATACACACATAGGTATATACACATGCAAATGCATATACACAAAAATATACACATAACCACATGTATAAACACACAGATATGCATACACACAAATACACGATACTTATATATGTACACACAAATGCATATACACAAAAACACTCACACAAATATACACAAGCACATACACATGCACAAATATACACACACAAACATCTACACCAATGCACACACATACACAAAAAATACAGACAACACAAAAACACATATAAATACATGCACCCAATACACACACACAAACACAGGTGCATACACACAAATATACACAAATGCATACCTGCAAAAAACCGCACACAAACACACACATACACAAATACATAGAAACAGACACAAATACACATACACACAAAACATATATAATAACACACACAAACGCACAAAGGAATGGTCCCAGCAGCACTGTTTTTGGTAATAGCAAACACACAACCCAACTGCCCTTCCACAAGAGCACCTGATACCTAAACTATAGTTTATCAGTGCAAGGGAATAACATGGTGTCTCCATTCAAAACAACGACTGCCTCTTCAGAAGGCAGAAATTGGAGGGCTGATGTGGAAAGATGCGAAAATTATTATGAATAGGTTTAAAAAGAGCAAGGGGCAGAAAATGCCATCTCGAATCGAGCTCTGCTGATTAATCAACGTTTCCTATCCCAAGTATCCAAGGTCCCCTGGGCCTCAGACAGAGTGGGGGAGAGGGCGCAGAAGGCCTGAGTGGCAGGTGACAGAGGGCTCTGAGGAGGGTGTGACATGACAGGTGGGGACATCAGGGAAGGCAAAGCAGCCAGAGGGAACAGCCTGGGGAAGTTAACTGTCGTATCTATTAAGAGACTACTATTATGTGTGACTGGACAGCCCCCTCCCATCTGTCCTGCAGAGCAGCCTTGCATAGCTGGCCTGGCAGAGCTGGGGCCTATAGGAAGCTCAGCATGAATGAAGTCTCTCTTCCTCTGGAGTTGGGGACCTTGCAGCGGGGGTGAGGGGGTGCCTGGAACCTCAAGCTGTCAACCAGCAAGCAGATTCCTTTGTTGATGAACACCCCACCCCAGGGAAAGGGGGAAAACCAGTCAGGCTGACATTCCATTACCTGAGACAGAGCCAAGGGCTCTGTTTCCTTCTGGTGCTGAGCCCAGCCTGTGGCTTTGTTCAAAGACTCTGCCCAGGCCTAGAGTGCTGTCTGTTCTAACTCACAGCTAGCTCCACCCACCCCATTTCCCAATCCACCCCATGGTAAGCCAGAGGCCCTGGAAAACACCCAAGTGGATGGTATGTCTTTGGCCAACCCTTAACAATGCCCAAGTCAGGACAGAACGATCTCCTGCAGTGGTTCCTGTCTGTCCTGAGGAGGAATGAGCAAGTGATTATCTGCGCATCATATGGGCGTTAGGTCCTAAGTTGATCAGAGCAATCTGGTGAGCTCTCTGGAAGCCACAACTGTGAGCCCCGAGACATAGGGAGTAGGGCTGTTGAAGGCAGCTTATCAGCTGGCTGCAAAGCTGGTGCATGTGGAGAACCCAGAGGCCAGTTCAGGCAGACACAGTGCCTGGATAAAAGCCCCCAAATAAAACAACAAACCCACTGCATAGGCAGGCTTTCAGGCACGTAGGGAAGCCCTGGACATCCCTGGAGCCGGACTTTACTTGGCTGACTGAGAAGTCACACCTAGACTGTCCTCCTCCCTGATACCTCTCTGTACCTCCCAAGAATGCCTGAAGCAGTGAAGAAAAGAAGTAGTCTTAGGCGGGGCGCGGTGGCTCATGCTTGTAATCCCAGCACTTTGGGAGGCTGAGGCGGGCAGATCACGAGGTCAGGAGATCGAGACCACGGTGAAACCCCGTCTCTACTAAAAATACAAAAAAAAAAAAATTAGCCAGGTGTGGTGGCGGGCGCCTGTAGTCCCAGCTACTCGGAGAGGCTGAGGCGGGAGAATGGCGTGAACCCGGGAGACGGAGCTTGCAGTGAGCCGAGATTGTGCCACTGCACTCCAGCCTGGGTGACAGAGCGAGACTCCATCTCAAAACAAAAAAGGAAAAGAAAGGTAGTCTCTTGCCCCTGAGGTGCTAGGATGTCAGCTGCAGACCTTGAAGGTCACAGGATTCATGGAAGAGACACCAGGTTAGCTGGCACCTTGGGGTGAGGCAGACCCGTGCTCCAACCCTGGCTCCCTGGCACTTAGAAGCTTGTGCAGCCTTGGGCAAGGACTGCACTTCTCTGATTCGTCAGGGCTCCCAAAGGCCTCTGGGATGCTGCAGCCAGGATGCTCTGTGGCAGAAGGGCCCATTTCTCATTGTAGGGCAACATCCGAGTGCCCAGGACTCTAGGCGTTTGGGTTCTTCCTGGGCGAGCACACACTGTGGGGCAGGTGCCCAGCAATGCACTTGACTATGCCAGCCCCCAAAGGGGCCTCTCACCAACACCATGAGGCGGGTTCTACTGTCACAGCTCCACCAGCCCCAATCGCAAACCCAGGGGCCAGGTATGTCTCCATCTCAGGACTTTTCAGGTTTTAGAAAGGCAATGCATGGGTATATTGCATATTGTGAGATTCCCCCAGTGAGGTCTAGGATGGGGTTTCCCAACCATGGCACTACGGACATGTGGTGGGGGCTGTCCTGTGCAATGTGGGATCCCTGGACTCCAGCCACCAATGTCAGTAGCACCCCATTCTATCACGACAACCAAAAATGTCTCCAGACAAGGCCAAATGTTCTGGGGGCAAAGTCACCCCAGGTTGAGAACTCCTGGTCTAGTTGGTGCAGTCTCAACAGGAGTGGTATTATCCCCAAGCAGGGAAAATTGTTTCTAGGGGGACGTGTGGGAAAAATATCTTTCAATGTATGATGCACAGATATGCATATGGTACATATACAGATATACAATATATCTGTGGCAGTACAGATATACTATTGATATACTATACTATGTGGTAGTACAGTTACTGGGAAGGCAACTAGGGAAAAAATGTTTAGAAAGGCCCCTTGGGGGATGATAAATGAAAACAAGGTTCATAAACATGTGAGTAGGACAACACTCCACAAGCAAGCATGTTAATATTTCATGACACATAGGAAGAGCCTCACCATGTGGCATAAAAAAAAATCAGGAATAAAAATACAAAAATTAGGCAAGGCATGGTGGCTCACACCTATAATCCCAGCACTTTGGGAGGCCGAGGCGAGTGGATCACCTGAGGTCAGGAGTTCGAGACCAACCTGGCCAACATGGTGAACCCCCGCCCCCCGTCTCCACTAAAAATACAAACATTGGCTGGGCATGGTGGCATGCGCCTGTAATCCCAGCTACTCAGGAGGCTGAGGCAGGAGAATTGCTTGAACTCAGGAGGTAGAGGTTGTAGTTAGCCAAGATCGCGCCACTGCATTCCAGCCTGGGTGACAGAGCAACTCACCCAGGTGCACTGGTACAGGGGCAAGTTTTGCTCAAATGAGAGCTTTTTGAATTTCAGAAGGGTGGATCGGGGACTGCAAACCTGGTGTGGCATTTATATAGGAGAAAACTGAGGCTCAGAGAAATTAGGCAACTAGTCAGTGTATGTTCCTCTGTATATGCATGTGTCTGTGTGCCTGCACGGATGTGTTTGTGTGTACACGCGTGCTCACAGCAAGGTTTAGCTGACATGGGAGTGATTTAATCACCTCACACACACATGTAAATGGCCATGACAACGGACTTCTCAACCCACTCAGCAATGTGCAGCACAGCCTTAAAACTGTATATGGGCTTGGCCTGGGTCCCTGTCACCCTACTGCTAAAAGTTATTCTGATTACGCAGGTGTGTGAGAATGAATACTCAGTAATGTTCACTGCAGCATTATTTATAAGACAGAAAAACTGGAAGCAATCTAAGTATCCAAAAATCATTGAGGGCCTGACGAAATAAAGTGGGCGTAACCTGAAAAACAGAATATAGCGCAGCTACTGAAAATAAGGCTGCTGGTCTATATCCACTGACACAGGAAGTCAGTCAAAGCAGGGAAAATGAACGGACACTAGTTACAAAAGAGTCCATGTCACTGGGAGGCTGAGGCAGGCGGATCACTTAAGGCCAGGAGTTCAGGAGCAGCTTGGCCAACACAACAAAACCCAGTCTCTAATAAAAATACAAAAACTAGCCGGGCGTGGTGGCTCACACCTGTAGTCCCAGCTTCTCAGGAGGCTGAGGCACCAGAATTGCTTGAACCTGAAAGGCGGAGGCTCTAGTGAGTCAAGATAGCACCATCGCACTCCTGCCCGGGCAACAGAGCAAGACCTGTCTCAAAAAGAAAAAAAGAGTTGGCCACGTACAGTGGCTCACACCTGTAATCCCAGCACTTTGGGAAGCCGAGGAGGCCAAGGTGGGAAGATCCCTTTAGGCCAGGAGTTGGAGAGTAGCCTAGCCAACATGGTGAAACCCATCTTTACTAAAAATACAAAAATTAGCCAGGTGTGGTCCCAGCTACTGGAGAGGCTGAGGCATGAGAATTGCTTGAACCCAGGAGGGGGAAGTTGCAGTGAGCTGAGATTGTGCCACTGCACTCCATCAGCTTGGGTGACAGAGTGAGAGTATGTCTCAAAAAAAAAAAAAAAAAAAAAAAAAGAGTTCATGTTGATGTTGTATAACTGGACTTTGTTGATCTATCTATATATATATGTGTGTATATATACAAAAATATGTGTATACATATATATTTATTTATATATTGTATATGCATATATGTATATATGTTGCACATATAAATGCAAAAAATTCTTAAAGGATACAGATATGTCATAAAGATCGTTTCCAGGGGATGGGATGCTAAATAACCTTGTTCTTGTTTCTCTCTATAATCTTATTTTTCTACAGTGGGCATGGTTTGCTTGAGTTAATTCTTTTAAAATAAGCAAAGGGGCTGGGCGCGGTGGCTCACGCCTGTAATCCCAGCGCTTTGGGAGGCCAAGGCAGGCGGATCATGAGGTCAGAAGATCGAGACCATCCTGGCTAACACAGTGAAACCCCGTCTCTACTAAAAATACAAAAAATTAGCCAGGCGTGGTGGCGGGTGCCTATAGTCCCAGCTACTCGGGAGGCTGAGGCAGGAGAATGGCATGAACCCTGGAGGCGGAGCTTGCAGTGAGCCGAGATTGCGCCACTGCACTCCAGCCTGGGCGACAGAGCAAGAATCCATCTCAAAAAAAAAAAAAAAAAAAAAGCAGAGGACCCAGAAAAGAGCCATAAACCAACCCAGTTATGCACACATTATGATTTTCCCGCCCACAGACTTGAGGAGCGGGGTACTGTTCAGCCCCCAATTTGCATATTCTCCCCACCGCCGTGAGAGCTGGCATTGCGTCGCTTACAGACCGGCTCACTCTGCCTGGCATCCAGCTACGCCCAAGTTCTATTTCCCGAGTCTTGGTATTTTATGAGACCATGCCAGGGAAGAGCAAGAGGTACAGTCCAGGTGAGGAGCAGGCAGATTAGGCCCTAGAGAAGGGTGGTGGGGTGTTGGGGGAGGCAGGGGCAGCCCAAAGGAGTGCAGGCAGCACCTTCCTGAGAATTCCACTGCCCTGGACTGCCACCCACTGCCATGGCTTAGCACAGGGAAGGGGCTCAGAGGGCCGACAGAGCCTGGTTCCCTGGCTGTATGGCCTCAAGTAAGTCACTTTCTCAGGACCTCGGTTTCCCCCTCTGTAAAATGGGGGTCCATCCCTAGAATCCAGGGGTTCTGCTGCCAGGCAGAAAGCAGCCACCCTCTTGGGCCAACTGTGGCTGCTCCCATCAGGTGGCCTCCTCTGCAACATCATCATGCAGTGATGAGAACAGCAGAGGAAAACAATGCCCGTCCACCTCACGAACCACGGGATCGCGGACTCAGGATAGAGGAGCTCAGAGGTTGTCTGGTGCTCGCTCAGGACACTGAGCACTTCGTCAGCAACTACTGTATGACAGAACTATGCTAAGGATCTGACATGCCTCAGACAGCTGCCTTGGGGAAGCTTAAAATCAAGTTGGGGAGATGGATATTAAAGCTGACCATTTCAACTGGGTACAGGAAGGGCAAAGGCCAAGGCTGGAGTGGATGGAATGGATGCAACACAGAGGAAAGGCATGGGGAGGGAGTCACAGAAGGCTTCCTGGAGGTGGTGACTTTTGTGTTGAGTCTTTAATGAAAACTAAGAATTAGCCAGGGAAGGGAAAGAGCAGTTAAGGCAAAGGTACAGGGACCATGTGCGACTTATATAGCAGAATTACCACTCCAAGGGACAAGATTAACACTCCACCTGCTGTACATAGGATGGGCTGGAGAGGGCAAGAGAGGAGCCCGGGGACTAGTGGAGAGACCACCACTACTGTCCAGGTGAGAGGCCACAGAGGCCTGACCCAAGGCAGAGCAAAGCGATAAAGAGAAGCAGATGCATTTAAGGAAAATAAAAGTGGGGAGTCTTCCAGGGTCCAATCTTGGGGAGGGGCAAGGAGGAAGGGCTCAGAGAAGGGAGGAGGCAAGATGCTTGGGGCACCAGGGACAGGGCAGGAAGGAGAGCTCTAGGGAAAGGGAGGTAAAAGGATTCAAGCCAGGGATGGTGACCAGCACCCCAGAATATCAAATCTTCCACTCTCCTCCTCCCTGAAACTTCTCTCTGCCTCCAATGAATTCCTGAAGGAGTGAAGAAGAAAAGAGGTGGTCTCAGTCCCCTGAGCGGCCAGGACGTCAGATGCAGACCATGAAGTTCACGAGGATTCAGGGAAGATGAACCCCAGGTCAGCAGGCACCTTGGAGCTAGGCAGACCCAGGCTCCAGTCCTGGCTCCCAGGCACCTAGAAGCTGTGCAGCCTTGGGCAAGTCACCACACCTCTCTGAGCCTCAGCTCCAATGTCCAGAGTCGAGGCGAGCACTGGATGAGCTCATGATCTATGAGAAGTGCTAAGGGCTGTGCCTGGCAAGTAGTAGGTGCTCAGGAAATGATTGTGATTGTTATGGTGCTCGTAAGAGTCAGAATCATAGTTCTGTGTCGCTTTGAAACCAGCAGGAGACACCAAGCCCAAGAGGCAGGATGATACAAGGAGCTTTTCAGAATTTGCTCTTTTCAGAACTCTTGGTATAGATCAGCCCAGTCAGAGGAGCTGGTGAAATTTACAGGAACTGTAAGAATCATTGCAGCAGTGACTACCCTCTGCTTCTGGAAAATAAAGCCCTTGCAGTAAACACTGTTCATTCTCTGAAGGGTAGACCAGAGCACTTACGGGAGCGAGATGCAAATAAGACTCAAGGTCAGGGCAGGGGAATCCTGGGCTGAGAAACCTCAGCTGAGCCCTTCTAACATCCCAAGCCTTTGCAAGGCTCCGAAGGGCAAAAATTCCAGGTGAGCTGGAAGCTCCCAGGCTGACATCCCTTGTGGTGCCAGTTGGATAAAGTTTAAGCTCCTTGGCTCTGCACCAGGCCCATCACGGGATGCTCCTCCCTACTCATGTCCTGCTTCAGCAAGAAGGGACAGAGTGCTGTTCCCTGATAAGCCCTACAGTTGCCCACTGCTGTGAACTGCCTGCATGGACTGCCCTTCCTTGCCTCCATCTGCTGGGGGACTCCTACTCTCTACAGCCCAGGGAGCACACTCTCCTTACTCATAACTCTCTGAGACCACTTAGCACCCTGGACAGCAGGGGCTTGTGCCAGCTTTGCCCATCCCCACTCTAAGACTGAGGGAGGGCTGGGACTGTGGGAGGGCTGGGACTGAGGGAGGGCTGGGACTGTGGGAGGGCTGGGAGGCTGGGACTGAGGGAGGGCTGGGACTGAGGGTGGGCTGGGACTGAGGGGGGTGCCGGGACTGAGAAAGGGCTGGGACTGAGGGAGGGCTGGCCTCTGAGGGAGTGCTGGGACCACACTAGGCTTACCTCCTTCTTCCCAGGGCCAAAGCTGGCACAATGTGTTTAATGAATTTATAAAGAAAGAGAGGGGGGAAAAAAAGAGAGAGGAGAGAGGGAGGGAGAGAGGTAGCAAGGGAAAGGAAGGGACGGAGAGAGGTAAGGAGGGAAGGAGAGGAAGGGAGGAAAGGAAAGGAAGAAGGACAAATCTTAGAATCCAGATAATATAAAGGTACCAAGATACCAAGTGTCAATGTCCTCATCTACAAAAATGGAAAAACAGTTCACTTCTTTGAGTTGTTACAGACTAAATGCAATAGTGAATGAGAGCTCCTAGCACACAGGAAGCCCACCTGCCAGCCCTCCGTTCTTCCTCCCCCTCCTTCACAGAACAGAGCGGATCACAAATGACACTGCAAGGTGATACCTGCTGTGGAGAAAAGTGAAGCAGGGAAAGAGGGACTGAAGAGTGGGAGAGGAGGGAATGTTATGATTTTAAATAGGGCTGGCTGTCAGGGGAAGTCCCTGTGAAAAGGTAACATTTGAGCAAAGAGATGAGGGCCTCAGCCAAGAGGACCTCCAGGAGGAAGGCGTCCCAGGGGGAGGGCATGGCCAGGGCAAAGGACTGGAGGTGGGGGTATTGTTATAAAATGCTGCATGGGGCCAGGTGCGGTGGCTCACACCTACAATCCCAATACTGTGGGAGGCTGAGGCAGATGGATCACCTGAGGTTGGGAGTTTGATACCAGCCTGGCCAACATGGTGAAATCCTGTCTCTACTAAAAATACAAAAATGAGCCAGGCATGGTGGTACACGTCTGTAATCCCAGCTACTCAGGAGGCCGAGGCAGGAGAATCGCTTGAACCTGGGAGGCAGAGGTCGCAGTGAGCCAAGATTGCACCACTGCACTCCAGCTGGGGTGACAGAATAAGACTGTCATAAAATAAAATAAAAAATAAAATAAAATAAATAAAATAAAATATAAAATAAAATAAAAAAATAAAATGCTGCATGGCACAGACAGCATGTTTGACGTTTGGATCAAGGAGCAAGGAAGGGGGTGGGGCATCCCTCACCCTCCCTCCCTCTCTCATTTCCCTAAATCATATTGCCCTCATCTGCTCTTAAACCTGGAGCTTCCCAAACACACACATGGATTAGGCACACAAAGTGTTAGGTTTGCTCCAACCCTGCAGGATGGAAGATAAGTCAAAGCTCCAGGGGAGATGAAAGGGGCAGGAGACCAGGGCTGAGGTCTGCCCAGCTCAACTAGCTCCTGGGTTCCCGAACAGTCGCCACTGTACTCTGCTTTCCTTTATTTTGTTTTTAAACACTGATTGGGCACTGACTGTCTACATGCAAGATCCTTTGGTAAGTGCATTAATAAATACGATCTCCAAATGTGAACACCAAGGGCTTCAAATATTTTGCTCCCACTGGAGGAGTGGGGGGAACATTATCCATTGCCAGTATCCCATTTTTCAGATGGGGAAACTGAGGTTCAAAGGGAAGTGACCTGCCCTGGGGCAAAAGCCACAGTGCTGGGAGTCAAAGCCAGGCAGCCCAGACTCAATATCACTTCCTAGGTTCCTTTCCTTGCCCCCACATATTCTACATATCTCCTGTGGTAACAACTTGGTGGCAAGGTTGGCTCTGGGAACTGCTGTTGTTCAGATGTTTTCATGATAAATAACATGTCAGCACTCTGCTGGTGAGGCCTGGGGGCAAGGCTAGGAAAAGCAGGGTGCTGCTTTTCAAAACAAAAAACAAAATAAGTGCAGGTAAGGGATTTGTTTGAGCAACTTATCCTGCAAAGCCTACTTGATATGGAAGTCCAGGTGTTAAGACTGGTCTGAGGTCAGACAGACCCGGGTTGGGTCTTGGTTCTGCTGCCCACCAGCCATGTGACTTTGGGCAACTCGATAAACCTCTCTGAGCCCATACGTGGTAGCCACGACTAGAACTTATATTATTATTATTGTATAGTGTTACTATGAGATTCTATTAAACTCTGCCCTCAAAGGGCCTTCTAATTAGTAATAAGTTGACTCTCTGCACAGGTAATTTCCTGAGCGTGTCACTGAGTTTTAAAGAGAACTGCATTCATACAGGCACATGTGCACACTCATGCACACTACCACTGACAAAAGATGGTATTCAGCATTAATCCAGCTTGTTTCTTTTTTTTTCTTTTAGAGATAGGGCTGTGTTCTGTCGCCCAGGCTGGAGTACAGTGGCGTGATCATAGCTCACTGCAGCCTTGAACTTCTGGGCTCAAGCCATCCTCCCACCTCAGCCTCCTGAGTAGCTGAGACTGCAGGTGCCTGCCACCGTATGCAGCTAGTTTTTAATTTTTTTTGTAGAGATAGGGTCTCATTATGTTGCCCAGGTTGGTCTCAAACTCCTGACCTCAAGTGATCCGCCCGCCTCGGTTTCCCAAAATGCTGGGATTAAAGGCGTGAGCCACCATGCCCGGCCTCTAGCTTGGGTTTTCCATTGAGTGACTCGGAGCTGGCAAGGACCTTGTTTTAGGGACATGGAATCTGAGGCCCAGGGAAGGGGAAGTAACCTGCACAGGTGACAAAGCCAGAGGTGGCCATGTTCAGTGTGTGTGGAGGAAGCACACATTGGGGATCACCAGGCCCAGTCTTCCCCAATCCCAAATGTTCCTACACCATGTCCCTGGGGGAGTAGCAGTCAGACAGGGCCATGCTGTGTGGCCTTGGGGAAACCACCATCATCCTCATGGCCCACAGGCAGGTCCTCTGAGGGATGAAAACAGTCCCAGGTGACCTCTCAGCTCTCCCAACTCCCTCCAGCTTTCCTACGCCGTTGATGCTGCTATTTCAGAGGCTTTTTAAGTCAACCCACCCCCACTGGGGAAAAGAGCCGGTGGCATTTTTTATTCTTCCTCCAGGTCCCTATTTATAGAATGTTGACAGGCGAGAGATGGTTTTCAGCAATAATTAGGGAACCCATGCTGGGCCCCAGGCCTCAGGTGGGCTGGCCCTGTGGCTGTCAGGTAGCTCTGGGGACCTCAGGGATCCACCATCCCTAAAGGGAAAGGACTCCTGACAGCACCTGGACCAAGATGTGCATGGCCCAGGAGAATTAAAAGCAGGTTAGTCAAGGACTCTAAGAGCAAAAGGGCATTTTCTCCTGAATTTGGAAGTCACAGACCTCTGAGGGCAGACACACCCCTTACTTCTTTGTTCTTGCATGGAAACATCAGATAATAATACCCAGTCACATCAGACCCCTGAAAAGGTATGGGTTAACTAACAGTGAATGGGGCTTGTCTGGGGATTCCCAGGACGAGGTTCAGGGTGGGAACCCCTGGTGTAGACAGGCTTGAATCCTAAGTCCCTCCCTTTCTATGCCTGGGAGTGGGGCCCTGGGCAAGTCCCTTTGTCTCACTGGGCCTCAGTTTCTTCACCTACACAATGGGGACAAGAAAGAAACGCTTCACTCAGTTGCTGTAAAGCCTGCACAAATATTTGTTTAGGGTTTGTTGAGTCTGATTCGCCTCCCATGTGAGGCCATGAGACTCGGAAGTGTATTCCAGCCCAAAGTCCACACTCTGTTTTGTTAAACCATAGAGCTAATTTATGAGTTTGTCTTGTGGCCTCAATAAGAAAATGTCACTGACTGAACTGGGCCCTATGGAAAGGCAGTGAGGCCCTGCACCCCCAGAGAGCTGGGAGCCAGGAGGTCACATTCACTGTCACAGGAGCATCAGGGGAGCCTGGTGTATCTGCAGACCACTGGAGTCTGTTACCCGGAGTGAGTGGGGATTAGTCTAGCGGGTGGGTGAAGCACAGTGGGCTACTTGGAGGAGGAGGCATGTGAACTGGACCTCAGAAGATAGAGACAGTGCCAAGAGGTAAAGATAGGAACAAAGACCATTCAGCACATGGTAAAGGTAGAAAAACTTGAAGCATTTTAAAAACTAGAAAATACTGGTTAAAAAAGGGAAGGGGGAGGAGAAAGAGAGAGAAAGAGACTGTGAGAACACATGTGTTTCTTACATACCAATCAAACACTTTCACAACGAAGCCCCTGAACAATTCTGTGACATTGGTACTATTATTATCATTCCAATTTTTTGTAGTTAATTTTTTTTGGGTAGAGATGGGGTCTTGCTATGTTGCCTAGGCTGATCTCGAACTCCTGGACTCAAGGGATCCTCCCACCTCGGCTTCCCAAAGTGCTGGGATTACATACATGAGCCACCACACCCAGCCTATCATTCTCATTTTACAGACAAGGGAACAAAGGTTCAGTGAGGTTAATTCACTTGCCCAAGGTCACACAGCACATAAATGGCAGAAACAGGATCAACTTGGTCCAGTCTAATCTTAGGCCCAGGTTTCTAGACTCCTAGGCTATCCAGGGCCCTCAGGGCTTGTGGTGAGGGTTGGGGAGCCTGGTGCATGTCATCTGCAGGGAAAATGGGGCAGAGGACAGTTAGGGGCATGTGATGGTGGCTAAGGTCCAGCTGGCCACTGGGCTCAGGAACCACATCTGTCAGATGAGAAGCTGGAACCAGATGAGTGGAGACCAGCATTTCACATTTCACAGCCCATGACAATTTATAGAAAGGAAGGAAGGGAGGAGAGAAGGAAGGAAAGACAGACCCTGGACTGCGAGCTTTTCGCAGCAATGTTTTCATTTTATACGAATTCATTTCAAAATGGACATTTGGGCATGTTAACATCCTCAAATAATGACAAACACCATTTCAGAACAAAAGGCAGTTGCTTTCTGACACATCTGCCATGTGCTCAGCCTGCCCAACCCTGTGCTGGCGTAGACTCCTCCTCAGACCCCTAAGAGTGGAGGCCCACACATTCCATCTGTTTCCTTCCTAACCCTTTGGGAGTTCTTGTGTGTCTGCTGGTTTTCTTGTTTCAAGGCCTTCTTCCCCTGGCTGACTGACAACTCCCTGAAGGGAAGGTGAATGTCACTCACCACTGTCTCCTTGGCACCTTGGCTGGTGCCCGGGACAGGGGAGAGCCTGAAAAATACCTGAGTAAATAGATGTGGGAAAAGGGTGAAGGCTTGTGAAAAGATCACAGCCCCTCACCAGCCTGTGTTTAGAAGCCCAGGTGTCCCTACCAAGGAGTCCTCCCACTGGAGAGTTCTGAGTTTGAGAACGGAAGCATAGCTGGGGCCGACCTCTGAAGGGCCAGTCCCCACTTACTTCCCAGGTAAGGCACAGGAGCACCTTGGGATTCATCTACCTGTTTTATTTTATTTTATTATTATTATTATTTTTGAGATGGAGTCTTGCTCTGTAGCCCAGGCAGTGGCACGAGATTGGCTCACTGCAACCTCCACCTCCCGGGTTCAAGTAATTCTCCTGTCTTAGCCTCCCGAGTAGCTGAGACTACAGAAATCTGCCACCACACCTGGCTAATTTTTGTATTTTTATTAGAGACGGGGTTTCACCATATCAGTTCAGCTGGTATCGAACTCCTGACCTCAGGTGACCCACCCGCCTCGGCCTCCCAAAGTGCTGGGATTCCAGGCATGAGCCACCACGCCTGGTCCATCCATCTGGTTTAAAAGAAGCACACATGGACAACATCCCACTCGCCTCAGCCCCTGTGGATCCAAAAAAGCATTTCAAACCAGACCCTCCGGCCAAGATGGCAGCTGGAACCAGTTCAGGCGGGTGGTGCCAAGAAATCCTGGTGACCACGGAATTGTTGGGGCAAAGCCAGCACTGTGACTCTACTGTGGCCTCCAGCATCTTATTTATGGCTGAGAGGACTCTGAGAAGGGATCAGATTCTGCAACTTGTGGCCAAGTTGTGCACACTGCTGATTTTCCCCTTCTCGTGTAACTGAGTATCAGCGCCATCCCAGTGGGCAGAACATTCCTACGAATTAAGAGTATCAACCAGGATGGATTTCCTGTTGCTAGGCAACCAGAGGCTGCCGCTCAAGTACACAGTGCCCCCGACCCCTAGGATGCTAGTGTGGAATTGCAGGGATTGCAGAAGTTAAGGGTCTGCTGCAGAAGTGCCTGATGGGGAAACGGGCAGCTCATGAATTCTTAATCTTGAACAAGCAACCATTCTGGTGGTGTCTCATGGCTTATAAGGTGCTTCCCAGGGATTCACCCCATCCCATCTCTCCTCATTTTCCCTGTAAGGTAAAGGTTATATAGCATTATCCTTAAAGACTGGGAAACTTCAGGCATGGACAGACACAGGAGCTTGACCAAGGTCACGGAGATAACACATCACCGAGCCAGGGTTCCAAACCACATCTACTGAATGCCCCACTTTGGAAGATGCCAGACAGGCTCATGAACTTGTAGTCTAAGTCAGAACCTCTGGACCTCGGCTTCAGCAGGCTGGGAAAGGAAAATCCTGTGAAGCATCACCTCTTTAAATAAAAGGTGGGGACATGCGTAGGCCTGGATTGGCTGTTCCCAGAAGGTAGGGGAGGGTAGTTAGAAAAGAGATATGTCACCCCCAAACCCTGGAGATTAGGGTTTTTTCCCCGGATTATAGAAGTTATACATTTTTCACTATAAAATATAAATGTGGATCTAGATATAAAGATACATATATTAATAAAAATTTATAAAGAAAAAAATGGGCAGGGCGCAGTGGCTCACGCCCGTAATCCCAGCACTTTGGGAGGCCGAGGCAGGTGGATCACGAGATCAGGAGATTGAGACCATCCTGGCTAACACAGCGAAACCCCGTCTCTACTAAAAATACAAAAAATTAGCTGGGTGTGGTGGCAGGCGCCTGTAGTCCCAGCTACTCAGGAGGCTGAGGCAGGGGAATGGCGTGAACCCAGGAGGCAGAGCTTGCAGTGAGCCAAGATCGTGCCACTGCACTCCAGCCTGTGTGACAGAGCGAGATTTCGTCTCAAAAAAAACAAAAAACAAAACCAAAAACAAAAAAAAAACACAATCTCACCACTGAAGAGAATCACTGTTAAAATGTGGGTGAATTTACTTCCTGCCCATTCTTTGATCCTTGTTTTATAAAGCTAGGATAAAAACATAGGGGTAATTTGGCAGGGTGATTACATGTTTAACGTCTGGTTCTCCCAGTAGGCTGAGGAGCTCCTCTGGGCCCAGTCCTATCTGTTTTATGGTCTTATGAGGGCCAGAGGTTCTGAGACGTGAGGGCCTTGTAGGAAGTTCCACAGCAAGTCCCAGGAAGAGCCTGAAAGACAACTCTACTCTTCCAACTCCCCCTCACTTCTCCTTCCCATATATTTTTGACCAATGACCTACCCAGGAGCTGGAATAACTGTTCATGATGACAGTGACCATATATGAAATGCACTCTTTGAGATAGGGCCAATTTCTCATACCACGCCTCTGCTCAAGAACCTCCTACGGATGCCTGTCATACACAGAATAAGTCCCAATGCCCTTGCTGCATCCTACGGGGCCCTTGCCCACTGCTCCCTGTTCCCCACTTCTCCAGCATCGACCCTCATGGCTCACTGCATGTGGCTGACAGACTCCGAGGTGCCCCTCCCAGGATCCCCGCCTCCTGGTGTTCACACCCTGTGTGAGCCCCTCCCCTTGGGTGCAGGCAGAACCTATGACTTGCTTTCATCCAACAGAATGTGGCAAAGGGATGGGATGTTATTCCCCTGCGGCATCACATTATAGAAGACCCTGCCTTGAGAATGACGTGAACCTGGGAGGCGGAGCTTGCAGGGAGCCGAGATAGTGCCACTGCAGTCCGGCCTGGGCGAAAGAGCGAGACTCCGTCTCAAAAAAAAAAAAAAAAAAAAGGAAAAAAAAAAGAAGACCCTGCCTTGCTAGCAGGCTCACTCTAGAGATACTCCTTGCTGGCTTAATGAAGCAAATGGCCATGAGAAAGCCCATGAGGCAAGGAACTGCGGACAGCCTCTAGGCTGGACTCCAGCTGACCGCCAGCAAGCGGCCAGGGCTGTCAGTCCTCCACCCCAAGGAAATGAATTCTGCCAATCACCCAAGTGAGGTTGGAAGCAGATTCTCCTGTCGAGCCTCCAGCTGAGAACGCAGCCCAGCCAACACCTGGATTGCAGCCTTGTGAGACTCTATGCAGAGGACCCCTCAACTGGGCCTGGATTCCTGACTGACAAAAACTGTGAGATATTTATATTATTTTAAGTCACTAAGTTTGCGATCATTTGTTATGCAGCAGTACTCATCAATGCACTGCCACCACACCACTTCTCAGCCTCACTCACTGCCACCTGGCCACAAAGACCTCCACTTGCTTTCTAAAGTAAGCCAAGCACAGCACACTCTGTTCTTAGGCCTTCACACTTGCTGTCCCCACTTCTGGCATGTTCTTCCTTCTCCCAGATATCTGCACAGCTCTGGGCTTCATTTCTTTCATTTCTTCTATGTTCCCTCCTCAAAGAGGGCTTCCCTAAACTCTTGTGTAAAGTACATGTCCCCCAAAACCCATGCCTATCTCCCCAACTTCACTTCGCTTTTCTTCACAGCACTCACCACCCCGATATTAGACCACTTTTGCTGTTGTTTATAGCCTCTCTTCCCAACTCCAACTAGAAAGTAAATGGTCTGTTCTCTGATAAATCCCCAGCACATAGTAGGCACGCAACAAGCATCTGCTGAGGAGATAGATCGTGTCATTAAATCCTTACCACATCTTTGACAACTGGATGGAAGGGGAAACTAAAGCTCAGAGAGGCCATGTAATTTACTCAAGGTCACACAGCAAGTAGGTGGCAAAATCCAGACTCAAGGCCAAGTCTGCTGGACCCCACCTTTGCACCATACAGCCTCCCTCCACTTCCTGAGGCCTCCTCTGTAACCAGGGAGGCCTGCTTCTGATTCGGGGCTCCTCGCCAAGATAAGGCAGCCTGCCAAACCTGCATCTTCCTGCAGCCTTCCCAGGGTGAGCCCCATTAGGGGGGGCCTCGGCTCCCCCTTCTTACTATGTAATTGCCTGAGAACCCCAGGCAATGAGCATTTCTTCTATAAATATCTTCCAAGCAGCATCCCCAGAATTCCCAACTGAGAAAAGATGAGCACAGACGCCCAGGAGACCCGTTACAACATTGCCTAAAAGCCACAGTAATTGTTCCTCCACTGCTTCTCAGTTGGGGTCTGGGGGTGGTGTGCAGTGGCTGGTGCTTCTCTCTGCTCAAGCACTGAAGCTGTTTTTCCCTTTCCCTCAGAGGGAAGACCAGGAAGGGGTGGGATTCCCAAGCACCCAAAGACAAAACATCTTTCTGAGATCTCTGGAAGTTTCCTGGGTCACGGAAGCACCTGGCACATGGCAGACACTCGATAAACGTTGCCCACCTGGAGAAATGCAGGCACCAAGAGCTGCTCAGCAACACTTTTGTGGGTTGAAGAGATATGGGCCTGAATATCTTGAAAGAAGTCTGAATTTCTTTGAAGAACTCTAGTATTTGAAGGTTGATGTTTTTGTTTTCGTTTTTGTTTTCACATCGCAGGTTCCAGTCCATCTCTAGGATGAACCAACAGATGAATAAATGAATGAACCTATCAAAATCAGAGATGGGGCTGTACATGAGAATGTTCAACTCAGGGATCATTAATCAATCTAAGCAACAAGAGCAGAGTTACTCCAAAAGGGTGGCTCATGCTTCAGAGAAGGAGAAAATGGACTTGGGCAGACTTATTTCTACAAATGAATTGATAAAGATCATGTTGAGACTGTGTCAGGCAGACCACACTGCAAGGCACACACATCCAATGTCACTCCCTACCGAAGGATTATATACCCCTCTTGGTCTCAGGTGCAGTCACGTGACTTGCCCTAGCCAATGAAATGCAAGCAAAAAGTGATGTCACTCATTTCCAGGCAGAAACTTAAAGAGCCAATGACTGGTTGGCCATGATCTCTTTCCATCAGCCATGCAGCCGGCTGTTCCCACAGGCAATCTATTCCATCAACCTAGGCCACCAGAGTAAAGATGACATGGAACACAGGCACAGCCAATGACAGTGGGCATTTAAAATGCTCAAAAAATAAAAACAAAACCTATTTTTCTGTTTTAAGCCACTGAAGCTTTGAGGGCCATTTGTCACTGCAGCACAACCTAGCTGATCCTGACAGATACAGAGGCAAACAATTTTTAGACAAGCACAAGAAAAATGAGTCATTGTACATTGAGTATCTACTGCAGGACAGCCATTCATTTGGCATATTTAAGTGGAGGAACTTTTGAGATAAACAGGCCTCGGTTCTAATTCCAGCTCTGCCACTCTTTGACTGTGTGACATGTTAGGCCTCAGTCACTTAACCTCTCTGGGCCTCAATCTCCTCCACTGTAAACTGTTTACTTACTGGAAACTTTCCCAGCTGCAGGCAGGTACTGGCAGGAGGACAAACTCTCCGAGAAAGGGTTGGGCAACTTTTATTTTGGTTTGAAAGAAAATAACTTGATGAGGACACAATGGTAAATAACAGTGATTAAGCAGAAAGTGAAAAACACACTTATAGAAGTTGGTAAACTGTGCCCCATTCGATTCCTCAGCACATGTCATTTACCTAACAATCAGGGACAGCTTTGAAAATTAGGCAGGTATGCAAAAGTGCCTCTTTAAGAAGCAAGAGATTAATCTCAAATGTTCTTGCTTATCACCTGTTTTTTAACATCAATTATTGGCCATTATGTAATTCTCCCAAACTGAGGGAAATAAAGGACAGTCATCATGAATAATAACCATTCCATGATTCCATGACACTTTCCTAAATTTAGCCTCTGACCTTTACAGAGAGGTGTTACCACAGGCCTGGTAACATAGGACAGAGAATTCGGGCTGTGGGATTTGGTGACTGCTATTCCTATTCTTGCTGAAATCCATGTCCTCCTGTTCCCTGATTGAAAAAAAAAAGTAACAATTTCATGTTGGAAACACAAAGGGGTACCCTTTCGAAAACAGCAAAGATGAAAGTAGAAAGTCAGTAACACTTCCTTGCCCATGGCAGACATCAATAATCAATTACAGAACTGAGCTTATCAGAGAATCCCTAACACTGCACCCCAGGCAGCCACTCCCAGTCATTTAGTTAGCAGATACAGGGAAAGCCACTTGGTACCCTGCTATAGGCTCACCACCTGGTTATCTTTGATCAGAATAATAGGATTGCGGAGCTGAAAGGTATTTGCATCTAGAGTGCCCAGCCTCTGCTTGCTTAACCTCACTATTTCACATTTCCTAATGCCTGAAGTATCCATATCACTCTGAATGCCTCAAAAATGTACCCTTTTAATGGGAAACTCACTACTTGTCTATCCCCCAACTAGGGAAAAGTTTCTCTTTGGTTTTTAAAGAAAAAACCATTATTGGTCTAAGTTCTGCCTTGAGAGGCATGATGTGCTACATTCACCTACTCCAGGGATCCTCTCAAAGGTCTATAGCTCTGCCCCAAGCTCCATCTCCTCCAGGATACACAGACAAGCATCTTTGGCTATAATCAGAATATACACGAAATGCTGACATGCAAAAGAGGCTCAGAAACCTGGGAGACCATGTCCCTGTGGTACAAATGGGACAATGGAGGCAAAAACAGCGGCAGGATTTTCTGGGTACTGCCACAGAAATCCCAGCAGAGTATTGCCCAGAAATCCCAGGCTTCCTGACTCACGGTTTAGGGCTGTTTGCATGATGCCAAGCTCTGAATTCACATTATCCCTTCTCCCCTTTGAGAACATAATCAGAAATGCTACAGTCTGGTTCAGTGTAGAAAAAAGCAAGAGTTCAGAATCAGCCACACCTGGGTTCAAAATCTGATGCTTACTGGCTGTGTGATCTGGGTGAAGCCCCTTGATGTCTCTGAGCCTTGATTTCTTCATCTGAAAAGCAAGGATCATAATGCTGATGGTGTGTGTGTCTGTATGAGAGAGAGAGAGGAAGGGGCGTTTAAAACCAAGAATGAAATGAAAGATATATAAAAGGCACATGAAGCAGGGTAGATACCTAAGGAACATGAGCTCCCTCCCTGTCTTTCTCCTCTAAATAGGGCCAGGGAAGTTTCCTACTCAGAGCTCAAGTTAGCTACAGAGTACACAACTCTGGGATAGGTTGTGCTCCTGGTCTCAAGTGCAAGCCCTAGTTCAAATGCTGATTCTGTAGCCTGCCAGCTGTGTGACCTTGGGTAAGCCATTTCACCTTCCTGAGCCTCAGTTCCCACAATTGTAAAGCAGGATGATAATACCTACCTCGCAGGGTGGCTGCAAGGATGAAAAGCATCAAAGGACTTGAAGCACTTAGCACAGTGCCCTGGGCACATGCTAAGCGCTCAATGCATGTCAGCCATCAGTACTGTGGTGATGCTGTCATGACGTGGCTGCTGTCTGACTTTGCAGTGAACTGGAAACGCAGAACCAAAGAGGGCAGCCCAGGAGGATGCGCTCTCCCTGTCCTTTTCCGGAGCTGACACCCACCAGACGGCCATGTGAGGAGCAGAATCACCTTCTTTTTGTAGCTGCCATTTTATTATAATAACATCTAAAAGGTTATATTTCCCCAATTAAGAGGCATTAATTAGTCACGTCTGACTTCAATTCTTTAGACTTCGAGAGTGGGAAGGAAATTTCAAAAGTGTGAACACAGAGGGAAGAACAAACAGCCAATGCTACACAAAGAAACACATAAAAATCCCAAAATCAGCCAGGCGCAGTGGCTCACACCTGTAATCCCAGCACTTTGGGGGGCTGAGGTGGATGGATCATGAGGTCAGGAGATCGAGACCATCCTGGCTAACACGGTGAAACCCCATCTCTACTAAAAAGTACAAAAAATTAGCTGGGCGTGGTGGCGGGTGCCTGTAGTCCCAGCTACTCAGGAGGCTGAGGCAGGAGAATGGTGTGAACCCAGGAGGCGGAGCTTGCAATGAGCTGAGATTGTGCCACTGCACTCCAGCCTGGGCGACAGAGCGAGACTCATCTCAAACAAAACAAAACAAAAATCCCAAAATCCATGCAGGGAAAGCCACTGGCACTAATAGCCCAAAGTGCAGACTAGCCCTCAAATCCTTGTGAATATAAACTAAATGAGATGGGGCAGGGATAGGGACCATCACAAACAAATGCCTAACTGTCATGTTACGTCAATCCTTTGGCAACTCAATGAATCTACCCAGAACTCAGTGGTCACCCCTAGAAAACGGAATGTACGTATGATGATTAGGATAACTGCTAACATGTATAGAGTGTCTGCTATGTGACACAGTGCTGAGTGCTTTACCTGTATTATCTCATTTAATCTTTATATCAGGTCTGCCTGTATATTATTATCCTCAATTTACCTGAGAAGAAACTGAGGTTCAGAGAAGTTAAGGAGTTTACCCCAGGTTACAGAGCTGGCAAGTGGTGGGTCTGGGATTTAAATTCTGGTCTGTCTCAATCCAAGCCTTGAAACCACTAGGCCTCCCGGCTTTGCAAAGCTGCAGAGCGGCAGCATGGCTAGGCTGCTGCTCTCCTGAGCTGCCTCCACTCTCTGGGCTGGAGGCTGCAAGGTGATCTGAGCTTTATTGCTCATTTCACAACCCCAACTGGGATGACAGAAGAGACAGCACAGCTCCTACTTAGGTCTGTGTAAGTCAGAGACATTTAACTACTATTTCCAAGGTCACTGTGGGGATGATTTTGTTTTGACAAATGGATAAATGCAAAAAATAAAATGCCAGTACTTTTAAAAACAATAATGAAAAAAACCATATGCATCATATGCCTATAAAAGGGTTGAATCAGATTTCGGGTACACACACACACACACACACACACACACACACACACACACACACAGCAATACCAGGAGAGCAAGCAGGACTGGGGAGATGGACCCCACCCTCCTTAAAGTTCTTCCTGAATTGCCTGCCAGCCAAGCCCATGGTAAACACAAGAATCCAGCTGCCAAGCCCTCTGGCACATTCATTAATTAAACTCTATGGATTTGCTGTGTTCCCGGAAACCTCCACTCATTTCAATAATAACTGGAGGCCAACCAGGCTTAGGCTGAAAAAACAGCATGCAAGGTACTCAGTCACAGGGGAGGGCAGAAAAAGGAAACCCAGCTCTGGGGCAAAGTTCTGCCTTCAGGCTTGCTCCAAAGAGGCGGTGTCACCTTGGCCAAGTTGTTTCTTTGTCTGGGCTGAGGCTCTCTTCTCTAAATAAAGGGGATCCTGGACCAGATGGAAAGTTCCTCTTGTGGAATCTCAGGGCCCTCTCAGGCCAGCATCTTTGCATCTGGAAGGGACACCAATGTCCAGGACGAGGGTGATGTATACATCTATGCATGTACCTTCCTCTCCACCCAATAAAAATGGAGGAGGGGCAGGATGCGGTGGCTCACCCCTGTAATCCCAGCACTTTGGGAGGCCATGGTGGGAGGATCGCTAGAGCCCAGGAGTTCAAGATCAGCTTGGGCAACATAGCAAGACCTCATCTCTATAAGAAAAAAATTTTTTAAATTAGCCAAGCACCATGGTGGGTGCCTGTAGTCCCAGCTACTCGGGAAGCTGAGGCAGGAGGGTCACCCAAGCCCAGGAGTTCAAGGCTGCAGTGAACTATGATTGTGCCGCTGCACTCCAGCCTCCACAACACAGCGAGACTCTGTCTCTAAAAACAAACAAAAAAATAAAAATAGAGGAAGAATGAACTAACATTGACTATATAAAGACAATTCGAAGAACAGAGTCTTTTGATGGAAGCTAATCTATCTACTTCTAAAAGGAAAACAAAATGACCAGGCCCATTTAAAGTGTGTTATGCAAGATACAACCTAGTGAAATGCTTTGTGAATTCTGTGGTCAACACATGCTACTGAAACCTTCCAGTTAGAGGCACATTTCTCCCCCAGACTTAGCATTTCTGAAAGTGGAAATCTTACCATTGGTGTGTACGTTCAGAGTAGTGAGATTTTCCCACTCAAGTCAGTGAGCAAATCTGCAACAATTCTCTCATCTGAGATCTCAGAAATACAGCAGGGTGCCAAGGACCATGTCTGGAGGTTCCTAATGTATATTTGCATAATAAAAGGCTCTGAAAAGTCCTGCATTAAAAACATTGATATATTGTCTCTGGTATCTTTTTTTTTTTTTTTTTTTTTGAGACGGAGTCTCACTCTGTCACCCAGGTGGAATTCAATGGTGCAATCTTGGCTCACTGCAACCTCCACCTCCTGGGTTCAAGCAATTCTCCTGCCTCAGCCTCCCAAGTCGCTGGGATTACAGGCGCCTGCCACCACGCCCGGCTAATTTTCACGTTTTTAGTAGAGATGGGGTTTTGCCATGTTGGCCAGGCTGGTCTCGAACTCCTAACCTCAGGTGATCTGCCTGCCTTGGCCTCCTAAAGTGCTGGGATTACAGGCATTGGTATTCTTTATTCATGGAACACTCATAAACATGCCAGGTGTTTCCATGAAGAACTCTGGGAAATGTCCAGGCTGTGAAAGTGAGGGGACCCTGTAACAGGGATCTTCAGTAGAGAGACAAGGTGGGACCAGCTGGCAGAGTCTAAGGTCACTTCCAAGCCCTGATATTCTGGAGATGTATCTATGAAATGTCCACTTGGACTCACCAGCCCCATAAGAGGTATCATTCACATGAATCTCACATGCTTCCCAACAGACTCCTGAAACACATTACAGATAAAGAAACCGAGGCTCTGAGAGGGGCAGAAACTTGCCCCCGGGTAGCTCAGGAGGTAACTGGCACATCTGGGATTTGATCTGGGGTTTTTCTTACTCCACAGCCTGTGTTCTTTCTGCTATGCCCCCTGACCCCAGTGGGTCTCAGCCCTGGCTGCACCTTAGAATCACCTAGGAGATTTTAAAACTCCAACCGCCTGGACTGCATCTCAGACCAATTATGTCAGATGTCTAGGAGGTGGGGCCTGTGTACTTGCATTGTTTGAGAACCTCCGTTCTGTAACAATAGTTTGCAAACTGGAAGGGTGAGAGCTTTAGTAAAGGTTTTGGAAACAATGCAAGCCCCTGCTTATAGATTATATGTGTCTTGTTAAGTTGCACTGATTTAAAATAAGTGGGGATCCAAGAAGGGACAAATGTGTCTGTTTTCTTTGAAAATCGTGACTTCAATCAATTATGGGACTAATATAACAGCACTCATAAACATCTCCCAGACAATTACCACAGCCATCACCACCACCATAATCACAACAACAACAGCTAACAGGTGTTCCTAATGGCCAATGCTGCGCTAAAGAGTTTCACACCCATCAACTCGTGTCAATCTTACAACAACTCTATGCGGTTATGCCCCGGCCATGCCCCTTGCACCGAGGGGCAAAGTAACCTGCCCACAGCCACCCAGCCGGCAGATGGCAGAGCTGAGATCTGAACAGGGAACCAGCCTGCTCCCAACCTGAGATGGTTCAGTGAGAAGAAGGATGGCGTCACCCTGTTCTCAGACAGCAGAGAAAACTGTCTCCACCACAGGGCTCCTCCCTGACCCTGCCCCACACGACAAACAAAACAGGACACACACAACAGGCAGGCGGGCAGCCAGGGCTGAAGGTGGCCCCCAGTGTTGAATGGCTTCCCAGGGTGACATCAGCCTGAGCCCATGCAAATGGCCTGTGCGCCTGACCAGGCCAGGGACCTGAAGGGTGACTTCATCCCTAACTCTCCCTCAGGGATGAGCAACCCTGTGCCACCTGCCAGGCCCCAGAAGGAGAAAACCTGAGCCAAAGACCCTAGTCCCCTTAGAAGCAGCAGGGACCTTGCTAGGCCCATGGGTGTGGGCACTACCTGTGAGCTGAAGAGGTACCAGGCACATGCCGGGCACCTTGTGCATCCTAAGCCCCAAACCTGTGCAAAACTCCAGTTCTGCAGAGGGTACCATGGAGGCAGGGAGGGAAAAGGGACCTTCGCAGGCTGCAGGTGTGTTCCCTGAGCATGGCCTCAGCTCTCCAGGGCTGGAAAACACCCAGAGGGCACCCGCCTCATCACTGCATGGAAATCACCATACGAAATGCTAAGTACTCTGAGTTGGAAGCCCAGTCTCTTCCAGAGCAGGTCCCTGTGTGTCACTGGGCAAGGCCCCCACCCTGTTTGAAAGTCTCCTCGTCTCTGACTGGGAGTGGTGGCCAGCACCACATCACCGGTTTTCTACTTTCTTTTTCATTTTTGAGCTTTAGAAAAAAAAAAAATCTCTTTAAGCAAAATCACATTAGTCCAATATATTAAAAACCTCAAGGAGCAACCTTGGTTTAGGGTGTGGTGGGTAAGTTACGGGAGGTGGGGCCCTGGAATCTTACCTCTGTCTTCCTGGTCACCCACACCTTGCCCCTGACATTCAGGCATGGGACTCTAAGCCTCCAAGCTGCGCTATTTCCCCAGGAGGGACAGGCTTGGAGGGCAGTGGGGAGAGGAGCTCTCCCCCCAGAGGCTGGGTCGCCTGTGCTGCAGGTGCCGGGGAAGGCACAGAGCAGTGCCTGAGCTCCAAGTGGAGGCCCGGAGGCCCAGACACCAGGGAAGCAGGGAGTGTAGAACTCATCTAGATGTTTACGATTCCTCACCCTTGTCTTTGACAGTGTCCCCCGCCCCTCATAGGATGGGACTTCTTTTTTTAGCAATTTGCCTGTATGGAATCTTTTCAAAGTGTTTAATTAAGTTTTCAGAGTATGACAACTCTCTTTCTCTTTGCAATTGTATCTCATACATTTATATAACAGCTAATCAGGTTATGTAATGACGATTACAAGTAGTACAATTGGCATGAAGAGGTTTGGGATCAAATACGATGGATTCTCAGTACACATTCTTTAACCCACTCATTCATTCAAGAAATGTTTATTAAGAGCCAGATAAGGGGGGACTAAGTGGAAAGGCGCTAAGGGAACTTTCTCCGGGAGATGAGAATGTCCTAGATCTTAACAGGGTGTGGCTTACACGGGTGTGTGCATTTGTCAAAACTCAAGCTATGTCTTTACGATATATACCTTTTGCTGTATGTAAATCATACCTCCAAAATATTTATGTATAACAGTTTATGTATTTATTTATAATATTCTTATAAGATAGCAGTGAATATAATCATATTGATAATAATTGCTTATTTATTTAAAAAAATTTTCATAGAGATGACATCTCACTCCGTTGCCCAGGCTGGTCTCAAACTCCTGGGTTCAAGCGACCCTCCTGCCTCAGCTTCCCAAAGTGCTGGGATGACAGGCATGGGTCACTGCACCCTGCCTGTTAATAAGCACTTTTAGAGCCAACTATGTGCCAGGCACTGTTCTAGGAGCATTGTATACGTCAACAGATGTATTCTTCACAACATATTGTTATTTTCTCCATTTTAGAGCTAGGGAAACTGTTGGGCATGGTAACCTGCACCTATAATCGTAGCTACTTGGGAGGCTGAGGCAGGAAGAGTCCTTGAACCCAGGAGTTCTAGCCTGAAGTGGGTTATGATCATGCCACTGCACTCCAGCCTGGGGAACAGGGCAAGACCCTGTCTCAAAAAAAAAAAAAAAAAAGAAAAGAAAGAAGGAGGAAACTGAAGCACAAATGCCATCAGGCAAGCTGCTTAAGTCACATGCTGGTAGATTGCAAAGCTGGGAAAAGCTGTGATTCAAACCCAGGCCTTCTGGCTCCAGAATCTGTGGGTTGTTTTTGTTTTGTTTTGTTTTCAGATGGAGTCTTGCTCTTGTCGCCCAGGCTGGAGTGCAATGGTACGATCTCGGCTCACTGAAACCCCTGCCTCCCGGGTTCAAGTGATTCTCCTGCCTCAGCCTTCCGAGTAGCTGGTATTACAGGTGCATGCCACCATGCCCAGCTAATTTTTGTATTTTTAGTAGAGATGGGGTTTCGCCATGTTGGCCAGGCTGGTCTCGAACTCTTGACCTCGTCGTCCGCCTGTCTCGGCCTCCCAAAGTGCTGGGATTACAGGCGTGAGCCACCACACCCGGCCCAGAATCTGTGCTTTTAGCACTAACTAGTTTTTTTTTTTTTTAACTCTGCCATGCCGCCACCATCCTCATGGCACTCCATGCTTGGGAGAGAAACATAACAAAGGACCTCTGACTTGGCTCAAAGGACTGACAGAGCACAGACAGCAGGGAGAACCCCAGCCTCTGCACCCAGGGCCCTGGCGCTAAGTGCAGCTGCCTCCCTTGGTCTCCATCCTCAGGAGGATTATGAGGGTTAAGTAATGTCCAACATCAGGTATGTGAATGCACCCAGTACTGCAGCTGGCACACAGCAGGTGCTTGACAGGGGTAGGTTAGCTGCATAAATGAGCCGAGGACGGAATCCAAACCAGCTAATCAGAAGCTTTGTGTTATATTAGTTCAGAAAGGATTCCAGATTCACTCTGGGGAATACTGCCTGATTCCAATCCCACACAGCCACATAAACGGAGATCTGTGAGTCTGGCACTGCTGTGAGAATCTTTGGGTCTAAAGCAATGGCTTATGGGGGTGCACAGAGATGGGGCTGGGGCACCCACAGAAAAGCCCAAATAGCCTGGAGGGCACCAATTAGGGGAGTGAGAACAAAACCACACTTTCTCTGGACAAGGACTGACCACTGAGTTCTTGAGACTGGATCACAACAGACCCACAGTCTTCTGTAGTCCTCAGAGAAGGGAGACTTGCCTTCATGGACACAAGTTGCTGTTGAACAGGAAATTCAGATTTATAATCTTGAGCCTCTCCAAATCATGTTCCTGGCAAGAAAGCACAGCTCTGCTGAGCCCTCATCATCCACCCAACACCTGGCTTGCAGCCAGCTAGGAGCTTGGCATCCATTCATGCATTGGTCCATGCATTCATGCATTCATCCATCAGATATGTATTTATTTATTTATTTTTATGAACATGAAGAAACATTAAGGGATTGGTCCTTAAAGGGCGGTGTCCACATAACCATCTCTACCCGGGGCTCACCTAGAGCTCTTGTCACACAAGCAGATTCTGGGGCCCTCCTCAGACCCCCAAGGCACCTGCCTGGTACTCCCCTTGTGGCACCAGGACCCAAGATATATCTGATGCCCACCCAAGTTTGAGTTCAATCTTCATATCTTTAGCCCTCTGTAAATGCAAGGATATCACAACTCAAAGAGGTTGAGGCCCTTGGCCAAGGTCCCAGATGTCAGAAGTGTGGTGCCAGGATTTGAACTCAGGCCCATCTGTACCCCTGTTGTCTCCTCCTCCACCTCCATCCCAGCAATCAGACACCACTGAACCACAGCAGCCGCTTCACCACAATTCAGCTCAGAGACCATTTTTCAACCAATGGCACTAAGTTGTTGAAAATCCATGGGGCTCCAAGTCCCATGAAAAGATTAGGAAACTCACTAAGCAGATCTCTAATGACCTCCATTCTTTTTTTCATCTCCCCTACAAAAGGGCTTGTATTTATGCATAAGAGGAAAAGAAAATCCAACATAGGATATGAAAAATCTCCAACTGTTCAGCTCCCAGGCGTGTATAGGAATGCCTCCTACTTAACCTTTCCTTCCTAATTAGTTGTGGCTGTTAATGACACACAAATATGCTTTGATCATCAAGTAGCAACTTAGGGGTGGGGTGGGGTGGGGCAGGATGGGATGGGACGAATCTTGCAAGGGGGGCAGGGAAGCCAAGTGGACACAAAGGAGGCCGGGAAGAAGAGGATGGGGCTGCTGGCTCTATGCCAGGCCCATGTGTCCACCTCACTCCCTTCTAACAACTAAAACACTCGAAGGCCGGGCGCAGTGGCTCAAGCCTGTAATCCCAGCACTTTGGGAGGCCGAGGTGGGCGGATCACAAGGTCAGGAGATCGAGACCATCCTGGCTAACATGGTGAAACCCCATCTCTACTAAAAATACAAAAAATTACCGGGCGTGTTGTGGGCGCCTGTAGTCCCAGCTACTCGGGAGGCTGAGGCAGGAGAATGGTGTGAACCTGGGAGGCGGAGCTTGCAGTGAGCCGAGATCGCGCCACTGCACTCCAGCCTGGGGGACAGAGAAAGACTCCGTCTCAAAAAAAAAAAAAAAAAAAAAACACTCGAGGCTGGGGGTCACTCTGGAGAGAAAATGGCACAGTTTGAAGAAGAGGCTTAACCCTCTTAAAACACCAGCGGAGCCTATGCCACGGTTCCTTCATTCCAGGCAGAGGGAACAGCTTGTGCAAAAGCTGGGAGGAGGGAATGCTGCCACCGAGCTGTGAGCAGCCCTGGTGGTCCAAAAGGGAGGCCAGGCAGAGTGAAGCTACTGAGCACCTACCAATGTGCCCAGCACACTCGTTACTGTATGGAATTCTCACCACCATGAAGAGTATTATGATTCCCTTTTAACAGATGGGAAAACTGAGGCTTGCTCGAAGTCTTGCTCAAAGTCACACAGCTAGTAGACAGGGGAGCAGGGATTTGAATCTGAGCTGATTTTACTGCAAAGATCTTAAGAGGTCACACCACAACCTCTAAAAACATGGGGAAACTGAGGCCCATAGCCAGTGTAATGGAGAGGACATTGGTTCAAAGCTGCACAACTGGGATACACATATGCTCACTTTTCTAAAAACCCAAACGCAGGGACGGTGTCTCATTATTTTTAACACATTACACAGCTGACTACAGGGCTTTTTGCAAATGATAGGAGCTCAGTAAATGTCTGTGACTCAACTCCAAAGGATGTCAAGGTTGAGAATCACCGGGCCTCCAATGCCTCAACAAGGAATTTAGAAACCCAAGCTCCAGTCCCGTGTCTGTCATCAACTTGCTGTGTGACCTTGCACAGGTCTCTCTCCCTCTCTGGGCCTTGGCTTCCTCAGCTGTAACAAAAAAAGGAGGGAACTGGAAGGATCTAGATGTTCTGACAACCAAGGCTCAGGAACTCCTCCATGAAGAACAATTCCACACCAACCTCATGCCCCTCAGCTACCTGTTTACATGGGCACCTAGGGCTCATTTAAAAACATTTATGGATAATGAAACTCAACACATCATCTGCCAGCATGGCTACCTTTGTATGCTCTTCAAATGCAGCACCAGAGGCTCCAGAACATCCCAGGTTTTTCCTGCCAAGATGTCTGCAACGTGGCTGCCACATCCAACCCTCACCCTTCCCAAAGCACAAGGCAATTACCAAGAAGAAAAGAACAGGCTCCTAGCTATGAATTAAGGAATTACCAGTGTTAAATCATAGGTGTGCCCAGGGAAGGGCTGTTTCTAGAAATCAGGCTGGTGATGGTGGGAACGTGAGGTGCTGGATAACTTCTGGCTTTGGCAGAAAGCAAATATTTGGACATGGAGCCAGGAGATGAGGGACTGGGAATTAACAGACCGTGAAGAGTACTTCCAAACACCAGAAAATCTGCCCCCCTCTGAACCTCTCCTTTGACAGGTGGTAACTAGAATGACAATAAAAGCCACTGTTTATAAGAACTATGTGCCCTCCACCAGCATCTCCTGTCATTCTCGTAACAACTCCGTGAACTGATATTGTTTGCGCCACTTTGTAGCAAAAGAAAAATGCTTTATCAGAGCAGAGAGACTTGCCCAAAATTACACCAGGAATCAAAGGTTCTATTATCTAAAAGGGTATTCCAAAGGCCTACTACTAATGCTTTGGCCTTGTCCAGAATCTGTTGGGTAAGGCCACATGGTTACTTAAAGCCTGGCAGGGGTTTGGACTCACATCCCAGGTCGAGCTCTTACGATCCACATCAGTGGTTCTCAACCAGGGGTGACTTTGCCCCCTACATTCGGCAATGGCTGGAAACATTTTTGGGCATCATAACTGGGGATGAGAAGGATGGTGCAGGCATCTAGTGAGTGGAGGCCGGGGATGCTGCTCAGCATCCTACAGTGCCCAGGACAGCTTCCTATGACAGAGAATTATCCAGCCCCGAACGTCAGTGTCACCATGGTGTGAAACCCAGGTCTACACCATGGTACCTCTCAGGAAACGCACCCCAAATCTCTCAATCCACTTCCTCAAATGGGAGGCACAAGAAACGAGATGTCAGCAGACCTGTGCTGGAGTCCATGCTTGGCCGACTATGAACTAGGTGACTCTGGGCAAGTCACCTCTCCCCAAGTCTCAATTTTCTCATTTGTAAAATAGACCCGACATAGATAATACCTATTGGATGGGGTTTCTATAAGGATTTAAGACAATCTGCTTAGCTCAGTGGCTGGCACATGGCCAATGCTTAAAATACGTTACTCTTTAAGCCTTAATTTCCCCATCTGTAAAATGGGACAATAGCCTCTGCCTTGATGTGGCCCTCCAGTTTTTTCCTCTGAAATTTTTACAAAGAAGTCACATCTTCCCAGATGGCCTAGCTGCCAGATGCGAACAACCTGGAGAGGCGGCTGCTATAGACAGCCCCTGGACCAGCAGCTAACTTTGCATAAATACAAAACCAACGGTCAGGCACAGTGGCTCACGCCTGTAATCCCAGCACTTTGGAAGGCTGATCCAAGAGGACTGCTTGAACCCAGGAGTTCGAGATCAGCCTGAGTAACATAGTGAGACTCCCATCTCTACAAAAACTACAAAAAATTAGCCAGGCATGGTGACACATGCCTGTAGTCCCAGCTAGCGGGGAGGCTGAGATGGGAGGATCATATGAGCCTGGGAGGTCGAGGCTGCAGTGAGCTATGATCACAATGGTGCACTCCAGCCTGGGTGACAGAGTGAGACCCTGTCTCAAAACAAACAAACACTTGGTGTTAAGTGTCTGAGAGCTGGCAGTTTGTTACTGCAGCATAGCATACTCTAATCTGACTAATGTGTCAAGGTTATAAGGCTAGCAACTGTGCCTGGCATTTATTTTTTATTTATTTATTTATTTATTTATTTATTTTTGAGACGGAGTCTCGCTCTGTTGCCTGGGCTGGAGTGCAGTGGCGCGATCTCGGCTCACCGCAAGCTCCACCTCCTGGGTTCACGCCATTGTCCTGCCTCAGCCTCTCCAAGTAGCTGGGACTGCAGGCGCCCGCCACCACACCCGGCTAATTTTTTTTGTATTTTTAGTAGAGACGGGGTTTCACCGTGGTCTCGATCTCCTGACATCGTGATCCGCC
This sequence comes from Nomascus leucogenys, assembly GCF_006542625.1. Lineage (NCBI taxonomy): Eukaryota > Metazoa > Chordata > Mammalia > Primates > Hylobatidae > Nomascus > Nomascus leucogenys. The sequence continues at coordinate 52,191,316 of NC_044387.1, read as the reverse complement.
CGCCTCGGCCTCCCAAAGTGCTGGGATTACAAGCGTGAGCCACCGCGCCCAGCCTGTGCCTGGCATTTATTATGCACTTCCTAGGTTCCAGGCATCATGCTGGGTACTTCACAAGGCATCTGAGGCTTGCAGAATTAAAGTCACCTGTCTGAGGTCCCAAAGCTGGGATTCAAACTAAGGACTGTCTGAAGGGACAGCCAAGCTCTGAACTGTACTCAGCTAATTCTACCTACACCCCTCTTTTCTTGCTATCAAGAAAGGACAGAAGATACCAAATCTATGCTTAGAAAACAAAAGTCAAAAGTGTTCACAAACTGCAATTTTTAATTCTTAGTAATAAGGTATGCTTCAGACCCTCCTTCCAAGGGAGCAGGGCAATCTGACAGGACTTCTCTGGACTGGAAACTGATGCTGGAGAAAAGCCACCATGCTCTCATATCTCTGCATAGAGGTCGCTGCTGTTTATGGCCCAGCTCTTACAATGAATGTTTGATGAGTTAAGTGGGGTAATGGGCACTTAGAGTCCAAGAAACAAATTCCATCCCATGCCGGGAGATTCATGCCAACTCCTAAAAGGGTGAGCTGCTCAAAAGCCCCTGGGACCCTGACCCCAGGCTGGCTGAGCAGCCAGCCTCCTTTATGGGCAAGAACACATGAGACAAGAAAGGCATCCACTGGGAATACCAACACCTACACATTACAGACCATGGGCAGGTCTTCCTACCTCAATTTACTCATCTGCAAGACAAGGGATTAAATAATACTCCCTGGCCATCCTCAGACTATTTCCACAAGCATAAGTGAGAAGAAATGTGTACTAGTTATCTCTGGCTGCATAACAAATAGCCCCACAACTCAGTGGGCTGAAACAACAAACATTATCTCATACCATTTCTGGAAGCCAGGGATCTAGGAAGGATTTCAGTGAATGGTCCTGGCTCAGGGTATCTCATGAGTTTGGAGTCAAGCTGTTGGCCAGAGGTGCAGTTTCACCTGCAGGCTGGAAGATCTGCTTCCAAGCTCACCTGTGTGCCAGATTTCAGTTCCTTGCTGGTGGTGGACTGGAGGCTTCAGTTCCTCACCATATGGGCCTCTCTATAGGGCTGCTTGAGGGTCCTCAAGACACAGCAGCTTTCCCCAGAGTGAATGCTCCAAGAAAGGGAGTGACCAAGAGGGAAGCTGCAGTGTCTTTTGAAACTTCATCTCAGCCGGGCACGGTAGCTTATGCCTGTAATCCCAGCACTGTGGGAGGCTGAGGCGGGTGGACCACAAGGTCAGGAAATTGAGACCATCCTGGTTAACACGATGAAACCCCGTCTCTACTAAAAAAACAAAAAATTAGCCAGGTGTGGTGGCACGTACCTGTAATCCCAGCTACTCGGGAGGCTGAGACAGGAGAATCGCTTGAACCCGGGAAGGGGTGGTTGCAGTGAGCCAAGATTGCATCACTGCACTCCAGCCCGGGCGACAGAGCAAGACTCCATCTTAAAACAAAACAAAACAAAACAAAAAACAACAAAAAAAAACTCATCTCAGAAGTAATGCCATGTATTCTGTCGGTCACACTGACCAACCCAGTACAGCATAGAAGGGGACTTCACAACAGTGTGAATAACTGAAGGCAAGAATCACTGGGGGGACCACCTTAGAGGCTATCATGTTTGACTGTGCCTTGCCAACTATTAAGCTCTGATCAGATAACAATGGTGATGATGATAATGACTGTTTTTTTTTTTTTTTTTTTTGGGATGGAGTCTTGCTCTGTCGCCCCGGCTGGCGTGCAGTGGCGCGATCTCGGCTCACTGCAAGCTCTGCCTCCCGGGTTCACACCATTCTCCTGCCTCAGCCTCCCGAGTAGCTGGGACTACAGGCTCCCACCACCATGCCTGGCTAATGTTTTTGTATATTTAGTAGAGATGGGGTTTCACCATGTTAGCCAGGATGGTCTCGATCTCCTGACCTCGTGATCCGTCCGCCTCGGCCTCCCAAAGTACTGGGATTACGGGCATGAGCCACTGTGCCCGGCCGATAATGACTGTTCACTGAGATCCTACTGATACAGGACAGGCAAAGTGAGGCTTAGTCCATGAGGGTTCTTGGCTTTGTCCAAGAAAGAATTCAAGGGCAAGCTGAGATGGAAGAAAACAGCTTTATTGAAGTGGCGGTGTTCCAGCTCCGTGACAGCTCCAGCAGAGCAGGGCTATCCCACAGGCAGAGAGTGGCAGCTCAGGGCAGTTTTGTAGTCACATTTATACCCACTTTTAATAACATGTAGACTAAGGGGCAGTTTATGCAGAAATCTCTAGGGAAGGGGTAGTAACTTTTGGGTCATCGGGTCATTGCCATGGAAAGGGACAGTAACTCCCAGGTGTTACCATGGCAATCAATGGTAAACTGACATGTCACATTGGTGAACGTGTCTGATTGGAAAGCTGCTTCTGCCCTGGTTCTGTTTTAGCTAGTCCTCAATCTGGTCTGGTGCCCGAGCCCCACCTCTGGAGTCGAGTCCCACTTCCTACCTCGCTATTATGCACCAAGCATTGTGCCGCAGTTCCACATATGCAATTGTGGAGGGAATATTATTATTGGCCCCATTTTACAGAAGAGGAAACTGAGGATTTAAAAAAGGACGAAAACTACCCAAAGCCACATAGCAAGGGAGATGCAGAATCAGGATTCAAACTCACAGCTCCCAGATCCCACAATTCACTCTCTTAACCAGCTGCGTATACTGGAGCTGGCTTGTCCTGGCCCCTGAGGGACAACTGCAATTTTCAGGAGCCAGGTATTAAACACAGCCATTACTGAAGATTAAATGATCTAAACTTACAATTAAAGAAATCACATTAAAAGCAAAAGTAATATATATTCACATCTCATCACTTCCTAATTACTTTGCTACATTTTATTATTTTCCATTGGCTTGCGGTCACTTATGTCTATTATATCTGTGTGGTAAAAATACTAAAGAACAGTAATCTACTGCCCATCTTTCCCCAACTTTGTGTTTAGTGAAAACTAGTTAGAAGGCTACGGTGGGAGCATTTATGCCACCAAATTGGGCAAATGCTACCAATCAAAGCTTTTTCCCCAAGAAGACGGGATTGTTAAACATTTTACCAGCACACCATTATAACTAATCTAATACGTTATTTCTCTTTAAGGACTTCTCTTGCTAAAGACTCCATTCTTTTTTTTTTTTTTTTTTGAGACGGAGTCTCACTCTGTCGCCCAGGCTGGAGTGCAGTGGCGCGATCTTGGCTCACTGCAGGCTCCACCCCCCAGGTTCACGCCATTCTCCTGCCTCAGCCTCCCGAATAGCTGGGACTATGGGCACCCGCCACCTTGCCCAGCTAATTTTTTGTATTTTTAGTAGAGACGGATTTTCACTGTGTTAGCCAGGATGGTCTCGATCTCCTAACCTTGTGATCCGCCCGCCTCGGCCTCCCAAAGTGCTGGGATTACAGACGTGAGCCACCATGCCCGGCCAACTAAAGACTCCATTCTTCATGAAATCCGAAAACATAACACTCCCTGTGATGCGTATCAATCCAGATTTCCTTCCTGAAATTTCTGACTTCCTGATGAGGAAGCAAGAAGCATTTGTCCGAACAAAACATCTCAGATTAGAAAACGCAGGGAGAGGGAGAGAAAACTGAGAGTAACAAAGGGGCCTTCTGATCACAGAAAGCAACGTGAGCTTACTTAAACCTCGGGGACCTCTCAGAAATCCAGACGAAGAAGTACACATGCAGGCCCCGCCCCTGCAGGGTCACTCCTGGTAGCCCAGAATGGGAAATGATCCAAATGTCCAGCCAGACAGGCTAATAAATTATGGAGCACACAAATGTTGCAAGGGCATTAAAAGTGTCATAAAGACATATAAAACTTTCACATTTTTTAAAGGATATAAAGAGACAGAAGGTTGGCAATTTTGTTTGGAAGAGGGGGGAAAAAAGACAAGAAGGAAATGCATTCCAATGCTAGGAGTGGTTTTCATCAATGTGATGTTAGGAGAATGAGTGGGCTTTGTTTTCTTTACATTTTTCTATATGTTCCAAGTAGACACTGAGCACACCCTATTTTTTTGGTTGGGGAGAGAGGAAAGGTGATTAACATTATTTAACAAAAGCAGATCCCTGTGGAGCACCTGAGCCCTCTGTTCTGTCCCTCCATTCACTCCAGGTCTCTCCCAGAGGCACCTACTCTGAGACCCAGCCTTTGGCCTGGGCTAGATCTATAAAGGAACCATTGTTTTCTGGGTGACATCATTCTGCTGCCAGGAGGGTGAAAGGAGACCTGAAATTGGGTGAGGCCAGCCCAAAAGAAAGCAGCCTGTCCTGCCTGCCTGGCGACACTGTAGCAGAGAATGAAGTGACATCATGCTGGCCTTTGGGGCTGGGTTTAAGTCTAACCCCTTGAATCTAAACCCCAAGGTGCAGCCCGAGACCAGGGCACCTGGCAGGGCTCTAGACATGAGGTAGCAGATGGCAGCTGGCAGTCGGCACAAGCAGTGGGAGATGGAGGAAGGGTGCACAGCAGCTGGACCCCAGTCCTTTGAAGCCCAGATCTCCAGGAGAAATGTATTATTAACAACCTGTGCCTGGCACACAGCAGGCACTCAAGAAGTGGTAGCTAGAGTTGTTATTCTGCTCTTCTCTTCCAACACTCCACACAAAGGCACAGATCTGATCATAGCTCTCCTTTGCTCAGTACCCTCCAATGCTAAAATCTAACATCCTATCAGAAACCCCCTCCCTGGCCCTACCTGGCCTGGCCCCTGGCCCACCTCTCTGAGCTCACTTCTACCCTCTCCCACTGACTTGTGCTGCTTCAGTCACTCTGGGCTCCTTGCTGCTCCTCAAACACACCAGGCACACACCTGCCTCAGGGCCTTTGCACTGCCTTTCCTGCTGTCCCAATGTCCCTCCAAACTTTCTGGGGCTCATCCCCTCATTCATGCAGGTCTCTGCTCCAATGTCACCTCCTGAGAAGACTTTCCTGATCACTGTTCCTAAAATACACTCCCGTGGGTCCCCATGCCCTGTTACATTTTCTTCAGAGCCCTCACCATTATCTGAGAGTACTTTCTTTGTTCATTCATTGGTTTACTTAGTTGTTTAATGTGTCTCCCTGCTCCTATGAGTCCCGTGAGGGCAAAGACCCTGCCTGTTTCTTCCTCTACTGAGCACAGTATCTGGTACAAAACAGGTACTCAATTAAAAATTCCTAATGAATGAATGAGTGGTTTTTATTACCATCATACTTCAGATTTTCCATCCTGCCCTCTACAGGGAAAGAACTCCAGACCTCCCTGGACTAGAATCCTGGCGTCAACTCTGAGATCAGATGAGACTGGGAGCAGGGAGCATTCAGGGTGATGTGGCCGTACACTTGTTGTCATCTCTTAAGAGGTGTACACTAGGGCTGTGTCACTTATCCTCTCCGGGCCTCAGTTTACCCATCTATAATATGGAGATGGTGTCACAGGGTGGACACAAGAATGAAGGACAGTGGATTTCAGGAAGGCAGATACTCTGTGAGCTCCTAGCCACTGTTCTGGGTACTGGCAATATCAAGGTGAACCAGGACTGCCAAAGCCCTGGCCCTCGTGGACCTTACATTCTAGTAGAGGAGTCAGAGAAAAAACCAGGGAACAAGTGACATGAAATAAGTATAGACCGAGATAGGTCCCAGGAAGAAATGAAGAAGGATGGGTGCAGGGAAACGCAGGGAGTTCACCACAGCCTGGAACGTTGGGAAGCCTCTCTGCAGAGGTGAAGAGAGGGCAAGGGCATTTCAGCAGAGGGAATGGTGATGGCAAAGTCCTGGGGTCTGGAAGGAGCAGGGGGTGACTGACGAAGAGCAGGAGGTCAGAGTGGCAAGGGCAGAGTGAGCATAAAGGACAGAGGTAGGAGCTGATGTCAGCAGAGAGGCAGGGCCAGGTCACACAGGAAAACTGGGCATCTAAGTCCGGGGTGAGGCAGGGGAATGACCTGATCTCTTGGGTTGTTGGGAGGAGAATGGACTGGATGGGAGGGGCCAGAATGTAAGCTGTGGGGAGTGTGTGGGGGGCTGACAGTGGCCCCTAAAAAGATATGTTGGCTGGATGTAGTGTCTCACGTCTGTAATCCCAGCACTTTGGGAGGCTGAAGTAGGTGGATCCCTTGAGCCCAGAAGTTTGAGACTACCTTGGGCAACAATGTAAAACTCTGTCTCTATTAAAAATACAAAAAGTTAGCTAGGTGTGGTGGTGTACACCTGTAGTCCCAGCTACTTGGGAGGTTGAGGTGGGAGGGTCACCTGAGCCTGGGAAGTTGAGGCTGCAGTGAGCCATGATTGCACCAGTACACTCCAGCCTGGGCGACAGAAGACCCTATCTCAAACAAAAAACAAAAAACAAAAGTTATGTTTGCATCCTAGCCTCTAGAACCTGCAAATGTGACTTCACTTGGAAAAAGGGCCTTTGCAGATGAAATTAAGTTGCAGGTCTCCAGGTGAGATCATCCTAGGTAATCCAGGAGGCTCCTATGTTCAGGGACCAGTGTCCTTATCAGAGACAGGAGAGGAGATGACAGAGAAGAGGAGATAGTGACATGAAGACAGAGGCAGAGACTGGGGTGACGTGGCCACAAGCCAAAGAATGCCTGGAGCCACCAGAAGCTGGAAGAGGTGAGAAAGGATGCTCCCCTAGAGCCTCTGGAGGGAGGTGTTGACTGCTGACTTTTTTTTTTTTTTTTTAGATGGAGTTTCACTCTTGTTGCCCAGGCTGGAGTACAATGGTACGATCTCAGCTCACTGCAACCTCCTCCTCCCGGATTCAAGCAATTCTCCTGCCTCAGCCTCCTGAGTAGCTGGGATTACAGGCACGCGCCACCACACTGGGCTAATTTTGTATTTTTAGTAGAGATGGGGTTTCTCCATGTTGGTCAGGCTGGTCTTGAACTCCCGACCTCAGGTGATCCACCCACCTCGGCCTCCCAAAGTGCTGGGATTACAGGTGTGAGCCACTACACCCAGCCAACTGCTGATATTTTGATTTTGGACTTCTGGACTCCAGAACTGTGACAGATGAAGTTATATTAATTTAAGCCACCAAGTTTGTGGTAATTTGTTACAGAGCCGGAGGACCCCAGTAGGGAGAAAGCACTGATGGAGATGGGGCTGAAATAGTGCTTCCGAAGGCAGGAGTCCTATACATCCTTTCCTTGCAATTCTCCCCCACTTGCTGAAGCAGTGTGCGTGTGTGTGTGTGTGTGTGCGCGTGCGTGTGTGTGTGTGTGTGTGTGTGTGTGTTTGGTGGGGGGAGATGCTGAGCCCTGCTGAATATTTTAAGCCTCCATTACAGTCCATAATTAACACAGAAGCAAATACTCCCGCTCGGCCTTGGGCTGGAGGACTGAACGCTCAGCTCTGGGGCAGGTGTTTAACAGTGAATCCCCAGTGCAGGGCGTGGTCATGCTCCCAGCAAGGCCGACACATGCTGGATGGAGTCCCCACTTCATGGATCCCCAGCTGTGTGGCCCCAGGCCTGTGACTTCACCTTTCTGTGCTTCAGATTTCTCCATTCACAAAGTATGGGGCTACACCCTACAGAGGCAGCTGTGTGGTTCCTGGCAAGTAGGAGAGGCTCAGTGGATGTGGGATCCCTGCCCTCCTCCCCGTATTTAAGTCACTGGGAAAATATACCCCAGCTACAATTATTGTGCCCCACACCACATTATATACGGCAGTGTTCTCAAACCTGGATGGTGGCTGGGAGGGGCATTGTGATTCTGCCCCCAAGGGACTTGGCAATGTCTGGAGATATTTTTGGTTGTCACAACTGAGGGATGCTACTGGCTTCTAGTGGGTAGGAACCAGGGATAAGCTTACAATGTACAGACTCTACCCCTTACCCCTCACAGCCATAAACAATTATGTAGCCCAATATATCATTAGAGCTAAGGCTGAGAAACTCTAATATACAGCAATAGTTTGAGGTTACAGACAGACCCTTGATATTTTAAGGTAGTTCCCTCATTTTCAGCACATATATGACATATTTACATTCTGATGTGTTTTATTATCAGCCTCACTAGAAGGCAGCTCTGTGAAGGCAGGAGTTTTGTCTCTTTCGTTCACAGCCATTTCTCCTGCACCAGAGTTGTGGTAGGTACTCAGTAAATACTGACTGAGGGGGCCAGGTGTGGTGGCTCACACCTGTAATCTCAGCACTTTGGGAGGCTGAGGTGGATGGATCACCTGAGGCCAGAGTTCGAGACCAGCCTGGCCAACATGGTGAAACCCTGTCTCTACTAAAAATACAAAAATTAGCCAGGCATGGTGGCACATGCCTGTAGTCCCAGCTACTCAGGAGGCTGAGGCAGGAGAATTGCTTGAACCCAGGAGGCGGAGGTTGCAGTGAGCCAAGACTGCATCATTGCACTCCAGCCCAGGCGACAGAGCAAGACTGCATCTCAATACGTATGTACGTAAGTATGTACATACGTACATGCATACATACATATATACATGCATACTGGTGGAGGGGGCAGGGTACGGTGGCTCATGCTTGCAATCCCCACACTTTGGGAGGCTGAGGTGGGAGGATCACTTGAGGCCAGGAGCTCAAGACGAGCCTGGGCAACATAGCAGGACCCTGTCTCTACACAAAAGAAAAAAAATGTCTGGGCGTGGTGGCACATGCCTGTAGTCCCAGCTACTCCAGAGGTGAGAAGATGGCTTGAACCCAGGGGATCGAGGCTGTGGTGAGCTATGATCATGCCACTGCACTCCAGCCCCGGTGACAGGGCAAGACCTTGTCTTCAAAATAAGTAAATAAAAATAGGCTGGGCACGGTGGCTCATGCCTGTAATCCCCGCACTTTAGGAGGTTGAAACGGGTGGATCACTTGAGGTCAGGAGTTCGAGACCAGCCTGGTCATCATGGTGAAACCCTGTCTCTACTAAAAATACAAAAATTAGCCGGTGTTGTGGAGGGCACCTGTAATCCCAGCTACTGGGGAGGCTGAGGCAGGAGAATCACTTGAACCTGGGAGGCAGAGGTTGCAGTGAGCCAAGATTGTGCCACTGCACTCCAGCCTGGGTGACAAAGTGAGGCTCTGTCTCTAAATAAATAAATAAAAATAAATAAATACTGGTTGAATGAAAATATGAGTGAATTAATGAAGACACACAAATTACTTGCACCTGATGCTTAGCATGGAGACCTGCACATAGTAAATACAAACACAGGTTGATCAGGCTCTTACTCTGCTTCCCTAAGGCACCAGTCTAGCCTTCTAGGAAGGTAGGACTCACATTACAGTCTGAGCCCCACAAAAAGCAACGTGGAACGAACATTTATTCAGCACCTCCTGCATGCCAGGGCTGTGCTGGCTCTTAGTCCACTCTGTCCCATTGAACCACGCACCAGACAAGTCCCGGCTGAATCTCCATGTTTCAGATGAGGGCATGAGGCTGAAAGAGGTGATTTAAGCTGCCCAAGGTCACTCAGTTTGCACGTGGTGAGTTGAGACTCAGGCCTAAGTCTGTCTGACTCCAAAGCCCTCTTGGTGTGGCACCCCATGGCCTCAGAGACCCCCCACTTCCTGCTTTTATTCCAGTCTTGGCCCCTGTGCCAGTGCCATTGTTCCTGGGTTCTGGAATTTTCTGTCTGGCCTCTAACTGGAGTCCACCTTGTCTCCTCGGCTAAACCTGGAGTACCAGGCGTGTTTCTCAGGCTCACATGGGACTGCAGCACAAACGTGCCTCTTCCTGCCTTTGTGGCTCAGAGACAAAGCATTTGTTTTCCCTCTTTCCCCCTTTTATCCCTTGGACACAGAGGCAGGCAGGCCATTAGCAAATTACTTCAAGGCTGGCTTTAGAAAACATTTCAGGGCACGCCTTTGAGGGTTATTTTATGCCCGTGATAGATTCTTCTACACTGCTCTGAGTAAATACAAGCCGGAGGCAGGAACCAGGATGAAATGAATGGATTATTTAGATAAATCACGTACAAGGTCAGAAAGACTAAAATCCTGCCCCCTCCCAGCCCCAGCCACGGATACTGCTATTGTCCCAAACTCTTAAGTAATTGTCTGTGGCATTAAAAAGTTTCTTCCCATAAAACGAATATTTAAGTGAAGTCCCTGAGTACAAAGGGCGTGTGTGGGTTTTCCAGCTCATTGAAAATCTTTGAAGGGATGGTTTGAGAGGAAAGGTTTGGTTGCCACAAGAACTAATTTTTAAGCATCACAAGCTAAGAACGGCCACGCCCACCACACGTTTACCAGCACATCAATGCACGATCATCCCCATTTCACTGAGGAGGAAATCAAGGCACAGAAAGGGAAGGAGTCTGCCCAAGATCACACAGCTGGGAAGCTGCAGAGCCAGGACTCAACCCCCAGGCAGGGGGTCCCTGGCCTTGCGTTTTGTTGACTTATCTGCAAGACTGCACATGTTCCTATCGCAACTCTGCCTTTATCCTGCTCAGGCAGAGTGCCTAGGCAAGCAACAGAGAGAGGGCATTCACAAGTGTGCAGCTTCTGTGTGCCTGGCACTGTGCTGGGGGCTTGCTTCAATCTCATACCAAGGCCTTGGTTCTCCTCATTGGACACAGGAAGAAACTGAGGCTTAAGAATGGGTCAGGGCTCCTCAGCCAGGAGTCTGATTCAAGCTGTCAAAGCCAAGGCCAGCTGGTGCCTACCACCCAGTAGGGTGGCTACATGGGAAGGAACCTGAAGCTTGAATGTATTTAGCATGTATTTACACTCTTGGTGGCATCTCGATGCAACAGGGAATGGCTCTGCACCACCCAACTTCCATTTATTCAACCAGCTGGAGAGGTCACTCCTGCCAGTGGCACCAACCTGCAACACAGGGTAAGAGGCCTAGGGGATTCAGGCCAATGCCCATGGTCACACCACTCCCCAGGGTGGGGAAAGAGGATTGCCAACAGAGCCTGCCTGTCACCAACCCTATACCCTGAGAGAGAACAGGAGTGACAGAAACAGAGACAGAGCAAGGCAGAGAGACACATCACAGAGACAGAGATACACACAGAGGGAGACAGAATGAATGAGGGGCCTTCTTTCCCTGTGCCAAGTCACACCTTCCAGAGGTTGGGGAATCTGTCTCATAAATTCAAGCCCCACTAATTTGTTCTGGGCCACAAAGGAGCACAGACCCATTGTGAAGGAGACGTCCTGTGAACGA